>NW_015558648.1:106462-108644 GCF_001515605.1 Sinocyclocheilus anshuiensis
CTGAAAAAGCTGCGCCAGCTGAGTCAGCCGGCTGCTCTCGAAACGCTATCGCGGTACTTTGATGCCACATGTGACAATGACGTGGCGTCGGCGCCAGTTCAAGTCGGACTAAATTTCTAACTGGCATGCACTGTTTCAAGTCAGCCGCCGATCGGTCTGCGCAGTGCTGCATGAAGTCGAATGCACCTAATGAGTCTGCGCAGTCAACACCCCAGTATGCCACGCCTGCCATGACGCACACCACAATTTCATTATAAGCATCAATCAAGATGCCGGAGAAAAAATGAACATCTTGTTTTAACCACAGACACAAAAGTTATACCACAATTCATGCACAGTCATGTCAACCAGATACTGAGAGAGAGACGCAGTGCATCATCGTGTCATGTGTGCTGGGATGCAGTATTTTGCACTTACTTTGTAGTAATAGAGTGTGTTGACTGAAATAAGTTTGTATGAATAAAGTTTTTGTGTTTGGAGAATCATAATCATCTCTTCTCTGTTGGTCGAATGCACCTATTAGCTTGTTTGCAATCATGTGATTCCACGGAAGTCCTAAGAGGCAATTGTTACGTCATCGTACGTATTCTTGTGTATGCCTGTTGTGTGTCTCTATTGTTTCTGCTTTTCTAGGTTAAGTAGCAACACCTGCTGTTAATCAGCGATCCTGAGTGTCAACCTCTGCTGATTCGCTCTTGTGACTGTGAGCCCTACCATAAAAGCCGGCTAGTTTTCCAGTGCTTGAGGGGTGGGAGGTTTTTCCTCCGTCTCTCTTGCAAAGAGTCCCTGTTGCCTGTTGCAGACGTATGGTTTCTTTTTTTGTTTGTTGATTGTGCCATTTGTTTTGTATACTTTTTCTCCTGTTTATAGGTAGTACGGGAGGTAGGTTTAGTATTGTCTTTTGTTTGCATCGTTATTTTGTGTTTAGGTTATTTAGTTTACTAAAATAGTTAGACCTATGTTTTGTTTGTTATTTTGGCCATTACCCCCTCCTGAATTTAATTGCTTCCATGTAAGATCTTCCGTTTTCTTTGTTACTGTTTTTCCTATGTTCCCTAAATAAATATTTTTTGCTTGATTTATGGTTCGGGTGTTGAATCAGTGCTGGGATGGGAGACGGGGGCTCTGAAGACGTACAATTTGTTTAGTTTATTTCAATTCTTTATTTAATTTCATCTGTTCCTTCTCCTCTACCCTAGACAGGGGAGTACGTAACACAATGGATTATTAAAATTTTTCTTGTTTTCTCATAATCTCGACATAAAAGTTGTTTTCTCGTTATCACAACTTAATTTTCTCGTGATCTCGACATAACAAAAGTTGTTCTCGAAGTTACACAACTGCGCCAACAGGTGGCAGTATAGAACTGAAAGCTGAGAGGTGTTGTATATATTCACATTACTGTCCACGTTTGGGATAGAATTGTGCCCCCGTGTCAACAAGCTTTCAAGTTTTCCTTTCACTTTGGAGTGTTACAAGCTGTTCGTGCATAGATAAGATCCCTAACATTGCAAAGACTGAAGTCTCAAACCTAAAGAGATATTCTTTCAAATGTTAAGACTCATCCACACCCTCCTAAAACGCCTAGTTTAAACACGCCCCCACATGTCTACATCACTGTGTGGGAAGATTTGCATAACACCGCCCAACGCAAAGAAAGAAGGCGTAACTTTTATTCTCGCTGTAGTATTGTTGCCTCCGCCGCCATGTCGTGGAGACGCTGTGTGTTTCGTTGTGAAAGCGAAACTACTTTGTTTGGCCTTCCAAAAGAGGACACAACGAGAAATCAGTGGTTGAGTTGTATTTACAACACTGTTCCAGAACAGTTCAACCCAAATATTCAGATGTGTGCAGCGCATTTTACGGAGGACTGCTTCCTGAACCTGGGAGAGTAGCCTACAATGCTGTGCACAAAGGTTGTCTCTGTAAAGTGGGGCAGTTCCAACTTTGCAAGGACAGTCTGGCGCTTCTGATTCACAGCCTGTAAGTACATTTTCATATTTAAAGAATTTGCCACTGACGATTCAAACATGAGTTTTGAGCAGTGTAGAGTAGCACTTGTTGTTTGTCGTTTCTCCAATCACAAATGCAGACATGGTTTTATGTTTACGTGGCGCGATACACAACGTGTAAAAAGACAGTATAAGTCATTATAATCCGTAATTATGTCCCCCCTGGTTGC
>NW_015558648.1:110126-111694 GCF_001515605.1 Sinocyclocheilus anshuiensis
AAACCATAATTTATTGGTTTTAATGGTTAAAAGTTGATGGTTTGTAATATTTGTAATGGTATTTGTAGTGGAAATCATTCGAATTTCTATGATGGTTTCTACTGTTTTTGTCAGCAGGGTCACCATGGGTTTTGTGATGTTATTTGCCATAAATACGATAGGATTGCTGTAATATTGTGAGGTAGTTAGTGGCTGTTTGTAGTTGTGGTGAGCCTACTTGGCAGAAAATCCAGGGCCGCTTTTTACTCCCAGTCTGTCCCTGCTAAGAGGCCATGGATTATGATGATTTTTCTTTCTTGTTTCCTCATGATCACGACTTAATTATCTTGTGATCTCGACATAAAAAAGATTCTCGTGATTTCGTGATCTCGAAATAACAAAAGTTGTTTTTTCGTTATCACGACTTGTTTTTTGTGATCTCGACATAACAAAAGTTGTTTTCTCGTTATCACGACTTGTTTTTTGTGATCTCGACATAAAAGTTGTTTTCTCGTTATCACAACTTAATTTTCTCGTGATCTCGACATAACAAAAGTTGTTCTCGAAGTTACACAACTGCGCCAACAGGTGGCAGTATAGAACTGAAAGCTGAGAGGTGTTGTATATATTCACATTACTGTCCACGTTTGGGATAGAATTGTGCCCCCGTGTCAACAAGCTTTCAAGTTTTCCTTTCACTTTGGAGTGTTACAAGCTGTTCGTGCATAGATAAGATCCCTAACATTGCAAAGACTGAAGTCTCAAACCTAAAGAGATATTCTTTCAAATGTTAAGACTCATCCACACCCTCCTAAAACGCCTAGTTTAAACACGCCCCCACATGTCTACATCACTGTGTGGGAAGATTTGCATAACACCGCCCAAATGTTTATGCAAAGAAAGAAGGCGTAACTTTGATTCTCGCTGTAGTATTGTTCGCTGTGAAAGTGAAACTACTTTGTTTGGCCTTCCAAAAGAGGACACAACTTATGGTTCGGGTGTTGAATCAGTGCTGGGATGGGAGACGGGGGCTCTGAAGACGTACAATTTGTTTAGTTTATTTCAATTCTTTATTTAATTTCATCTGTTCCTTCTCCTCTACCCTAGACAGGGGAGTACGTAACACAATGGATTATTAAAATTTTTCTTGTTTTCTCATAATCTCGACATAAAAGTTGTTTTCTCGTTATCACAACTTAATTTTCTCGTGATCTCGACATAACAAAAGTTGTTCTCGAAGTTACACAACTGCGCCAACAGGTGGCAGTATAGAACTGAAAGCTGAGAGGTGTTGTATATATTCACATTACTGTCCACGTTTGGGATAGAATTGTGCCCCCGTGTCAACAAGCTTTCAAGTTTTCCTTTCACTTTGGAGTGTTACAAGCTGTTCGTGCATAGATAAGATCCCTAACATTGCAAAGACTGAAGTCTCAAACCTAAAGAGATATTCTTTCAAATGTTAAGACTCATCCACACCCTCCTAAAACGCCTAGTTTAAACACGCCCCCACATGTCTACATCACTGTGTGGGAATATTTGCATAACACCGCCCAAATGTTCACGCAAAGAAAGAAGGCGTAACTTTT
>NW_015558648.1:111806-112031 GCF_001515605.1 Sinocyclocheilus anshuiensis
GAACAGTTCAAACCAAATATTCAGATGTGTGCAGCGCATTTTACGGAGGACTGCTTCCTGAACCTGGGACCTGGGAGAGCAATGCTGTGCACAAAGGTTGTCTCTGTAAAGTGGGGCAGTTCCAACTTTGCAAGGACAGAGGACAGTTTCTGATTCACAGCCTGTAAGTACATTTTCATATTTAAAGAATTTGCCACTGACGATTCAAACATGAGTTTTGAGCAG
>NW_015558648.1:121324-125091 GCF_001515605.1 Sinocyclocheilus anshuiensis
TATATTTAAAGCGAGTTTTTTGGGCAGTGTAGAGTAGGGCTTGTTGTTTGTCATTTCTCCGATCACAAATGCAGACATGGTTTTATGTTTACGTGGCGCGATGCAACAAAATGCGTAAAAAGACAGTATAAATCATTATAATCCGTAATTATGTCCCCACTGGTTGCAACAAATGCCTCGTTTGTAATGTGTTTTATTGGATTTGTCTCGTCACGCCGGGACACAGCATCACAGTATGGGCATAACATTTCCGTCACACGCTTGAGGTATTCAGCCAATCACAACGCACTGGATAGCTGGCCAATCTGCGTACACCTCATTTTTCAGAACGATGAGCTTTGTAAAAATCGACGTGTTTCAGAAAGGCGGGGCATAGAGGAGAAACAATAATGTACAGTATGTGGAAAATAATGTTTTTTTAACCTTAAACCGCATTAACACATTGCATTACACAAAATACACAAAATAATGTTCTTTTTAGCAACGTCATATGACCCCTTTAATTACACAAACAAAATATTTAGTGTAGCCTACCGTCTCTGGAAAAAAATCTCAACAGTGATTGATTAGCCTTTATTTATGTATTGTAGACGTTATTACTAACCGAAGCAAAATTTGCTGGTTTATCTGTCGATCAAAATTGCGTTCGTTACTATAGCAACAGTAGATCACTAGATTACTAGATTAACATTAGATTACTTGATCTTAGTGCTGCGTTCGACACTATAGATCATGACATACTCATAGATCGATTACAAAACTATACAGGTATTCAAGGGCAGGCTTTAAGATGGTTTAGATCCTACCTGTCCGATCGCTACCATTTTGTTCATTTAAATGGGGAGTCATCTCAATTATCACCAGTAAAATATGGAGTGCCACAAGGATCTGTCCTAGGTCCTCTGCTATTTTCAATATACATGTTGCCCCTTGGTAATATTATTAGAAAATACAGGATTAGTTTCCACTGTTATGCTGATGATACTCAACTATATATCTCAACAAGACCAGATGAAACTTCTAAATTATCTAAGCTAACAGAGTGTGTTAAAAATGTAAAAGCCGGATGACCAATAATTTTCTTCTATTAAATTTTCTTCTATTAAATTCTATTAATATTTCTTCTATTAAATATTAAATATGATCATATTACCCCAATTTTACAGTCTCTGCACTGGCTACCTATTAAGTTCCGTATCAGTTACAAAATATTATTACTTGCCTATAAGGCCCTTAATGGGTTAGCTCCTGCATACCTAACTAGTCTTCTACCACGCTACAATCCATCACGCTCCCTAAGGTCGCAAATCTCTGGACTTTTGGTAGTACCTAGGATAGCAAAGTCCACTAAAGGAGGTAGAGCTTTTTCGCATTTGGCTCCCAAACTCTGGAATAGCCTTCCTGATAACGTTCGGGGTTCAGCCACTCTCTGTTTAAATCTAGATTAAAGACACATCTCTTTGGCCAAGCATTCAAATAATGCATCTCATAATCTTGTACTACAGTTATATCTGATCAAATGCACATTATTATTCTTTAGTTTGGGTTAAACAAATCAATTTTGCTTGGTTGGGACAGCAGCTACGCTAATTATGTCTCTATTTGTTTCTCTGTTTTTGCCACGGGATTCACATCCCGTGGTAACTAGGATTTACACAAGCTTCAGTCTGGATCCAGAACACCTGAGAAGAGATGATGCCAACCCCTCTGAGGACTTCAGATGATGCCAACCCTGAAACAACATATACCACATTTTGCTATAAGTTTGATTGCATCATATAATAATTGCTGTTAATAGTGTTCATCGTCTGTTTGATTACGTCTTTAATTAATTTTTCCGTACATTTCTGCCATATGTACATTAACTGACAGTCACCACTGATAAGCTACCACTAAATATTGTAGAAACTTAATTTGCTGTAGAGTTGCTTTGCAACAATTTGTATCGTGAAAAGCGTTATACAAATAAACTTGAATTGAATTGAATTGAATTGAATAGATCAAACAAATCAGTCTAAAAAAACAACTTTCGTAATGTCGCGATCACGAGAAAATATTAAGTCGTGATCACGAGAAAACAACTTTTGTTATGTTGAGATCACAAAAAAATTAAGTCGTGATCACGAGAAAACAAAAAAGAAAAATATTAATAATCCATGGCCTCTTAGGACTTCCGTACGATTCTGATGACGCGTGAAATTCAGATGGAGGGCAGGAAGTGAAAAGCAGAATGGATGAGTTGGACGAAAGTCCATACTGTACTGGTTTAGACACTATTACAAGAGAAAAGTATAAACAGAAAATCACAACATGTTGGACGTCCTAATGTTATGAAGAGGGGTGATTTTTCATCTAAATTGAAATACTTCCCTGCCATCGAGGCGGTGGATATAGGCTAAGTAACCAACCCTGATTGCGAACAAGCTATTTCAAAAGTGAATCCCGCATATATATGAGAGATGCGGGATATATGTCCTGAAACTTTGCTGCTTGTACAGGCTATGTGGCCATTAGTCCTGTTAGCAGCACATAAAACAAATTATTTTATTCACATTCTGAATTGATTATAGCCTAGAAAGCCAGCAAATAGTGCTTCCATATAATCAATAAAAAGCTGTCACTCGCTTCAATTTATTGCAGTCTCACAATGTTCCGTTATAATCAGTGAAGCTCTCTAAACTGCACATACAATATCTTATTTACATCGTATCTACGTGTGACATTTAGCATTGAGTGAATTCTAACTGTCTCATGCTGAATGCCAGAGTTGGCAGCCCTGTATCTATGTATATATTACTTTATTATTATCTGAATATACTATTAATATCTTAAGATATTATTATATCTTATATAAACCATTTGTACACACGAGCATTATCCGACTCGGCTCCTCCCGACCGCAGACGCAGGTTTACAAGCCACTTTTTCTTGTTCTCGTGTTTTTCAGTCAATTTTTTGCCTTTTCCCCCCTTATAAACAACTTTTTCATACACAATAAAAGCTCCTTGTGGTTTCTCGCTTTGACCGATTTGAGCATCCATAAACAATGCAAAACATAGGCATTTTGAGTTTCTGCTAGCGATTCCTATATAGAAAAATCACTTCCTGACCTCCAGCTACATTTTGCACCACAGCAATGACATCATGTGCAAACAACCTATTCATAGATTTCACGTGACGTCACACCCTTACAGGAACGCCCACATGAAGGGCAAAACAAGGCTTTCCTCCACTGACCTCCAGTTATTTTTACAAGGTTTTCTTTAAGTAGTAATGTAGTAAGACAGTATACTGAAGGCCAAATTCAGTATACACCTTAGTGATGATGCATACTTTGTACAGGCAAGCAGATGAACCCAGAATATAAACACAATGGCAAAGTTTAATTTTACAGTTTTTCTGAATTGCTAAAACACTAAACCCCAATCTCTGAACCAAATTCTCACTAGCTTAAACCAATTTGTCGAATAAAGCACTCTTTCTGCTAAACTTTAAACACGTCCAGGCAGTTAGGCTCTATTTTCAAATCTCATACACTCTTTTTGCAAAACTCTAAACACATTCTCATTAATTTAAACACTAATCACACTGTGATGGATTTGTGCTGCAAAATGCTAAAAACAAGCGGCAAAAGTTAAACACAACTAAAACACAGTTGTCATTGTTTAAACACAACGATTCAAAATTGTTCACCCTTGTTTTCTAATGATGTGATCAAACCAACTGTACAAAATATGAGCCAGTTCAGAGTGCACAAGTGGCACAGG
>NW_015558648.1:125705-154814 GCF_001515605.1 Sinocyclocheilus anshuiensis
ACATTACTTGTGATGTGGACAAAGTCCTCAGGCCGGACTCAAGCACAAAGACACGATGCTGAGACAGAATGAGTCTCTCATTGACCCTGATTTTATAATTGCACAACTTACAGTATTTGAGTGTACTGTAACATGCTATTCATTTAGAGTTTTATTTGACCTTTTTGGCCTTTGCAGTTGGCCTGCAGTATTTTTGCAGTATCCAAGTGCTGAATACATACAAACATGTACTATTCAATATTCAGCACAATACTATTCTTGCAGTACATACTGTACAATAGGACTATACAATATATTCACCTTACTCAGTTGCAATTACTTTCTTACAGAATTACAAAATTGTTTACTCAATACAATATACTGATGATCTGTAGTGCTTATTTTATTGACTCATGTGTGTAATCTGAGAGCACTGTTTGATTTTGAGTGCAAGTGAAATGCTTTTGCAGTGATTGTTTGATTTTCATGCAAGAGTCAGAGGTTTCGTGAATTTAGGTTGAGTATTTGGATTTGAGTGGTTTCAAGAAATGTGTTTTAGCAATTCAGAAAAACTGTAAATGTTTTCCCATAGAAAACCATTATAAAGAAAACACCATTTTTAGCATATTGCGTTCATGTTCCAGGCTCATTTGCTTGCCTGTATAAAGCATGCATCATCAATAAGGTGTTTTTAGTGATTGAAATATTTCGTTGGGTGCTTTATATGGATTGCTAATGACCAAAACTTGCATTTCGTTCACATATCTTTATTTTATTCTTTTGAGGGGTGATCTAAAACAGATAGATAACTGACGGGCTTGTGCTGTAATTCTATGGATGTTTTGCCCGCCAGGTCTTCGAGCCAGTCACGTGACTGAAAACTATGAATGGATAAGTTAATATTGATATGAAAAATAATGCATGCAACATTTCATTCGTGATGCGTCTGCCACATTACTTCAGCAGCTATTCTGTATCACAGCAACCAAAGCGCCTACGTAGCGCTCGCAAGCATTCACAGCTAGGCATTTTCAGAAGAGCACCTGTCGTTTTCAGAAGGGGTGGTACCATACCACTTTTTCAGAACCGATACCGATCTGATACCAGCAGTTGTTTTTTTTTTTATACCTCAGTGTGTGTTGACCTGATCATCACTCTTTTGTGTGTTACACACAATCTACTAAATATAGACAACTTCATTATAAAGAAAAATAACAAATTAAAAATATATAATCATAATCTATGAGAAAAAATACTCATAAACTAGGTTAGTGGATAATTCGGCAGCAAAAATAACTCTACAAAAAAGATGAGTTCACAATAATTTTTATAGAATCTAAACAGTTAGAGAAAAAAACATTATTTAGTGGGGGAGAAAATAAAAGTAAATAGGTGTAATCTGGTAAAATGTTACACATTGCTCTTTGTATTGTAATATACATTCATGAAAAACAAGTAAATATAATCATATATAAATATACGCAATAAATTAAATACATTTCTTTTACATTTATAGCACAGTAGTGAGGCAGCAGCATATGATAGATAAGACAGAACAAGAAAGGCAATCTTTAACAATCTTTCATTGCGCAAAAGTATTATAACATGAAAGGCTCCAATACAGAGCGGTACAAAGCGCTTATGCGCATCCCGTTCGCAGAATGATGCGCTTGAAGCAACACGGAGTCACAGCGCTCCGCATAGAAAAGTTCAAAGCACAAAGGGAAGAGATATTGATGCATGGTAGTGTATTATATCTGCGATAGTTTATTGAGCCTTTTCTTTTAACAGTTTTAAATTTCAGTTACTGTGCGTGTGAAGAACAATTCATAGTGCTCTCTACTCCAGTGTAGTGATCTCTAACAGACACCCGGTAGAAAGTGACATGATTTAGAATTAGCACTAAACTCCAACAAGATAAGGTCATTTTATGCAAAACCACTTTTGTTTATCTACAGATCAAGTACAATACAATACAGAGCGGTACAAAGCGCTTATGCGCATCCCGTTCGCAGAATGATGCGCTTGAAGCAACACGGAGTCACAGCGCTCCGCATAGAAAAGTTCAAAGCACAAAGGGAAGAGATATTGATGCATGGTAGTGTATTATATCTGCGATAGTTTATTGAGCCTTTTCTTTTAACAGTTTTAAATTTCAGTTACTGTGCGTGTGAAGAACAATTCATAGTGCTCTCTACTCCAGTGTAGTGATCTCTAACAGACACCCGGTAGAAAGTGACATGATTTAGAATTAGCACTAAACTCCAACAAGATAAGGTCATTTTATGCAAAACCACTTTTGTTTATCTACAGATCAAGTACAATAATGGGAAAATTATTATCTAAGCCCTTTGAGCGACACGGTCCCACATATAGGGATTTTTATTTCCGTGCCCATGGAATTTAGAACGTTCGGTGACGTCACATAACTGCCAAATTCAAACTGTGCTTTCGCGCTTTGGCTGACGGTGAGCCAGAGAGAGAGAGCACTGCGCTTGTCATATTATCACAACTATGCAGTGTTCTTAACCACATAATGCATATTTTAGGTTTCAGACATTAAAAAACACATGAATACTAGTAAAACAATACATTTAGAGTTTGTAAAATACACACATATGTCTATGGAAGCAACAATAACAATCCATTCAAATTTAATTTGCCGATGTGTTTTATTCATATCAGATACACATAGTGTAAGTAACTATAAAGTTCACTCTATTCTTCACCCAGTTCACCGGCCACTTATTACTTGTATTTCGGGAAAATTTGATGAATTCACGTGCTGTAAATCCGACTGACAGGACTCTCTGAACTGCAGCATGAATAAACATGACAGCGCCCATCTCACATTACAGATCACGATCAAGATCATTTAGAAAGGTTTATAAACTACAAAACACACTCATTTACACATATTTGTGAATCGGAATATCAGATTGTTCATGACATGGTATGCAAGTTTGTGAATATTTTAAATAGAAAAGGAAAAACAAAATAAAAGCGATCCATCTGTCATACAGTGTTATTGTGGCCGCGGTGTATCATGTGACAAGCATGACACGTCGCCATGGAAACAGTAAGGGGAAACGGTCTAAAATAATGGTCGCCTTAAAAAAAACTCACTCTGGGAGGACCGCTAGAATATTTTAAACTCACCGCTTTGTAATGTTTTTGTGCCTTTCGTGGGGCTTAACAATAACACAATAGTATATGCACAATATCGGATTTGGATCAGTCTCGTCTGACCGATACCCCGATCCAGCAGAAAGTGGCAGTATCAGAGCCAAAAACCAAAACACTTTCAAAACCGGAAAAAAACAAACGGGGAGAAGGGGCGCCGCTTACTGTTTCGGTGCTATCTTCTGTCACGGTGTTGCCTACCCAGATAGCAAGAACGTTTGGGCCAAATGTGGCTGATAGCTGTCACATTTGGCCTTGGTATGGCATGGCTGAGCACATATGGGCCAAACTTTAACCGTATATGTTTTGCCATGGATTTAGAATTGGAGGGAATTTTCTTTTGGATGACAATTTTTTTGAGGTATATGGCCCAGATGATAGCACACAACTGAGAGCCATATGTGGCTTGGCTATGGCACACCGTGGAATATGTTAACTTAGGGTTAACATTTGGCTTTTATTTGGAAAAACACATATAAACTGCTGGCAGGTTAGTGGCAGACCACATCTCAGCCCATTCAACAATGCTTGTTCCAACCCTGCTCCAACACACATACCATGTAGTTTTCAAATAAGCCTGAAGGACTTGATTAGCTGGATCAAGTGTGTTTAATTAGGGTTGAATCTAAACTCTGCAGGGCCCCAGCCCTCCAGGAATTTGACACCCCTGATCTAAAGTTTATGAGAGGGTGGGCCAAAGTTGATATTGTTTGTGGACAGCAAATGAAAACCACAGGCTGGTATTATGCAAATTTCTTACGGATCTACGTAGAAAAGTTACAGAATTAAAACTGGAATTACTATTGACTCGTTTTTTGGCAGTTCAGAATCGATTCTTTCTTTTAGGAGACAAAACTTTTGTTGTGCATTTTGAGCTTTAAAACTTACCTGCATACATTTTACATTGACAAACAGCTAAATTACAATCTACATGAAAGGTAATATTCGAAAAAGCATAATGGGGCACTTTAAGTAGGCATATATATAATGGTACAATAACGTATTTGGACAATATTAGAGATTTTGTCATTTATTGTATCAGCTAGTATTTGTGATTTAACTGTACATGCTCATTTCATCTTTTACATTCAGACTACCTTTGCTGTCATCTAGGCACATTTAATCTTTAAAAAAGTTTAATCTTTAAAAGTATAATTTAATAACAGTGTTAAACAATATTTAACAAAGCTCAAAATGAATATCCACGTTTTATACAGTACATTATAATGTTCTTAAACCTAAATTCACTTGTAGCATTTAAAATTATTTATTTTACTTTTAAATGTACTGTATTTTATTTAGAGGAAATTCAAACTTTAATACTGAGCAACTCTAGTCTGGTTCCCAACTTTCTTCTAAATACCTTGTTGCATTACATCTTGCTTTTTTCCTAATGTCTTGGATATTCATCAATATAGGCCCTGTAAATAAATAAATAAATCAAATGAATAAATAAACAAACAAACAAACTGTGGATTCAACACATACTGTAAGCCATCATCATGTGAAGGCTTGGTGACCAGCTCTGTACTTCCTGTCAAAATTAAAACTGAGGCCTCTTTTTGACACATTTGCAATATAGACGTAACTGAATTTAGAATTTTTTTGCTAGTAGCCCCATTCTGGCCAGCCCGAGTATGGTTCTCGGACCTGGTGTCCCTCCTCGACGGCTCTCCACGGGAGATTCCAATCGGAGCGATTCTCCGCAGGGTTATCCCCCTCCATTTTGAAGGTTTATGTGGCGGCCATAGCTGCTTACCACACCCTTCAGGGTGGTCAGTCAGTGGGAAGATACCCGTTAGTTACACGTTTCCTCCGTGGCACCCAGAGGCTGAGGCCAGTACAGTGCACTAAGGTGCCCTCATGGGATCTGGCAGTGGTTCTGGAGGCTCTGTGCAAAGCTCCCTTTGAACCCATCGAAGACACTTCAGATAAGCTCCTCACGCTTAAGTCTATCTTCTTGCTCGCTATATCCTCGCTGAAGAGGATAGGGGACCTCCAGGCTCTTGCAGTGTCAGGCCTGGAGTTTGCCCCAGGCATGGTTAGGGCGTTCCTTTACCCGAAGCCCGGGTATGTCCCTAAGGACCTTGTCGCCGGGTCCCATTGTACTACAGGCCTTTTGTCCTCCTCCCTTCCAGGAAGCAGGCCAGGAGAGACTCAATCTGCTGTGTCCAGTGCGAGCAATGGACACTTACGTTCGCCGAGCAGCCAAATGGCGTAAAGCAAATCAGTTATTTGTTTGCTTTGGTCCACCTAAGAAAGGGATTCCAGCGACCAAGCAAACTATGAGTCGGTGGGTGGTCGAGGCCATCACACTGGCCTACGAGTCTTCGCTATTGGACTGATTTCACACATGCTTCAGTACGGTGTCTCCCAAAGCGTTCGACACAGCGTCTCATTCCCTTCGGGGAACCATGGTTACATACGTAACCTCGAGACTTTCACATTTTCTGCAGTACCTGATATGCACTTGCAAATGCCTCTGAATAGCTTCCAGCTGTCTTGAATTTGCTGTTAGCTGGCCAAAAATATAATGTCTTCTAAGGTCAAAAGAATTCTGGGAAATTCTGGACAAGCTGTCAGGTTTATTAATATAGGTATGGGTCACTTCACTGAGAATGTCTGTCAGCCAAATAGCTTTAGTGTTCAATTCATATTTCACTTTAATTAAAAACTTAAATGCCCAAGGCATATTTATTACAACAAAATGTATATGTCCGTGACAGATGTCTTTTCATCCTTACATACTCTACACATTTTATAAAATCAATAAACATACCTTTAATGCTAGAGAAACCTACAGTAGACATCATTAAAGGAAACACCAAGATGTCAGCCCTACTCCACATTTCACATTCATCTCCATGACAACCCAATGATCCAGATGAAGCAAGGTCTGGCATGAAGACCGCTCTGCCTGCCTGCTTGGAGAACTCAAACACTGCATAATGCAAGACAGACAAGGCACTCAAGTTTCACCTCAGCTCAGAAAACACCCGGCATGAGTAGTGAATAGACTGCTGACAGTGTTAAAATTACAAAAATATGAGTGGTGAACATTTAATGAATTAGGATTTTTTTTTTTTCAAAAGTTGGTTTTCGGGACAACCCCTAAACCAGAGTTAAAAGTGTCCCAACACTGCAAACATGAATGATTCCTCAAATAATGTTGTTTGCTGAAGAGTGGTAAGCTATTAATTTTTCTAAATATTTTCTTGTGTTTGGCAGAATAAAGTAAATCATACATGTTTGGAGCATCAAGAATGCGAGTAAATGATGACAAAAGTTTAATTCATTCATTTCTCTGAAATGTCCAAATACAAGTTCTGTATTGAGCAGGACAATTAATAATTTGTAACAGTCTTAGAGACTGCTAACATGTTTTCCCTGTAGTTTCTCTTTCCTGCCATTAAGGGGGCACTGGTTTGCTATAGGTATCTATGAATATAACTCTGCATAGACAAAGAGGAAGTCAGTCATGTTATGGAGAGGTAGGAATGGCCTACCTGATATTGACTCACATGTTGTTTTGTGGGAAACTTCTGTTTATTGCCCAGAATGAATGAGTAATGCTTTGTTTCTTGTTTCTGTGATTTCATTTATTGTGTATTTGTTAAGAATGTTTGCTAATACTTTGTATTGTGTGTTGTAAAGGGGCCTCAGGTCACGTGCCTACTGTTTGGTGGGTTAGCATGAGGTGCTAATCCCACATGGTTTAAAGAGCAACATGGAGCCTTCAGTGTTGTTACACACATTGAGTGAAGGCCATGGCATATAGGAGCTGCAAAAGCATCTACCAGTGTGAATTCCGATTTATGGATGGCATTTCACAAGGATTATATATTTGTATTGTTTTTTTTGGAGAAACAGCGTGAACTGTATAGTGATTATCTTTTTTCAAGCCTTCATGATAGTGGATTTTTGAATGTGTTTTTGGCCTACACTCCTTTGGACTACGACTATATGGACTATAGACACCTCTTCCACATCAACATCTTTCAGATTAGAATTACTGTTTTTTTTCCTTTTGAGATTATGTCTTGTGATATTTTTCATTTCTGATTTGTAAGCCAATCAATCTGGTGTTACTCTCATTCAAAATAATATGTCTTTAAGTCTTTTTGATTTTCCTGTTTGGTTGTTTGTCTTTTGCTTGAAGGAGAAGTCTAGTTTATAAAGTCTGGTTGAACAAACATTGAACCCTCCCTAAAATAGATTTATAGCCTAAACTTTCGCATGTCAGAGAGGTAGTTATAGAGTGGCACCCGAACAGGGACTTGAAGTGTTTGTTCATTTTAGTTTTCTCTTTGCACATTATAATATAGAATGGAGAGTCAGGATGCTTTGGATGAGCATGGATCCATGCCCAAGGTGGATTTCTCTTCTGATGCTTTCACTAGCCACAGAGAACCTCTCAGAGAATTAATTACAATGTTCAGTGATTTGTATATAGATTCCGATGAAGATCATGAAGCTCGTGAACTGGAGAACCTCAGTGATGTCAATTTTCCACCTCCACCACCTGTGGAAGAAGAGCCACCTCATGAAATTTCAGAGGCTATTTCAAGTTTGATGGAACGTGTGAATACACTAGAAGGTCAAGTTAAAGACTGTGTTGAAAAGCTGGGTGAATATATCACACGCAATGAATTTCAGACTAGATGCCAGACTGTGGAAGATCGCCTGCTGTATCGCATAAGACGCGAATGTGAACGAGTTGAGAGAAAAATAGAAGTGTCTGTGCAAGACCTGGGCCAATCAATGATAGACTGTCTTAAAAGACGAGATGTGCAGATTGAAAGCAAGTTGAAAGTTTTGGTTCCGCCCGCATCTACTCCCATATCATCTAGATCCAGTGCTGTCATTTCGAAATCTCAGGATCAAACTTATGATGTACCACAACACCAAATAACTTGGTCAGGAAACTCAAGTTCAGCATATAATCCTCCAGTCAAGTTAGATTTCCCATGTTTTGGGGATGAACAAGACGAAGATCCCATTGGCTTCATAGAACGCTGCGAGGAATATTTTGCTGTGCGCCCACTTAATGACGGGGAGATAATGGCTGCCCTTACATCGGTGCTGAAGGGGACTGCCAAGGATTGGTGGCAAGCAGAGAAAAGAAATGTGCATGGATGGAGGCAATTTAAAGAGCTATTTCTTCGTTCATTCCTTAGTGAGGATTATGATGATGTGGCAGCACGTAAACTGTTGGAGAGAAAGCAAGGGGTAAGGGAAAACATAAGAGATGGAAACGGGAGATGTCTGAAAAAGATATAGTACAGGCCATTCTTCGAAACTGCAATCCCCGATTAGCAAGTTTGTTACGAGGAACAGTCGGCAATGTAGGTGAGCTGGTCAGAATAGGCACTCAAATTGAGCGAGACTTTGATGAAGCAAAGATCAAGTTAAAGACTGTGTTGAAAAGCTGGGTGAATATATCACACACAATGAATTTCAGACTAGATGCCAGACTGTGGAAGATTGCCTGCTGTATCACATAAGACGCGAATGTGAACGAGTTGAGAGAAAAATAGAAGTGTCTGTGCAAGACCTGGGCCAATCAATGATAGACTGTCTTAAAAGACGAGATGTGCAGATTGAAAGCAAGTTGAAAGTTTTGGTTCCGCCCGCATCTACTCCCATATCATCTAGATCCAGTGCTGTCATTTCGAAATCTCAGGATCAAACTTATGATGTACCACAACACCAAATAACTTGGTCAGGAAACTCAAGTTCAGCATATAATCCTCCAGTCAAGTTAGATTTCCCATGTTTTGGGGATGAACAAGACGAAGATCCCATTGGCTTCATAGAACGCTGCGAGGAATATTTTGCTGTGCGCCCACTTAATGACGGGGAGATAATGGCTGCCCTTACATCGGTGCTGAAGGGGACTGCCAAGGACTGGTGGCAAGCAGAGAAAAGAAATGTGCATGGATGGAGGCAATTTAAAGAGCTATTTCTTCGTTCATTCCTTAGTGAGGATTATGATGATGTGGCAGCACGTAAACTGTTGGAGAGAAAGCAAGGGGTAAGGGAAAACATAAGAGATGGAAACGGGAGATGTCTGAAAAAGATATAGTACAGGCCATTCTTCGAAACTGCAATCCCCGATTAGCAAGTTTGTTACGAGGAACAGTCGGCAATGTAGGTGAGCTGGTCAGAATAGGCACTCAAATTGAGCGAGACTTTGATGAAGCAAAGAGGTATTGGAGTCAAGGGAATGCAGTTGAGCAAAGGAAGAAATCGCTCAATGCCCGTGAGCTCCAAGTAAAGCATGTGCCAGCAAACACAAGGGTTGTGCAGCCAGTGTTAAAAGCCGAGCAAACCACAGTCAACACAGTCAACATCCCGATCATACTTCGGGGTAGATTCTGCAATGGTGGATACTGGAAGCACTTTGACGCTCATGCGTGAATCTCTCTGGAAGCAATTGAGTCGGGGTGAACCTTGTGATCCAAGCGAAGGCCAAATTTTCATGCTAGCCAATGGCCAGAGGCATGAAGCCGTAGGAAAAGTGCAGTGGCAGTGTGAAATCCAAGGTCAAGGGCTGACATTGACAATATTCATTTTGAGGGACAGAGATTTGTCCGTGCCAATTATCCTTGGTATGGATTTTTTGGTGAAGACGGGAGTTGTGCTAGATTTAAAAAAAGCCCAGTATAGACTTACAGCCACAGATGACCTAACTGATCATGTGTTTCCATTTCTGAGGCAGGACTCCATATCCTCCGTTCATTTCTATCTTGCCATTCCAACTGTATCAACTTCAGAATCAGTCCTACGCTCCATTCAACAGGTTGCATGGAAAGCTGAAATTACTCAGCCATACAAGAAGGAGTTGGAAGGTCTTTTATTTAACTGGCCCACCGTATGCTCACGAGATATTGGACGCACTAATGAGGTAAAACACTGCATCATAACTACTGATGAGGTGCCAGTGAGGAAGAAGGCATATAGACTGTCCATAGATAAACAACAATTTGTAGATGCTGAGGTCCAGGAACTCTTACACAAGGAAATTATACAACCATCAGTTTCACCATGGGCGTCTCCAGTGGTAGTTGTACCAAAAAAGAATGGAAGCTTGAGATTATGCATTGATTATCGTAACCTCAATGCTGAGTCGCTACATGGAGCTGCCATATTTACCACATTAGATCTTAAGAGTGGATACTGGCAGATAGGAATGGAAGCTGATAGCATACAAAAAACTGCATTTGTGACATCCGCAGGGTTATTTGAATTCCGGCGCCTTCCGTTCGGCCTGAAAAATGCAGCAGCTACATTCCAAAGGTTAATGGAGCATGTCCTGAAGAGGGTAAGAGGAAAGTGCTGCCTAGTGTACATTGATGACATAATTGTGTACTCAAGAAATGAGGAAGAACACCTTCAACATATCAACCAGGTGTTACAATGCTTACATGATGCAGGGCTCACGCTCAATCTGACTAAGTGTAATTTCATGCAACATACCATTGCTTTTCTGGGTCACATTGTATCCATGGAGGGAGTCAAGACGGATCCAGCCAAGGTGGCAGCAATTAATGCATTCCCCACCCCTCAGTCACTAAAAGAGGTTCAGCGTTTTTTAGGGTTGGCAGACTGGTATCACCGGTTCATTCCTAATTTATCAGAAAAGGCAGCTCCCTTGCATGCCTTGAAGCAGAAGAAAGCCACCTGGACCGAAGAGTGCCAAAATTCATTTGATACTATCAAACAAAGTTTAACTCAAGCACCAGTGTTAATGCCACCTGATTTCAACAAGCAATTTAGAGTACAGACAGACGCAAGTGAGATTGGACTGGGTGCGGTGTTGACTCAAGAAATGGAGGAAGGAGAGCGGGTCGTTGCCTATGCATCCAGATTATTACGAGGGGCAGAGAAGGCATATTCTGTGTCTGAGAAAGAGTCTTTGGCGGTAGTGTGGGCCGTTGAAAAATGGAGACCGTATCTTGAAGGGAGGCCATTTGAGGTTTTTTACGGATCATGCAGCCCTAACATGGGTTTTCCAACATCCCAAACCGTCGTCAAGACTGACCCGTTGGACCATTCGGTTACAAGGATATGAATTTAAAGTTAAATATCGTAAAGCCCAATGAAATGTCGTTCCCGATGTACTGTCTAGGACACCAGAGCATGCTACAGCGGACATGATTGCAGTAATCAAAACCCCACAGTCTACATTTTTTCAGTCTAATTTGCCTATTGATGTTTCCAACATTGCTGCGGCACAACAGGATGATTCAGAGATTCAGTAGCTGATTGCAGAGACAAAGTCCCAACCGGATCAAGACCCTTTACGCGTGCACTACGTTCTGGAAAATGGTCTATTGTTTCGAAGTATGCCGGATAAACAAATAGGTAATAAACTTCAATTAATTATCCCTTCCTGTTTGCAAAAAGATTTCTTGTGTTATGCTCATGACAATTCACTTGGCGGTTATCTTGGAAGACTCAAAACCCTCCTCAGACTCCTGGAAGTAGCTTTTTGGCCAAGCATAAGGTCTGACGTCTGGAAACATTGTAAAGAATGTCTGACATGCCAGAGATACAAACCATCCCTTTCTAAACTATCTGGTCATCTTCAGTCAACTCAAATCGTTGAACGTCGGCTGTCACTTCTCTGATGTAAACACTCATTCATAGACAGAAATTAGACATAGAATTTAGACATAGACATGAGAATTTTCATGTATTAACGAAACTTGTGAAGGACTCAGGATGCTTTTGCTGGAAAAAATCAAAAGAATGTGATGTTTATGCGCACTCCCGGGAGGCTCCCTTCCGCACCATGACACATTAAATTTATGTTTATGCAAAGGTATTGTAATGCCAATGTGTCATGCAAAGAAAGGGGATTAATTGAAACTAGAGTCTCACATAACCAGATTTATATAGTCTGTAGTCTCAAATATACTTCATAATCAAACAATTGTAAGTGTAATTTTAATTACCTCATCTGTCGACATGATGCTGGTGATCTGCAGAGCTGCTACGAACATACCCCTATCGCTATGATCAGATGCTTCCTTAACTGCTGTTTTCTCACTATTGACATTTTTGTCATGTGCTTATTTTGTTTTGAAAGGAAAGCACGCAGCACATATTTACATATTCATCTAAATGTCGCTGTAGGCAGCATGATGACGTCTGGGTGTTAGTTAAGCACCCATGTATTTCCATTTTTTTACTTCTAAGCAACAAATGAAAAAAGATCGTCATTAGTATATAGGGGCACACTGTTATGTGTGCGTGAGTGCGAGCACAAGCAAATTGCTGGCTGCAGTTCACTTAATGGCCACCAGTGTCGCTAATAACAAGGGTTTCTGAATTCTTAGTTCCTTTAAAGTTAAACCTTTGAAAGTTTGCTCTGCCACTGATCCGGAAAGAGCAGCTGCCATGTATATGTACAGGAATAGCTTCACAATAAGCCTTTTTAACAACACGTTATCATTATTGCTGTGCTACAAACATTTAAAAATGATGGCAGCATGCTGGTTATATGTCTCTTCTCTGCTTCTGCTTCTACCTGTGCGTTTGTGTTAATCTGTCAGTAATGCAGTCAGTAAGATGAGTAAAAAATCGTCTTAGCCCTTGGTTCAGTCCAGATTTGTATTTGAGCTTATTCGTCAAAAACACTCTAATAATACCTCTAACAATACATCAGGCTGGCAATCATATAGGGCTATAAGAAATAAATGTACTCAGGCTATTAGACAGGCAAAATCTAGTTATTTCAAACAAAAATTTTGGAAACTTTTTGGAATACCATCAAAACAATGGAAAATGAGAACATTCCTTCTCATTTGCCCACTGTAATTAAATATGATGGTGTTGTTATCACAGACAAATGCAAAATGGTGGATCAATTTAACAGACATTTTGTCAGTGTTGGCTGTGCCTACAGAATATACAGAATAGACTAGTTCTAGTACTTCTATTTGTTCTCCTGTCAACCTGCACTGTAAAATCCAATAGTTTACCTTACTTAGATATAATTAGTTATCTTTACTTAGTTGTTATACTTACTAGGTTTTATTAAGTTACAGCTACTTTCAAGGCAAATAAAACAATTTATTTACTGTTTTGAGTGACACTTACTTAAACTATTCAAGTAGCCACAAAGGAACCAATGACATTAATACACCAGTGAGAGGCAGCAGTGCACTAATATGTTGCTAATGTGCAACATAACAACATAAGAAGAAGAAAAGAAAAAGAGTCTTAATAGACTTTTCACCCATTTCTTCCATGTCTGCAGTTATCCTTCACTAGTTGCATTCACTTGTTTCCCAAAGTCATCTTGAATGTTGAATTCTCAATACAACTGAAATATTTGAGAGAACATCACATAAGCTAACTTCATAAATTGATGTTGATTTTCCTAAAAATTTTTTTTTTTTAATTCACCATTATAGTGATTAGTGTTCCCTTTGGTTGGGCACTTGGAACTTGGTTTATGTTACTATAATTTTCTTTCTGTTAATGCAGCAATTCATCATGAAGTCAGAGTTATTTGATTTCAAGGGAAGAAAAGTAATAAATAGATTGCTTTTAGAAAGTGATCTATCTTCTAATTAAAGCATTAGTACATTTTTTGTGGATGTTGTGTATGAACTTTTTCAAATTTCATTTCTCATAAGTACCTTGAGATGATTTTAATTGGGTTTATATAATCCTTAAATCGTGTGTGGTAATACGCTAAAGTCACACACAGACTTAAACATTCAGCAGGTGAATCACAACAATGGTAACAATTCAATTTCATTTATTTTCATTAATTGTAACAATAACCATTTTATTTGCTCTTTTTGTTGTGCTACTACTGACACAAGACAGCAAATAAAACTGGCAAATAAAATCAACAACTGTAAAACAAAGCAACTTCATAATTTATTCATGCCGCAATGCACTCTGGGAGTCAGTGAGTAGCTATACTAAGTCATGAGTAAACCTAAATTAAAGGATCAAGTACCCCCTACAGTTCTTTTTTAGTTACTAGAATTCTCGTGTAAGTAAACTATACTAACTAAGCATTTGTCAGTACAACATACTATTTCTATTTCACTTTACTTAGTTTTTTCAAGGCAATCGGTTTGCATGCTTTTTTTTTAAGTAAGCCCAACTAATTAGATTTTACAGTGTGGCATCTATTCACTCACCTGCCTTAGGTCCCCCCTCCTCTTTTCAGTCGATACAAGAGACTGAGGTACTTGGGGAATTGCTCAACCTGGACATTCATAAATCTGATGGATTGGATGCATTACACCCATTATTTTTAAAGAAAGCAGCTTACATTATTGCAGCTCATGCATCATTTGGAGACTTATAACGTTCTTAACCAGGTTCAGTCTGGCTTCAGATCTGGGCATAGTTGTATTACCACTACACTTAAGGTTCTCAATGACATCATATGTGCCATTGACAACAAGGAGTATTGTGTAGCTGCATTTGTTGATCTGGCAAAGGCTTTTGACTCTGTGGACCATGAAATACTGCTGGATAGGCTAAGAGGCATAGGTCTCTCTGAGAGCTGTCTAGCCTGGTTCAAGAGTTACTGTTCTGGTCGTTTACAGACAATGATTTTGGATTATGGTGATGTAGTTCACAAGTCTGCTTCAAAAACTCTCCTTCACAAACTGGATGTTCCCCTTCAGGAACTTGAGCTGCGTCGAAACGCTAAGGGAACGCTCTGAATCACATGTGTAATCAGTCCAATAGATGGGCGAGATGTCACAGGTGGGTGACGTAATGACCAGGAAGCTATAAAAGCATGTGCAGTGGAACTGGCGTCAGCTTTTCTGTCATTCAGCAAAGCTTTCTGTGTTGTGTCAGTCACTTTCTCTGTTTGTAAGTCTTATTTGGTGTTGTTTGTCCCAATAAGCTAAAGAAGCAAAAAGCAAAAAGAAAAATAAGCATGTCTAAGGCTGAGGCTAAAACAAAGCATTTAAAAAAGGGCGAGAGCAAATCGCGTTACAGGCTGTGTTCCTCCCTGCCCGTGCTACATTATGAGCAGGGATATACACAGTCTGTGCGTGGTTTGCTTGGGAGCGAAGCATGCAGAGTCGGCTCTCGAGGGAGCCGACTGCCCGCATTGCGAGCGGCTTCCCCTGCGTATGCTTCGCTCCCGGAAGGCTCTCTTCGAGGAGGGAGCCTTCACCAGTGTTCCCCGCGGTGCTTGCCCGTTTCCGCCGAGGCTGAGCGGCAGCTCGTGGGCATCTCAATATGGGAGCAGGCATCCTGTCGAGGCAGGGGCCAAGGCCTGGGGAACGGAGGCTTCACCCCGAGGTGGTGAAGCAGATATGGAGAATTTTTGGCCAGGCTCAGGTGGACCTGTTTGCGACTCAGAAGACATCGCACTGTCCCCTCTGGTTCTCTCTGACTCATCCAGCTCCTCTCGGACTGGACACTATGGTGCAGACTTGGCCGAGGCTTCGTCTGTACGCTTTTCCCCCGATCGCTCTGCTCCCGGGAGTTCTGAAGAGAGTGTGCCGGGACGGGCCCGTCTGTTGTTAGTAGCCCCGTTCTGGCCGGGCCGAGTATGGTTCTCAGACCTGATTTCCCTTCTCGACGGCTCTCCATGGGAGATCCCCGTCAGGAGGGACCTCCTCTCACAGGCGGAAGGCACGATCTTTCACCCCCGCCCAGAGCTGTGGAAGTTATGGGTGTGGCCCCTGAGGGGGCACAACTCGTAGCTTCTGGTCTCTCAACTGAGGTTGTTGAGACCATCCTCCAATCCAGAGCTCCCTCAACGAGGATACTGTATGGCTTGAAGTAGGGCTGTGCGATTTGGGGGAAAATATCAAACTGTGATTTGTTTTGACAGATATTGCGATTGCGATTTGATTTGTGATTTTAAATTTGCAAAGTCAAGCTTCAGCTCAATATTGCCAATAATGTGCAGCACAGTATGAGGAGTTCTATTTTTTTTTTTTTCAGCAGGCAAGATTATAATGGTATAACTACTTTTACAGAATTAACTTAATTACTGAATTTCACTGAAAATATATTTTTATTTTTTTATAAATAAAGAACTGTATTTCTTAAGTAAATTATTAAAGTATTACATTGATTTATTCATTTTAAGAATTTGGGATTTTAAGAGCAAGTGGAAAATGTGCTGAATGTTTCATTTCATCCAAGTGAAATTAGGAGCATTACGAGACAGGCTGCGTGAGTGCGGCAAGCATGAACCCGCGGAAAATGAAAGCATGGACGCGGGATTCGCGCCGCGTGGGGCAAAGAGGAACGAGTATGAGAAGCAGTCACAGACACAGGCTGTGTGTGCGCTCTTCTGAATTGGGAATAGCCAACATGCATCATAAACTTATTTCAAATTAATCTGTTGGGGAGATAAAATATGGTCCATATCGCAGGCTTTGCGATTAGGAAATCGCAACGTCTCAATTCGATTTCGATTAATCGCACAGCCCTAGCTTGAAGTGGAAATTTTCACTTCTTGGTGCGGAGACCGCCAGCTCGACCCAGCTAACTGCCCGGTTGGTACAGTTCTGGAGTTCCTGCAGGCCCGTTTCCGCAGGGTTGACCCACTCCACCCTAAAAGTCTATGTGGCGGCCATTGTGGCCAACCACGCCCCTATTGGTGGACAGTCAGTGGGCAAACACCCCCTAGTTACACGTTTCCTCCGTGGTGCACTGAGGCTGAGGCCACCAGTATGATCTCGCGTCCCCCCGTGGGACCTGGCTGTGGTGCTAGAAGCTCTTTGTAAGCCTCCATTCGAGCCTATTGAAGAGATTTCTGATCACTATCTCACTGTAAAGACTACCTTCCTTCTGGCGATATCTTCTCTAAAGAGAGTTGGGGATCTGCAGGCCCTCTCAGTGGCCCCTTCTTATCTTGACTTTGCTCCCGGCATGGCCAAATTATTTCTCTACCCTCAAGCAGGGTATGTACCTAAAGTTCCCTCTGTTACACCACAGCCTATCGTGCTACAGGCCTTCTGTCCTCCTCCCTTCAGGGAGCCCGACCAGCAGAAGCTTAACTGCGAGCACTGGACACATACATCCAAAGAGAGAACTCTTTAACATTTCAAATATTTTTCCTAGACAGAAATGAGGTTACCTTAACATTGAATAGAAATTTTGCTTGAGTCTCCTGCTTCTCAAACTTGTCTCCTGAGACAAAACTCTAACACTCTCACAATAGTCTCTTTTAAATGTTTAAAAGAGATCTCAACAACATCACACACTGTGCTCAGATATTTCTCCTAGTCTAAAGACTCTGGTGGTCTCACATTTGTCTCCTTTCAAGTTTTAGAAGAGATCTCAATAACATCACGCACTGTGCTCAGATTTTTCTCCTTAGCTACAGACATGGGATCTCTCACATTTGTCTCTTTTAAAGCTTTAGAATAGTGAGAGCTCTCAAGTCTTTAAGTGTAGGATCAAAATCTGAGCACAGTGTGTGATGCTGTTGGGATCTCTTCTAAACTTCAGAGGAGACAAAAGTGAGAGATCCAGAGTCTTTAGCTAAAGAGAAATATCTGAGCACAGTGTGTAAAGTTGTTGAGATCTCTTCTAAACATTTAAAAGAGACTATTGTGAGAGTGTTAAGAGTTTTGTCTCAGGAGACAAGTTTGAGAAGCAGGAGACTCAAGCAAAATTTCTATTCAATGTTAAGGTAACCTCATTTCTGTCTAGGAAAAATATTTGAAATGTTAAAGAGTTCTCTCTTTTTTATTATTATTTATCTTCCCCCTGGTTAGCTTCAATGTCATTTATCCACACCATTTCAATCAAAGACAATACATGCATTGTCATATTTGAAGTTGTTTTATGTAGAAAATGTTTTATTGCACAATGATTTAACAGAGGAAACCATAACCTATATTTACATAAATGCAAAATTGGACTGTACAAAACAAAACAACAAAAAACAACAACAACAACAAAAGGGTATTGCTTTTTTTTGTTAAAAAAGGTATTGCTCTTATACTAAATATCTTGCACTTGTAAGTCCTTTCTAGTGTGTTTGGAAAATGCGGTGTATATACAGTGATGGACATTGAAGATAAATTTATACATTTAAACTAGTAACCCTTGATATTCTGAAATGTTCAATGCTATTTAAATGATAGTTTTATTATTTACAATATTAGTAAACGTTTAACATTTCTCCTAAAATAAAACTGAAGACATCTTAAGACAAAGCTGATATCTCAATGAGACATATAAGAGAATCACCCCTTAGTATCCTGAGCATAGAGTAATCTCTGTCAGAGCCATAGCCTTGTGGGCAATACATTGACGTGAAGGCACAACTGTTCTTCAGACAGCATGGGTTCAAATCCCAGCTAAAGGTACTTTCCTGCTCCTGTTCAGTTCTCACCTGTTCAGTCATTTCCTGTCTCCTACTGTCCTGACCATTAAAGATAAAAAAAAAACCATTGCAATAAAAAAACAACCTCTGAGCAGTACAACATTTTTATGATTACAGCAAGATAATAAAGAGAGTTTCCATGTTTCTCACAAGTTTCTCTCCCATTGTCATTTTGGATTCCTTTCTTTCAGAACTTTCTCATGTCTCATTTCTCATCTCATAAAATATTCCTATAATGGAGACTTGATAGAGATTGCAGCAAGACAATAAAGAGATATTCTGTTTCTTCCACCACATTCTCAGTTTTGACTCATTTTTTCAAATATTTCCCATGTCTTATTTGTGTTTACTTCAATTTCTCCTAAGGAATTTTAGGAGAAACATCTGAAATGCTCTTGATACTAAAATGAGAGATATATGAGAATCTTATCTAAATCTCCTGAGTTTAGGAAGAGCAACACCTGAGCAATAAAGTTTTCCTATGGGTACTCACACATTTTGTTGCAGATATAAATATTTGAAATAAATGAAAGGTAACAAAATACTTTGTCTTCTTTTTTAAACAATTTATATATATTATTTTCAGGTTTCACTGTAATCATAATGTGGCATAATTGCAAAAACTGATTTCTTAGTAGAAATTAAATGTTAAATGTTATAATAGTGATTTTATAATGTCTAAATATGAATCCAAAAGCAAAACCTGTGAAAGGTACTTTATTAGTGAGTTGAATGAGCCCATTGGTGATCCTCTGCTGCCATCAAGTGGTTATAATTGTAATTACAGGGAACTTACCATATCTATTATAGTGCTAATTTTTGTCCTATCTCCATCTAAATTGCTTTTTTAGAATTATATGATGCATGAGTTTACATAGTTTCGTTAAGTTGTGAGTTTTCTTTTAGGATTTATAGGCTTTGGGAAACACTAGGAAAAGACCATATATTAAATGACCCTGTTATAGCTGTCCAAATGCAAAGGTTCAACATTTTTTGATAAATATTTACTTCGAGACTCCAGACAATTGTACTGCACTGGTTTTATTGATGTTGAGTTAAAAACCTAGGACTAGTTTGCAAAAGTAAGTTTTTTTTATATTAATCTCAAATATATAAAATATAAAAAATGAAAACATTTTGATTGACAGCAGTGGTCCTAGAGGCAAATTTGTTCAGAATGAGGAGGTCTATCATATGATATGAAGATCTAGTGTATGTGTGAATATATGTACATTTTCTGCAATTTGAGGTAATTTATAGAAATACTGTGTTTCTGAAGCCTTTTTAACCGTTATAGCACCACCTATGGTCCAATCTCTATAAAACAAATGTGATGCATGTGCTCACCCAGTTTCGTGAAGTTTTGAGTTTTGTTTAGGATTTATAGGCTTTTGGGTAAATTTATATTTTGGGATCCCATTATAGCTACCCAAAGAGTCAAATTCAACATTTCTTTTGATAATTATTGATCTAGAGAGTCCAGAGATTTGTAGTGCAGTGGTTTTATTGAGTTTGAATGAAAAACCTAGAACTAGTTCACTAAAGTAGGTTTTTAACATAATTGAGCATATTTAAGGAACGCTTTGATTGACAGCAGTGGTGGCAAAGTTGCTCAGTATGAGGATATCTATCAAATGATATGAATATTGTGTGGGTGTGTGAAACACCACATGATTACAGCGGCATAAATCTCGTTAACTAGAGGATGATTTCTTTCAAAATTCCTACAGACCATTAGGGCCATGAGCATGGGCGTCGCTAGGCCATTTTTAGGGGGGGCTTTAGCCCCACTAAAATTACCACTCAGCCCCCCTAAAAATTTTGTGATTAGCTCTATAAAGTGAACAAGAATTCGTGATCACTTCAGTCCCCTTTAAATTTCAAATGAAAACGGCGCAGACTTCGGCTCCTCCTCGCCTTTCAGCGCATTGTTCAATCTGCAGACCACGGCGGTGCAGAGCGAGAAACAGAGGACCAGGTGTGTGTTTATCAATAGATTCTGCATCTGTGCAGTTTTTTGTCATAAATACAGTTTACAGAATTTCATGGTGGAGCAATCGGTTTTCCATCTACTGTAAAGTTTTCGCTACGTTCACCCCTCATCACACCACAGTTGTTTCCTCCAGCGAAAATGTAGCCTAGCCCTTAACACATATGAACGCATACTTTATAAAACGATCATGTTGCTATTTTCATTTGAAAATGTAACTTTAAATATAAAATATATTACAGTGCATGTGGCATTAACTACCATACAGTCATGCACAGAAATGATTAAAGACACTGATTGACACTGATAATTTTGTTTTTTACGTTTTGAAAGTGAATCAGCACCCACATAGTTTAATCCATTGTCCAGCCTCATAGCTGTTGTTTATATTGCTAATATGGATAATGAAAGTTATGTGTTGTTTCCTGGTTAATTTTTTTTCTGTTTGTATTTGAGCATAGAAAGAGGTTTGTAGGAAACAGTTAAATTTTGTGTTTGTACAGTAAAACAGGTGTGTGTGTGTGTGTGTGTGAGATCAGGAAGACTTAAGACTTTGTCTTATTCAGTACTCAAATAGTAGCTTTACCCTAATAGCCAAACATTTTATTTTATTTTATTTATGTATTATTATTTTTTATTATTATACCCTCACTGGGGGCTGAGCCCCCCAAAATGAAAATCCTAGAATCACCCC
Source organism: Sinocyclocheilus anshuiensis (assembly GCF_001515605.1). Classification (NCBI taxonomy): domain Eukaryota; kingdom Metazoa; phylum Chordata; class Actinopteri; order Cypriniformes; family Cyprinidae; genus Sinocyclocheilus; species Sinocyclocheilus anshuiensis. The sequence continues at coordinate 146,898 of NW_015558648.1, forward strand.
TGGCCATGAATCAAACATGCCCACTGAGTATCTTTCCGATCGGCCTCCATTAACCTTATCTAATAGGTGCTCAAAATTCATTGGCCGATGGCGGCCATTTTTTTTAGATATGCAAATGTCCTCATAGACACATGTGGTGCATTGGACAAAGACACTGCATACCAAGTTTCAAATTGATTGGACCAACAGTTGCGTAGTTATAGCCATTTTTAAGCCACCAACGCCACCATGTGGCCAAGCTCCGCAGTTTTTTTATTTGACCAAAGAATGAGCTCATACACATCTGTACCAAGTTTGGTGATATCTGATTGGTTGGATTGGTTTGATTGGATATCAAGATATCTATCTCATTCTGTTCAAGAGTTATAGTCATTTTGGTAAAAGTGGCCCCTCCCCTTTCAAATGTTTTGGTGTCCTTTTGCGACAGTGAGCTGAAAGTTCAACTTTTTTGTTAATTATTGATATGCACTATCCAGAAAATCTTTCTGCACTGGTTTCGTTCTGATCGGTCGAAAAACCTAGGACTAGTTTGCAAAAGTAGGTTTTTCAAAAAATCCAAATACCTAAAGGAGTTATGAGCGATTTCGTACTCTTGCGAGCTGTAGATTGTGTGAGTACTACCATCCCTCCAAGTTTCAAGTCTCTACAACTTACGGTTTGGTCTGCCAGATCAGTTTTAGGTGGAGATTGCTGATCCTTGGCCATTCTTACAATTACAATAGGGTTTCAGAGCTACGCGCTTGAACCTAGGGCTGAACCTAGGGCTTGAACCTATGGGCTTATGTGCAAAAAAGGGTTAAAATCACATTGCAATCCAAAAAAGTTGAATGGTGAATGTACAGCGCTCTCTCCCACCTTCAATACCACGACTGAGGTGCCCTTGAGCAAAACCCCCAACTGCTCCCCAGACGCCGCAGCAAAAAAAATGGCTGCCCACTGCTGTGTGTGTGCACTTTGGATGGGTTAAATGTTAAATGCAGAGCACTAATTCCAAGTATGGGTCACCATACTTGGCCACATGTCACGTCACTTTCATTAAAAAAAAAATAAGGCTTTTAAAGTGGAAGATAAATTTACTAAACTAAAAATGAAAATAAATGAGAACAAAAGCACAGAGTTGTGTTTGGTTATTTTGATTACGTCATTACAGTCACATTACAGTCAGTGCCATCATAAATAGACTTACTTGTAGATTTAAAATTCTACATGTCACATTTATTATCCAACTACAAATATTTCAGCGAAATGTATATTTTAGTCAGAATTATTGCGCTCCTATTTAATTGAGCTGTCTGTTTAGCGCACATTCGCACGGCGGCGCTTGTTCTACATGAAGTCTGTCTATGAAGTTTAGCGGAGAATCGCAAAGCAGAAGGCTCATGAGTCGTGCATGCACTTCTGACAGCAAAATGGAAATATTTCCATGGCTTTCTAACATTTACAGATGGAGAATATACCTGTGAAATGTAAGTTATGCATTCAGGAAGACAGCACATCTTAAACACATTAAACAGCGCGAGTAGCCTGTCTCTGTCAGCGGCACACGCAGCATTTCTGTCAGAGCATCTGACGGGCCAAGCCGCTTAAACTAATATGCAAAACGAAACTATAAACTATGTCTTACCAGTTTTTAAAGGCTTTAATATGAAGCTTGTCACATGTTTAGAACAAATTGGATTATGCACTTTCTCCGCAGCAGCTCAGTCTGTGTCCTCCGCTATATTTTCAGATGCGCTCGTATCAAACTATAACGGTATTGCCTCATATCGAATTGCTTATAAAGAAAATATCGATATATCGTACAAACTCGATATACCGCCCAGCCCTACTTGAACCCCTAAAAAAATAAATAAATTCTCAATTTATCCAGATTCGTGCAGCTCTAGTTCTGTAGTACTGGTCATTTAGTAAACGTCATATTCAACCCAATTCAAGGGCTCCGGATATGCTTTGCTATTACTTCTTTGAAACATTTGCAAGCCCTTGTGACACAACTACCATGAGCTATGAAAAATTAGCAGCCATTAAGTCTGCAAGTAACTGTCAATTTCAGGAATTGTTCAGGATTTGATCTAAGGGTGTTGCTCTAATCACAATAATAACACATGATGTGTAATTTAGTCCCATAGGCAGAAGCTACTTTTATTCACCATATGATAACCTGAGAGAGGAGTGCAGTAAATGCTGACGTGATATTTATTGTTTTATATATCATCCATATTGTGATTTGGCACAAGGATCAGTGAAGCTTCCTGAATATCAGTACCTCCTGGACCAAAAACATGAGTTTGATTGTGAGATCAGCAAAAACATCCATAACATCAAACGAATTGCATAAAACATACCTGTCTGAGTAAAAAAAATATATATATATTCTTTTTCCAAAGTTTGCAAGCCTGTAAATATATATTGATATCTCAATATCATTCTGATTAAGGCCCTATATCAGGGGTGTCAAACTCAATTCCTGGAGTTGCCAGAGCCCTGCAGAGTTCAGATTCAACCTCTTTTAGGTGTGCTATTTGATAGCAGTCTTTCCTTTGAAAACCAAGTTTCTAGCATTTGTAAACTACATTTTTCCATCTTAAAGTCTCCCTGTAGAGAAAATCAAGTTTTTTATGTTGTTTATTTGTCTATGCGGTGTTTTTTAATATGCTTTTAGACAAACCATGTGCCAATCTATTAATCAACACCATTGCTGAGTATTTTCTCCTTAAAACTGTAGTTTCAGTCAGACCCACCTCTCCCACATCGGCGTATGCTCGCGGGCGAGAATTAAGAATCACAAACGGCTGCATTCAAGTCTTCAAGGCATTTTAGGACACATCATCGTCAAGTAAGTAACTTTAACGAATGTTACAGTATTCACTGTAGTTGTCCGCTAGTAAAAACATAGTTTTATCTGTCATTATCCGTGTATGCCATTGTTTTGCGTTTACTACAGTTCAGTGGATCAGGAGGCGTTAGCTGGCGTGACTGAGTGGAGGCGGGACTGATTTGCATATTCATAGATTAGCGTATAGTAAATGAGGCAAGGGTGTAGAGTTACATCCAAGCTATTTTAAGGCACGAGAAAAGTATTTTCACAAGAAAAAACATTTAAATATGTCATTTTGATGATCAAAGATAAGTTTTAAGGGATAAAATATTTGACTACAGGAGGACTTTAAAAATATATCTCAATTACGACCTATGTTCTCAATGTAAAATGCAGAAACGTTAATTCATGTGTTCATGACCTCAAGGTTAGATTATTGTAATGCTTTATTGGGTGGTTGCTCTGCACGCTTAATAAACAAACTCCAGCTGGTCCAAAATGTAGCTAGAGTTCTTACCAGAACCAGGAAGTACGACCATATTAGCCCGGTTCTGTCAACTCTGCTCTGGCTCCCTATTGAACAATGAATACATTTTAAAATCTTGCTAATTACTTATAAAGCCCTGAATGGTTTGGCTCCTCAATACTTGAGCAAGCTCATTTCGCATTATTGTCCTTCACGTCCGCTGCGATCTCAAAACTCTGGCCATTTGATAATACCTAGAATATCAAAATCAAAACCAATCACACACAGCTGCTACCAATAACACATACTATATAAATCAGTCTCACACCACCATTCAACGCCGAGTATTGTTTAGTGTTTATCTCTCATCTAGTGATAGCTACTTTACAGAGCCATTCCAAGTTTCTGAATCTAGTATAGTCTTGTTCTTAGTCTGTTTATCCGTGTCTTGATCCTTGCCTGTGATCTTGTTTTGTCTGATCTCTGCCTGCCCTGAAGTTTATAGCCTGTTCTGGACTTACCCTTTGCCTTGCTGTTTCGGACTGTGTTTGCACCTCGCCTGGACTCTAGCTCGTCTTGTGGATTCCCCGTTTGCCTCGCCCTCAGGATTACGTTTGCCGGAGATCGACCACGCCTGTTTACTGGACTACTCTTGTGTCTTGCCCTCAATATACCTGTTTGCCATTGTCTGACCCTCGCTTGTTTCATAACCATGTCTTTGAATAAAGCTTCGCATTTGGATCTGCTCACTTCACGTCTCTGTCACTCCGAAACAATGGCACAGTTCACCCAAAAATTTAGTTATTTACTCTCATTATGCTGCACCTATATGACTTTGAAGAACATAATATGACGAAATATACCTGTTTGCCATTGTTTGACCCATGCCTGTTATGACCACCTCTCTGTCTAATAAAAACCTGCAGATGGATCCGCACATCTCACGTCTCGTTCGCCCCGTAACAGAATACTTGGCCAAACAAGGATCCAGCGGCTTTTCCGAAGGACATTGGCCAGGTATGAACACAGCGATTCTGCTACTAGCTCTCAAGCAGGGCACACGATCACTTGAGGGTTACATTGCGGAATATTTGGTTTTGGCTAATGGCTCAGAATTACCGGACTGCATGAGTAATTTTTTGGATTATGTTTTGTGGACTGTTGGTTCAGCGTTTACTGTGGGTGTCGCGGAGAAACAAGACAATGCATTCGCTCATAAAATGGCATTAAAAACAAAGCCGTGTCATGCTACTGCTGTCTTTCCTGAGTCAATTCAAGTCACCGTTGATCGTCATGAGGCAAGTCAATTCACCGTTGATCTTCATGAGTCAAGTCAAGTCACCATTGATCTTCCAGAGTCAAGTCAAGTCACCGTTGATCGTCATGAGGCAAGTCAAGTCACCGTTGCTCGTCATGAGGCAAGTCAAGTCACCGTTGATCATCATGAGGCAAGTCAAGTCTCCGTTGATCGTCATGAATCAAGTCAAGTCACAGCTGTTCTTCATGAGTCAAGTCAAGTCACAGCTTCAATTCCTGAGTCAAGTCAAGTCACAGCTGATCTTCATAAGTCAAGTCAAGTCACAGCTTCCATTCCTGAGTCAAGTCAAGTCTCAGCTGATCTGCCAGAGCCTCGACATGTCACAGCTGATCTGCCAGAGCCTCGCCACGTCTCAGCTGTTTGTCCAGAGTCTCGTCACATCACAGCTGATCATCCAGAGTCACGTCACATCACAGCTGTTCGTCCAGAGTCACGTCACATCACAGCTGTTAGTCCATCAGGCCAAGGCACTGAAGGACCTGCACAAGGGTGGTCACGATCCGGAAGTTCTGAAAGAGCTCCGAACCGCCACTGAACTCGCGCTCAGAGCGACGAAGGTCACAGCGAGTTCTCTGGGTCGTGCGATGTCCACACTCGTGGTCCAAGAGCGCCATCTCTGGCTGTGTCTGGCTGACATGAGGGATGCCGACAAAGTACGATTCCTCAATGCCCCTGTGTCCCAGACAACTTCGTTGCCCAGCAGTTCTCGGCTGCACAGAAGCAGGCTGAGGCGATTCGTCACATCCTGCCCCGGCAGGCAGCTGCTGCCTCCACCGGTCCACCGGCCGCAGCGCCCCAGCCTGCTCATCGCCAAGGGCAGCCCCCTGCATCCGCCCCTGCTCCCGCGCCGCATCCGCAGCAACCTCCAGTCAAGCTGCCCCGTGGAGCCGGGCGTAGGCAGGCCGCCCCGCCCGTCCAGGCCCCTGTCAAACCTGGCGGTAAACAGAAGAACAAGCGGCCCTGAGACGGGCGACCCAGAGATGGAGGGATCTGCTCTTCGGGAGATGGTGAACGCACCACTGGGTGGAGAACCTTTTGTTTCGTTTTCCCCGGCCGTTGGCCTCACGGTCGATGGCACCCAAATTCTCGACAAATTTTATCTATCTCTGGGTCCCAGGAGGGCACGGAGAGTCACGGACGGACCAACACCGGACCACACTCATCCTCCTCCGTTACCAGCAGGCAGCAGCGGGCGGTTCGAGAGCGTCAACAAAGGCCCTACTCACGCACCCTCTGCCAAACTGTGGAACCAGGTAAGAGTTGCACCACACACTCAGACCCCTCTTCGGTCCGCCCACAAGCCGCCCGAGTATAGTGGTGTTCCGCTGGTCCCACTTGCACGGTATCTGGGTGCCTGGCTAGCGCTACCCAGCACATCTCGCTGGCTTCTGCAGACCATCAGCTTCGGCTATGCGATTCAGTTCGCCCAGCGTCCCCCCAAGTTCAGTGGCATCCGCTTCACGGCAGTGTAGGCTGTCGATGCTCCTGTCTTGCGTGCGGAGATTGCAGTCCTACCGGCGAAGGACATGATAGAGCCGGTCCCTCCAGCCGATATGAAGATGGGGTTTTACAGCCCGTACTTCATTGTACCCAAGAAAGGCGGTGGGTTACGACCCATCTTGGATCTGCGTGTCTTGAACCGGGCCCTTCACCGGTGAACCGTTCAAATGGTTCACCGGTTACCGTGCATCCGTCCCCGAGATTGGTTTGCAGCAATCAACCTGAAGGATGCGTACTTTCATGTGTCGATCCTTCCACGCCACAGACCATTTCTGCAGTTCGCGTTAGAAGGACATGCATATCTTGCCCTTCGGGATGCAGAGTCTTTTTTTGGTATAGAGTTGGATTCGGTCAAACAGACAGCACGCCTTACAGAGGAACATGCGCAGTCGGTTCTGAACTGCTTTAATTCATTCAAGGGCAGGACAGCGGTCCCACTGAAACAATTTCAGAGGCTCCTGGGGCGTATGGCAGCTGCAGCGGCAGTTACACCGCTGGGGCTGCTTCATTTGAGACCGCTTCAGCACAGGCTTCATGGCTTCATGAGGTGGGCGTGGCAGCGCGACACTCACCGGGTCCAAGTTACAGCGGCCTGTTGTCAAACCTTCACCTCATGGTCAGACCTTGTGTTTCTCCTGGCAGGGGTGCCCCTAGAACAGGTCTCCAGGCATGCTGTGGTTTACACGGATGCCTCCACCACCGGCTGGTGGCATGGGGCCACATACAACGGGCACACAGTGTCGGGGGTATGGACGGGCCCCCAACTGCACTGGCATATCAATTGCCTAGAGTTGTTAGCGGTGCGCCTTGCCTTGAACCATCTCAAAGGGTGCTTACGAGGCAAGCACGTGCTGGTCCGAACGGACAACACGACGACCACTGCGTACATCAAGCGACAAGGTGGTCTGCGTTCCCGTCGCAACTAGCAACTTCTTTGGAGTCGGAAGGTTCTGAGGTCACTTCGTGCCATTCACATTCCAGGTCTGCTCAACCGTACGGCCGACGAGCTGTCACGAGCTACGCTCCCAGGAGAATGGCGAAACGTCTCCACCCCCAGACAGTCCAGCTGATTTGGAGACGTTTCGGAGCAGCTCAGGTAGACCTGTTTGCGTCTCCAGAGACTTCTCACTGCCAGTTTTTTTACTCCCTGACCGATGGAACACTCGGCAAGGACGCACTGGACACCATCACTTCGGCGAGAGCACCGTCTACAAGAAAAGCTTACGCCTTGAAGTGGAACCTGTTCGTCGAGTGGTGTTCTCACCGAGAAAGGGTCATGCTTTCCTTTCTGCAGAAGGGTTGGAGCGAAGGCTGTCTCCCTGCATGATCTGCATGACCTGGTTATCGGGTTCCTTAGGGGGGCGAGAAGATTAAATCCTCCCCGGTCCCCTCTATAACCTCTTGGGACCTGTCTCTAGTGCTCAAAGCACTACAGCAGGGCCCACTTGAGCCTTTGCAGTCAGTTGAGCTGAAGTTTCTATCAATGAAAACTCTGCTCCTGCTTGCACTGGCCTCCATCAAGAGGGTAGGGGACCTGCACGCATTTTCGGTTAGGACCTCAGACCAGCTCTTTGTCTGTTACAGAGGCTGGCAGAAGGGGAAGGCCGTCTCTAACCAGGATGGACCACTGGATTGTGGATGCCAATCACCCTGTCTTATCAGGCACAGGGTGTGCCCTGCCCGTTCAGGTTGCGAGCTCACTCAACTAGAAGTGTTGCATCCTCCTGGGCGCTGGCTCGTGGCGCCTCGCTGGCGGATATCTGTAGAGCTGCGGGCTGGGCGACCCCTAACACGTTCGCTAGATTCTATAGTCTT
>NW_015558648.1:154855-164593 GCF_001515605.1 Sinocyclocheilus anshuiensis
GGGCTGGGCGACCCCCAACACGTTCGCTAGATTCTATAGCCTTCGTGTGGAGCCGGTATCCTCCTGTGTTCTCACCTCAAATGGGTAGAGGTGCTGAGAGGCCCCGGTTTAGTGTCGGCTTGCTAAAACTGCTCCAGAGTGTCCATACTGTAGACCCTGCCGAGCTCCTCCATCCCCTCGGCAGCCAGAGGTGGTGGAACGTCCGGCGCCAGGCCCTCACTCAATGAATCCGTGAGAACCGGTAGAGGGCTGGGTTCCATATGTAGAGACCTAAGTGGATCCCATATGTGTAAAGTCCACGATATAGCCTCAGAGCCCATGTTTCCCCGGCAGACTTCTGCCATTTCCAAGAGGGTTATAATTACCTCTAATCTTCCATATGCACCTAAACGGCTGTTCATATGTGTAAGTGCTCCCGAAACCTCCTTCGGGAAGGATGGGGCTTCCGCAACATTCCTGTTCCAAGTGGAACAGGTACATTTTCCCAGTGTTATCCAATCTCACTTAGTGGGTTGTGCTATGACAACGGTGACTGGTCTTCTTGTTGCGAGCCCCGGCCTACACCAAAAAGGGGCACAGGCGGCTCGCACAGGACACTGGAAGGGGCAGCATCCATGGCGCTTTGGTAGGGATCCCAATTCGTCGGTCACCGACGTGACGTAGAGAGTGACCGACTGAAAGGGAACGTCTCGGTTACGTATGTAACCCTTGTTCCCTGAAGGAGGGAACGGAGACGGCACGTCCCATCGCCACAGCTGCTGTACCACCGGCTCGGCTCCTCAGGGAAAACCTGGTATGCGTTGCACCGGCTGCCTTTTTATGCACACGCTGTGATCAGCGGCAGCTGGATGCAATTATCGCATGCCAATGTGCATTGGCTCATTTAGTTTACACTCGAAGTGGATTGGTCTTTCTAAGCGAGATCCCAATTCGTCGGTCACCGACGTGATGTCTTTTTTCCACCTTATGATCAATAAAAAACATTGGTCAAACTAAGAATAATAACAATGACTGTAACAATAATAAAATAATAATCACAATAAGTATGACTATAACAAGAATAAAATAATAATCACAATAACTATGACTATAATAATAATAAAATAATAATCACAATATTGGCCTGCTGGTTATTTATCCTGGTTTTTTTTTTACATTTCCATTATCTTGAATTGGTAACAATCCTCCACTAGCTTTCAAGAGTCAAGTCAAGAGTCAAGAGGCATTTACTTATCATTTGCATAGTTAACACTGGGGAAAACTGGGCATTGAAATGCTTGTGACGAGGCTCAGACATACAGTGATAATAACAGGACCATACAAAAAACATACAGATATAGACGTACGTGGAGGGCACTGAGATATTGAGTGACTTCAGTGACCATAGGCAGAACAATAACACAGACAGAGCATTAAATACAAATAAGTGGCAGTAACAGATACAATAAGGGTAGACAGTGTTAAGAGTTTTAAGTAGTCCTGAGGTACTGATATAAGAATATTGGGGGTAGAGCAGTGTCCAAAATGTCATTGTAGAGTGTCGCAGAGCTACATGAAAGAAAATTAAAGTGGCAGTGCAAGTACAATAAATAATAAACTTAAGAGCAGCATGTATTCCGGTTTTAGATGAAGGATAGCTGGTTGTTAAGCAGTCTGATGGCTTGAAGATAGAAGCTGTTCTTCAGTCTGGTTGTCCGTGATCGGATGGTTAGGGTTGTCAGATTTTAAGAGTTTAAATCCCCCAATCAGAGCTTTTCTCTTAAAAAGAAAACATTTTCTATCCAGTGTTTTACTTAATCTTCCCAACCTGGCAACCAAGTGCACACTCTCTCTCTTTCTCTGGGCTGCAAAAATGTGCTAATGATCTTGAAAACACTGACAAACATGTTGGAGTTTAGCAATCTCCACCGAGATATTCTGCTCAAAGCTATTGTAGTAAGTTAATTCAAGCCCCTGTGTCACCTTTAGGTGTTTATCAGTTTAAACCATGCAGCCCTAGTTATCATTGCAGTTATCGACATCAGTGGCCTATTTTAAGGCCTATTTACACCAAGAACGATAACTATAAAGTTAACTACATGTATAGCATCCACACCAAAGGACGATAATGTTGTGTTTACTATAAGGGTGCACTGCAGTTATAATATATGCTGCTTTAAATGCTCAAGCTTGTTTGCTAGCTAGAAAAAATTGTCCTGAAAGTGATTCCATTGATACAGTTACTCTGTGTCGTTATCATTATATTTGTGATGTGAACTGCTCTATTCTTTTTTTTTTTAGGTCCACTTATAATGTTAGGAAGATTTTAACATCAAACTATAGCTGCAAGCAGCAAAGACGGTCCCATGCCCCAGTGCCACCATCAACCAAGTGGCTTCAGGAAAACAGTGCACAGTGGCCACATGCATTTAAACCTCTGGCAGTCTGGTTGTTGAGTTACAACAATGAAAAGTTTACTCTAGAATAGCAAGTGTATGAAACAGATAAACACGCAGAAAGGGAAGGATATATAAAACTTTGAATGATCCATAAGATTTTAAAATGATTTTAGTGATGTATAAACATTTGTAAAATAATTATATAAAACTATATTTACAGTACAGTACATTAACTGATTCTATGAATTTATGTCATTCTAAGTGATGCTAACTGAGTAGAAAAAGATTAGGTTTAAAAGATTTCTTATCCTATGATTCCATCCAGTGGACAGCTTTAGCATTACAGCCTTCATCTGTCAGTTGAAATGTCTGACAGATTATAATTTGCTGTTAGCCCCCAGAGCATCAGAAATTCATGAAACTAATCATATTTCCTCAAAATGACGACTTCTCCATGTCTAAAAAGTTTTGAGGAGTTTGGACAAATAACTTTAAAGATATAATACAATTCCTGTTTCCTTTTTTGTAACTTTACGTTTAATAAATTGAAAAAAAAGTTAACCGTTTACAATTTAGCATCTTCAATATTTTGGCATCATGTTGACAACGTTTGGTGTGAATTGCATGATTGCCCTAGGAACAGTATTTAAAAATCCTGAACCTGGTTTTTCAAACATATCCACATTCAAACCAAAAATAGCCAACTTCCTGTCCGTCGTAGCTAATGACTCTAAATTATAAAGTTGTCTGGCTTGATGAGAACAATATATGTACTGAGTTTGGTGACTGTTTGGTGACCCCATTCTTACAATCCCAGTGACAATTCTGCTGCCAGATGGTGGCTCTATAGTCTCGGCCTCTGACATCATGCCCACCAACCATTGGCTGAACATCTGATGCATACGGCACACAAAATTGGAAACACTTCAAGGAGTTTCGAAGTCATCATCGGATTGGATGGATTATACAGGATTTCTGGGAGACGTGCGTGTCGCGTTCTTTAACGTTCCACCTGGAAACAAATATGCCGTAACGCCAAACCCCCTCATGTTAGAAGAAACCCGTCGTGTTTACAACTGTGACAATGAGCACTTATCAGGATCAACTAAACGCTTGATTTTCAAAAGTATGTGAAATATTAAATCGAAAATTATCACGCAATATAAATTTCCTCGATAAATGATAACAACAGGTCAATAAATGTTTGATATAATGTTTATGAGGCAAAGGCGAAACGAAAGAGCGCAACTCATTTGAAGCGTGTCACTCGGACCATTTATCTGCTCTGCTCAAAGTTTAAATGGTGGCGCGGCGCGAGCTTCACTAGAGCGGATGTGTTCACTCGCTGATGAGTCTCGATCAAATGGTGCTGTGAGATCCAGTGTGAAGCGCTTGTATTCAGCAAAGAACACAAATAACTCTGTTTACAGCCAGATGAAACAGCGCTGACAAACAGGAGAAACACTGAGCGCAACGATACATTTAGAAGACTTTTTCATCTACAAATTGCCATCATTTACCATAGATTTACTGTAGTAGCACTAACTGCACCATGGTATTGTTAGAAATGTGGGTATTTGTGTCGAATTTTATTATTAATGTAGACATGTTTTAAATGTATTGAAGGAGGAGTAATGGAATATAATTACAGTATTTTTTTGTGATTAAGCTATAGCGTTTATGCATTTATACTAAATTTATTTAAATTGGCTACTGTTTTTCATACAGATACCTAAAACCCATATTACATTTTTACCATGGTATTGAGGTGCTATATTTGTGGTTTTAACTGTGATTATCATGATCGAAATGTATGCTACGATGGAAGGCCAGTGGTTAAAAAAAAAAAAAACTCAGTCAGAATAATTACATTTTGTCATATAAAAATGAGGTTGCTACAATACTTGTAGATATTACTGATTTTAAACAAGTGTCATCACTACGAAAGCAATCCAGTCAAATGCGTTTTCGACAACCTCTGGAAGCTGTCAAAAGTGGACAAGCTCAAAACGTTTCAGACCCAGCTTATTATACCTGTATTTAGTAGGGATGCACCGACACCACATTTTTCAGAACGAGTCCAATACGATACTTTCATTTTTGGTACTCGCCGATACCAATACCTGTATTTTCACAGCATTTGTAATTTTTTTTTTGTTTATATTGGGTACAGAAACAAAATAATAATAATAATAATATGAATCATGTTAGTTGGCTTAGATAACAGATATTACCTTCAGTTATTTCCACACTTAATTATACCTGTTAAAATGTATTGTATAAGCTTTTGTTACTTTCACTGTTCATTTTAATGGCGCATTAGAGCTGCTCCATTGCAGCAGCTCAATACTGTAATCACAAAAAGTTTTCCTAAAATAATGCAGGGAGCCACTGGTTATACATTATACGAATGCACGCATACTATTTTGATGATGTAATTTGCATCACGCGCAGTGTACATGGCCCCTCGCATACGAGTAAAAACCGAAGTATACTTTGGCCTTTAAAGCAAGCTAAACATGTGCAGCGTGAACACGTTTGTATTGGTGCAGAATGAGAGAGACACTTACAGCCTAACGCATTTCACACTGCTAGTTTCACTTCTGCTTTAAATAAAGTTGTGTATGCTTGACGTTTAAAATAAATGTTGCTTATAGTGAATGTCCCTATAATTTTAGTTTGTTTTATATTTACGATTTAGTTTTAATCCAAATGCATGCGGTAATGGAGCGAACAGCAATCAAGATCATGCAACATCGCGCTCTCTGACTCTCTCTCTCGCTCTCCTTACCGTCAAATAACTTTAGTAACTTGTGCATTGTTTTACTTACTTGTTTTTGACATATCCGACCAAACTACAAACTTTCCAGTGATGTTGGTGAGATATTCACTGGACAAGCTTGCGCATCTAGCTTGCGCATCTGTGCCGCCACGCGCTCAATCCACTCAAAGCATTCTGCTTATCAGCTCGGGCACATCCGCTATACAGGCGTGAATATTGAATGTTTAACATTATATTAATTACTTACATGTACTTCATAGACATCCTTAACCTCTAATAACGCCATTCTACTCTCTGTTGTTCTGTTTTCAGTGTTTCTTTTTCTGGACACAGCTCTATTCACACGCTGTTTGGTATCGGCTTTTGGTATCGGGGCATTTTTACGAGTACGTGTACTGGAGCGCATCGGTATCGGTGCATCCCTAGTATTTAGCATTGCCCACTTGTGATCGGATCGCATCCTAATACCAGGTGTAAACAAGGGATTTGTTGCATCCAGTAGAGACAACTTCTAGCTGTTGCAGCTGAACACAAAGTGATGGAACAATGGCCACATCTGGTGTGGACACACTAGGTGTGTTCGGCTTACAGGAGCGTTATCCAGACCGATCGGTGTATGAAATCATATCGCAAGAGCTGATGGCTCCATATGCTTTTGAATCGCTTGGCTCATCTGAGATACACCATGCCTCGCCTCGAGTAGGCGGACGCAGTAAGGGAGGAGTGAAATAACTGCAGTCAAGACGGACAGTTCTGACTTCTCAGAGTGGAACAGATACCTACGAGAAAGGTGGATAACGCCTTATTCACACTCATGCGCTGTGTTGCTAATAACCATGATATAATTTAAGTTCTGTTGCTTTAATATGAAAATAAATATGATGAACAAGACACCAAAAGTGCTTGCTATTTAATTCCATTCGAAAGATGTTTTTATCATCCATTTTTACTTTAATATAAACATTTTTTTTAGAAATATGACAACAATCACATATCTCACACAGAGACTGCACTGTTGAAGTGTTTGAGATGAGCTTTTGGAAGTTATGAATCGCGCCACGGCGAGGCTTTATTTGCCGTGAAGCGGACGAAGAAAGTGACGTTGCGAGGTATCTCGATGAACGTTATTTTTCTGGCCATAACCCTCCAGCTCAGGTGAGCCTTCCTTTCTTCCTGTTTCCATACAGATATCGAGAAGGAATGGAAGAGGCCGTTTTTCCTCACGCATCCATCGATTCCAGCATACGAGTTATGCCAACATCGAGACGATGCGCGAAAGCGGCTATGAGAAGATGCCCCTATAGAGAGACGCTGGCCAGCTATCTCTCTATGTGTCCTTGACATCTCGCTCGAATGTCAGGGCATACGCAGCCACAGCAGGTCGGGCTGGCGCTTCATTGCACACAGGAGTCTGGCCCTAACAGGTAAGTTTGGGTATGTAGCCTAGGCCTTTGGCCGTAGGGGATAAAGTCACGGACAGCCGTCTGACGTCCCAGGGGCAACTCACCATGAAAATGGTAAAGTTGGTACTTAGTGCTCGCCATGGTTCTGGCCCGCATTTCCCTCAGCATGGCGGCGTAGGTATACCGTTCCCCATAGCGACCCAGTGTCTCGTTCCCTACTCAGGGAACCATGGTTACATAAGTAACCTGAGACGTTCCCTTTCAAGGGAACGTCGACCTGCGTCCTCTAGGCTTCCTGCCATGCTTCGAACACAAGCTTCAGACGAAGAAGTGAATGACATGTTCTCCCGGCGCCTATTTATACTAATAGTCGCACCGGTAGTGACGTCATGGGCTATCGCCGGCCAACGTGTTGTTGGTGTTTTTCAATGTATGATTCAGACACTGGTCACGACGAGGCGTTCCCCATAGCGACCCCTAGAGGACGCAGTAAGGGAACCATGGTTACATAAGTAACCTGAGATGTTTCCATCCAACGAGTCAAAGAGAACAAAATCATCACTTCCTGATAAACTAGCACTATACATCACTAAGAAAAGTAGGAGAACCTACTGAATTTAATAATTTTCTTATATAATAAATTGTTTGCACCTCAGAACGAGCAGACGATACACAATGAATGCGGTTATTTCTTTCGGAGGTGGATGCTGCTGTTTGGGAACGCAGTCGTTTAACAGTTCTGGGAGGCAATTATACAGAAATACTTTGATGACAGACTTTGCTCGGGCATTTCCGAATGACCATATAACAACATTTCAGATGCTGTGGAACAAGATCGGTCCGCTGGTTAGTCAGGATTTGCCGTCCCATAGCGCAGTCACATTACTTTTTTGATGCGCTTGGAGGAATTTATTCGCAAAATGCATTTCCATCTCCCATTATTCGCATTAACCTTTTTTCGCACAAGTCAAAAACCACCTCAAGCGAGCGTAAAAACTTTTTTGCGAATTAGGGCATTTTTACTCGATATTCAGCGTTTCCATCTCTCGATTCTGATGCGATACTTCAAAATGCGCATAAAAGCTGGGTGATGGAAACCCAGCTAGTGTGACATCAAGCCTTCTTTACACTTTCGCCTGGCTCCACATCGCGAGCCTCCGCTGACTGTGCGTGCACCTCTCCAAATGGATGATGCGTTTATACTTGATGCATTTGTTGTTGTATTATTCTTTGAAACTACAATGGGCCACGAGGAGTAATTGTTCTCTAAAACCATCGAGAATCAAGTGAGTAGTAGTAGTTTGTCAGTACAATCAAAATTTGACATCTCGCATTGTGAATGAGTTTGTAACAGGGAGCAGCGTGACAACGGAGTTGAGGATCCAAATGCAGCTTTATTTAGCTATGCTTTAACTATGCTTTATCAGCATTAATACGGGTAGGATTAAATCACCAGTAGGGTTATCAGAGGCGAGGAAAAAGCAGAGTCAGAGTACAGGCAGAGGTAACCCAGCAAGCAATTTTGCGTTTAAAAGACATCTATTAGCTGTCTAAACACAGCCCAGACGTCTAGGCTAAAACGGCTAAATTTGGGCTGTCAATGAAAATTTAATAGATGTATAATCATAGCCCAAGAATAGACTAGTCATCAATTAGACCACTATTAAACGACTACATATATACCTCTAATAGACAACAAAATGGCAATCCATCCAAACAAATTCAATATACAGCTTTTATTAAGAAAAATACATTTTTAACAACTTGGACAACTTAAGACAATACAAAGTGATAAAAATACAAAAGAATTAATGACAAAATAAAATTGTATAAATACAATACACTTAAATATAAATATTATGATAAAAAATCTGGAATTTTTAAAAACTTAAGATAATAAAAATATACAAATTAAAAAATTAAATATTTTAACTTAAGATATTTAAAAGAAAAAAATCTAATACAAATCAAGAGCATGTTATCACACTTAACATTAAAACATTACGGATAAATTACAACATAAAAAAAGATTAACCCTTTTGTTGGTTTACTTTTAACAAATAAAACAACCAACAGTGAACTTAAAGGAAATTATTAATTACTGGTTTTATTTCTTATTTAAAATGCTTCCCAACTGCATTCCTCAAGTCCAACTCTGTTGCTGCCGGGAAGTTGGTCATCACAGCATCTGCCAAATAAGAAAGAAGAAAAAAAGCACAAGAAAAGCTTGACATAATTTTTTACTTCAATTACACTAATTGTGACAGGGAGTCATTCTCTTTTGCTTGGATGCCTACTAAAAACAAAAACGAGATATATATAGTGTATCACCATTCAGTGTGTTAAAAAAAGAGAGAAGCTCTCTGGCAGAGACCTGCGCGGGACGGATTTTTCAGTCCCACTCCCGCCCGCGCCCGCCCGCTCCCGCAGAAATATATCTTATCTGGTCCCGCTCCCGCCCGTGACATTCATGTTTTGTCCCGCTCCCCCTTGCAAAAGCCCGCATAAAAGTACTCTCTGGTAAATGTTATGTGTTTTATACACATACCTCTCATGACTGAGAACAGTGCACTCTTTTCAAATGCCTCTTTCTGCAGCGGACCACCCCCCTTCATGTTGAATTTGGACATGAGGGAATTTTTTTAAAACCCTAAAATATAATACAGATTGAGGTGGTTAACAATTGCGGACAAAGTTTGACATTTCAAACTGACCAGTAAAGGAATTATTTTTTAAATTTCTGATTTGCGTTGTAACTTATCGAGTATTGACACCACAATGTTTGATTAATGTGGCAAGATTTGTAGGCTTTACCTGTCCAGCATCCTTCTGGCACTGTCTTTGAGGTTTCTTCCTTCAACTCTGCACAACTTTGACACCTGAATAACACATGCCAATGTCAGGCGGGTAGTATTATATGCGTCCGTGTACAAGTGTTTACCAACCTTAAACATTGATGCCCATTGACCTGCAAGTTTTCCATCACTAACCCTTTAAAACTCTTTATTCCAACAGTTTAAGTTTTTCCCTATTAGTGCCCCCCACAACCTGTCTCTGCCTCCAAAATTGTCTGGCACAACTGACTTCATAACAACACAGTGATAGCTGCTGTAACTAAAAAGTAGCCCAGTACACACATTAACCTCAAATTAGGGCTGCACAATAAATTCACCCC
>NW_015558648.1:164881-166074 GCF_001515605.1 Sinocyclocheilus anshuiensis
ACTATAAAATACACCAAAAACGCAACATAATTACGAAATGAAACAATTTTATTCGTGCTCTGTAATCCAAATCTTCCGAATCCACTGCAAGGAATAGACCCAAATCCATGCCTTTATTTGGCGATCTTCATCTCCATCCCGAGCAGCGAGTCCAGTGACTACTGTATTCTGCCAGAGAGAACCGCGGCTGCAACGCGTAGTCGTTTGGATTACTTTTGGTACTGCTTTTGACATTTTTGCAATAAATAAATGATTGCAATTGCATTTATCTGTCTGTCATGTTTTTCTTATACTGTACAGAAATAGTCATGTTTAGGTTTATAGGTAGGAGTGGGATTAGCGACTATAAAATATTTTTAATGCTATATTGTTACTAAAATGGTTATTTTCCTGCATATTTCGATCAATTGCGTTTTATATCCTTTTATATTTGCTACAAAATGGGTAGATTAAGGTTTGGAGGTAGGTTAAGGGGTCTAAAAATCTAAATCGCTTATAGATAAAATGATAAAAATGCATTGATACAAATATCTTAATGATATAAATGTTACGTAAATATTGTACGTTTTTTAGTTAAAAATACGTAGCCTTTAAACCTTGAAATACATCTAAATTGTACGTTTTAGCATCAATAAAAATGTACAAAAATGTAAATTTTGTGCTTGTAAATGTTACGTATTAATACCTATGTATAAACATGAGACCAGGCTGAACAGTCTTGATTGAGATGTGGTATTTTAATTTTACACGTTTTCCATCACTAACCCTTTAAAACTCTTTATTCCAGCAGTTTCATTTTTTCCGTATTAGTGCCCCCCACAATCTGTCTCTGCCTCCAAAATTGTCCGGCACAACTGACTTTATAACAACAGTGATAGCTGCTGTAACTAAAAAGTAGCCCAGTACACACATTAACCTCAAATGTACATGGAATAATAAATTCACTCCTACCGTTTTATTACATTATGTTTTCTGTTTCTGCTGTTTAGGTTTTAATGCTGCATTGCACATCTGAGCTATTTGCACTATTTTAATACTGCTGCAAACTTTTTATAATTGATAATTATATATTGCCATTTTAAATTATTTGTATTCTTAAGCTTTTCTATCAATTTGGAACTTTCAAAATAAATCTTATTGTAACGTTACTTGTACAATGACAAAGATATTCTATTCAATTAGCTCATGCTCTC
>NW_015558648.1:166376-168566 GCF_001515605.1 Sinocyclocheilus anshuiensis
GCTAATAATGCTAGTTTTTTTTTTTTTTTTTTGTTCCCTGGTATCTGCATATACTGCGTTTTTAATGAGCTTGTTTTGCTCTTTTTGTGATAACTGGCAACCCTTCACCTGGAGCTTTAATTAAGAGAGGGAAGACTTCAATAGTTGATAGAAGGAGAGCAGCAGTATGCAAACTGAATATCAGCTACTGTTAGTGCTGACTAAGTTGTTTAAATTATAAACACCCTATAACCGCGTCATTATTTGACTCCAGCCCACTGAAGACTGGCGCGCCGCTCAGCCTTTCATATCAAAGTTCCTTTAATAGTTAGTAATGAAATGTAAACTAATTAGTCATGTCACTCGGCGCCCATCTTTGAAATGCCTCTCGGGCATGCAAGTGCAGCTCCTATCTCTTTGAATGGGGAAACATCAAATTCTCCTAAACTGTTCGCCAAGCTTACTATTAAATTTCATGTTTGAAATCGCCAATGAAATCTGACAACAACTGTCTCATAAATGTTACTTCTTATGCTCCAATAGCGTTAAAAAGCGTTTTTTTCAGGCTAGACCAGCCAATGCGCAGTTATGGAAGAAAAATAATGCCATATGTCTTTGAAACAAAAAAGCACGTTGAATAGCACTAATTGAAAAAATAATGCATTGCATTAACAGTGCTTGCATTTTAATGCCTTGTATTTCCAGGGCTTGCATTTTTAGGTCCTGAAATTTAACATAGTTGTCTATTTAAGCTGTGAATATTTCAATTCAAAATATTTCACACACATTTTCATAGTTAAAAATTCAATAATTAATATTCACCTTCCAGAATTCTCTTCCAAAATATTAAATCTGTTTAAAAATACGATGTATAATATTCGACAGGCAAATTTCGATCCATTTTATTTCACTTTCCAAATTCGCTTCCACAAATTCAGTGGTTAGAATTCAGCAGAAACTTCAGTAAGTGCACTAATGCAACGACACCTATTAACAGACCAAACTCAGATCTTACTGATGATGCAAACTACAAACAGGCAGATGAGGATATGAACGAAATTACGGGTGTCATATTACACATTCATCTGATCTGATATCTGATCGTATAGCTGTTTGAGAGAAAAAATTATTATTATTTTTAATATTATTATTATTATTATTATTATTACTACTTATAAGTGGTCTTCCCCGATGTGCAAAGGCGAATTTTCTGCTGAATTTTAAGCATTGAATTTGTGGAAGCGAATTTGGAAAGTGAAATAAAATGGACCGAAATTTGCCTGTCGAATATTATACATTGTATAATATAACAGATTGAATATTTTGTAAGTGAATTCTGGAAGGTGAATATGAATTATTTAATTTTTAATTATGAAAATGTGTGTGAAATATTTTGAATTGAAATATTCACATCTTAAATAAACAACTATGTTAAATTTCAGGACCTAAAAATGCAAGCCCTTGAAATACAAGGCATTAAAATGCAAGCACTGTTAATGCAATGCATTATTTTTTTCAGTTAGTGCTATTCAAAATGCTTTTTTTGTTTCAAAGACATATGGCATTATTTTCATTAAAATTCAAGCACTGATAATGCAATGCATTATTTTTTCAGTTAGTGCTATTCAACGTGCTTTTTTGTTTCAAAGACATATGGCATTATTTTTCTTCCATACGCAGTCCAAAGCGTGCATCTCCAGAACGTTGACTGTTTCTATAGACCAATTATATTAAACATTCAGGATGCACGCGCATCATGGTTGCAGAATATGGCGGGTCGGACGGTCCAAAAATAAGACTAATAACTTGTTGCGGGAAGTCACTATACTATTGCCAGGAGCTACTGAGTTTGCCACGACTCACCTTCCTCACACGGCGGGCGACCGTGTGAGGAGAGTGAGTCGCCAGCTGAGGAGAGTGAGTCGCCCGCCGTGTGAGGAAGGTGAGTCGTGGCAAACTCAGTAGCTCCTGGCAATAGTATAGTGACTTCCCGCAACAAGTTATTAGTCTTATTTTTGGACCTTCCGGCCTGCCATAGCAGAAAACCCGGGAGAGATAGCCTTTAAGGCTAGAGAATTACACGGATACGGTACAAAATAGTTAGGTTTAAAAAGATTATATATTATATTGATTAGATGTCATTTTCAAAATGTTCTCAGCATATTACAAGAGCTTGTCACCCAGCGATAAGCACTGTTATTCAACGAAATT
>NW_015558648.1:168674-170416 GCF_001515605.1 Sinocyclocheilus anshuiensis
GGTTTTCAAGTGGCAGTCTATGGAGCCATGGAATAAAAAAATTAAAAAAGGTAAATTTGATTTTATATTTCAAAATTCTGACTTTATTCTCGCAATTACGAGATTATATCTCACAATTCTAATAAGGAAAAACAACTTGTCATTCTCTCTTTTCCCCTCGGCTCTTCTGGCTTTTTTCCCTCAGAATTGACAAACTCACTATTTTTGAGTTAAGTCGAGTTAGTAAAGTCCGAATTAGGAGATATAAACTTGCATTTACGAGAAAAAAAAAGTCAGAATTGTGAGATAAAATAAAGAAATGTTATGTAAAAATGTTAATAGTAAGGTTTAAATCATATTTCATGCTGTAACTGTAGGGCTAATACAATACGTCCCCTATGAACAGCATATGTGAATATTATGTAGACCTATTGTTTAAATCAAATTTATGCTTTAAAAGTAGAGTAATCATAGCAGTTTTCATCCATAGTATGTCCATTTAAACGTCTGCGTTTAGCTTCAAATTACGACAGTATTCTATAAATATTATCTGCATTCCGATCTTGACATTTGACATCAAAAAAATATATTTTTCTTTTATTCCATGTACACATAAGAGGTGGAAAGATGCCTGGCATCCGGCATCCGAATGAAAGGATTTCTCTAGAACTCTGTCATGGAAATTATGTATAAACCCTAGTTCAACAATGTAATAATCAGTTTACAATGAATTTATACCTGTGTTGTATTACGCTGTATTTCACCGTGGACGAGCGCTTTGTAAAATTAATGGACAGAGATTGTCTTACTTTTGGGAGATGAGAGGAATACGAGAAAGCGTAACGGTCAACTTGGCTCATGTGTGCCTTAATAACCAATCACATTACAGCCTTGACATCACTGACTTTCACTCAGAGTTGTGCAACACTCAATCGCCATTTACGGATACCATAGGAATGAATGAGAAGTGCCATAAGCTGAATTCCACGTCGCAAAAACTGACTTCTCTTATAAAACCGTATTTTTTTTGGTGTAAACGCTAAAAATAGTTAAATCCAAAAGTATTGTTAAGTTTAAAACATTGTACACTGATTGGCTTCATCACTCTGTCTCCTCTCCACCAATAAGCTAGTGTGTGGGGGGCGTTCTGGCGCAATATGGCTGCCGTCGCATCATCCAGGTGGATGCTGCACACTGGTGGTGGTTGAGGAGATTCCCCGCTTTCATGTTAAGCGCTTTGAGTAGCCAGAAAAGCGCTATATAAATGTAACTAATTGTTATTACTAATTATTATTATTAAGTGTAAAACATGTTGAAGATTAGCCGATAGGCTGTTGATTCATTAAAGGTCACATATTTTACATCTTTCTGGAGTTTTATTTTAGGTTTTGATGTCCTTAAGAATATATATTTGCGGTATAAGTACCAAAAACCATCTCAATATATTTTTACAGCTCCTCTCTGAGGAGCTCTGCTGAGAACAGGTCGATTTTGGCCTGTCTAATTAATATTCATGAGCCTCTCTTCTGATTGGCCTGTTGTTTTCTGAGTGACGCACGGCCAGGCCAACCACAGCTAACTAGGGTCAGCCAACGTCACAGCGCTAGCTGGAGGCAGCAAAACAAAGGGGAAACTGGAGGTGGTCCATTCAAACCAGCGCAGATTCGGCTACATAAGGAGCTTAAAATATCATCTTGTTGTGATGTTGGGTGCCAGAATCGACGTCATACAGCCTCAAATTAGAAATTTGATCGCATATCTGC
>NW_015558648.1:172257-174304 GCF_001515605.1 Sinocyclocheilus anshuiensis
ATGTTATGTAAAAATGTTAATAGTAAGGTTTAAATCATATTTCATGCTGTAACTGTAGGGCTAATACAATACGTCCCCTATGAACAGCATATGTGAATATTATGTAGACCTATTGTTTAAATCAAATTTATGCTTTAAAAGTAGAGTAATCATAGCAGTTTTCATCCATAGTATGTCAATTTAAACGTCTGCGTTTAGCTTCAAATGTCTTCTTTGACGACAGTATTCTATAAATATTATCTGCATTCCGATCTTGACATCAAAAGGCACAAAAATATATTTTTCTTTTATTCCATGTACACATAAGAGGTGGAAAGATGCCTGGCATCCGAGAGTAAGATGAAAGGATTTCTCTAGAACTCTGTCATGGAAATTATGTATAAACCCTAGTTCAACAATGTAATAATCAGTTTACAATGAATTTATACCTGTGTTGTATTACGCTGTATTTCACCGTGGACGAGCGCTTTGTAAAATTAATGGACAGAGATTGTCTTACTTTTGGGAGATGAGAGGAATACGAGAAAGCGTAACGGTCAACTTGGCTCATGTGTGCCTTAATAACCAATCACATTACAGCCTTGACATCACTGACTTTCACTCAGAGTTGTGCAACACTCAATCGCCATTTACGGATACCATAGGAATGAATGAGAAGTGCCATAAGCTGAATTCCACGTCGCAAAAACTGACTTCTCTTATAAAACCGTATTTTTTTTGGTGTAAACGCTAAAAATAGTTAAATCCAAAAGTATTGTTAAGTTTAAAACATTGTACACTGATTGGCTTCATCACTCTGTCTCCTCTCCACCAATAAGCTAGTGTGTGGGTCGCATTATCCAGGTGGATGCTGCACACTAGTGGTGGTTGAGGAGAGACCCCCCCACATGATTGTTAAGTGCTTTGGGTGTACAACAATACACAATTAAGTGCTATATAAATGCATCATTCATTCATTCAATAAGCTAGTGTGTGGTGGGCATTCTGGCGCAATATGGCTGCCATCGCATCATCCAGGTGTATGCTGCACACTGGTGGTGGTTGAGGAGATTCCCCGCTTTCATGTTAAGCGCTTTGAGTAGCCAGAAAAGCGCTATATAAATGTAACTAATTGTTATTACTAATTATTATTATTAAGTGTAAAACATGTTGAAGATTAGCCGATAGGCTGTTGATTCATTAAAGGTCACATATTTTACATCTTTCTGGAGTTTTATTTTAGGTTTTGATGTCCTTAAGAATATATATTTGCGGTATAAGTACCAAAAACCATCTCAATATATTTTTACAGCTCCTCTCTGAGGAGCTCTGCTGAGAACAGGTCGATTTTGGCCTGTCTAATTAATATTCATGAGCCTCTCTTCTGATTGGCCTGTAATCCTGTCAGATCGTCCATCCTTTGAGTGAGAGTGTAACGTTACAGGTCAGCCGATCTTGTTTCATGGTTAAAGTTAACCTTTTCGACATGTTTCCGTGTTGTTTTTGCTCAGCAATGGCATGGACACAATGTTGTCTGGGGGTTTGGCAAAAGGAGAGTGGGACGGTGGGCGGTGCTCGGGGTGGTGACTGAAGGCGGTGACTGTGTAATTCTGACGTCAACTTTTTATGGAAGTTACAACAGTTCGTGAAAAATCACAGCTACTTTATGCAGGCTATGTGCATTTTACTGTGGACTGACTGTTTTGAAACTTATATGGTAGTTAAATAGCCCCTAAACCTCAGTTATCGTGAAAAAAAGTCAAGAAATTTCAGTTTTGGCAATATGGGGCCTTTAAATGATAAGCTGTTTCCTCTAAAAAGATGTTTATTCAGCGTGTTATAATGAGAGGATTCGTGAGCACGCGCATTTCAGCACTGCACTCCTGACTGGCCATTGCGTTCCAGAAATCAACATCGCTCAACGCAGCAAACACGTTTATAGCCTAAATATGGCGCTTTTCCACTGTATGGTACGGCTCGGTACGGTTAACTTTTAGGGGGTTTTCCACTGGGTACAGTACCTGGTACCTGGTACTTTTTTTAGTACCACCTCGGTTGAGGTTCCAAG
>NW_015558648.1:174666-174885 GCF_001515605.1 Sinocyclocheilus anshuiensis
TGTCTGGAGAGTGTCCGATTTCGATCCAGAACCCCTCCGCCGGCAGTTCCCGAGTCAAGAAAGTCGGCCGTTCCCGAGTCCAGTCAGCCGGCAGTTAATGTGGCAAGCCGGAAGGACGTTAATGTGGCAAGGCCCACGGAGGGCTCCTGTTCCCCAGTTAAGCCCACGGAGGGTTCCTGATCCCCAGTTAAGCCCAGGGAGGGCTCCTGTTCCCCAGTT
>NW_015558649.1:0-3538 GCF_001515605.1 Sinocyclocheilus anshuiensis
CTTTGTTACCTCCTTGTCCCATGTAGTTACAGGATAAATACAATAGTTGTGAGCTGTAAATTAAAGTGGTGGCTGTTCCCCCCTTATTCCATGTAGTTTCAGGGTAAATACAACCGTTGCGGGCTGTAAATTAAAGTGGTGCTTGTTCTCCCCTTATTCCATGTAGTTACAGGGTAAATACAACATTTGCGGGCTATAAATTAAAGTGGTGCTTGTTCCCCCCTTATTCCATGCAGTTACAGGGTAAATACAACCATCGCAGACTGTAAATTAAAGTTGTGCTTGTTTCCCCCTTATTCCATGTAGTTACAGGGTAAGTGGCTACAACAAATTGCTCTGAAACAATTGTTTATATACACACATACATTATATATCAGGTAATATATCAATAAACATGATGACTGTTTTATTTATTTCAAATATTATTTGAAATTTGGGTTTTTAAATTAAAATCAAACAATATGACAACAGTAAAAACACAGGCAACACATAATAAAATATAAAAATGTATTACACCAGTTCAGAAAAAAGCAAAGCAACTCCATACTTATACAGTTAAACCAAATTCTTTTGAATAGCTCGTTTAAGAACAAATTTAAGATTTTGTTTAATTTGTTCATGTTTTTCACCCACTGATGAAAAGTTAAACTATTATGGTCAAACCATCACGTCAATAAACACACAGTGTATAAACACTGAAAGTCAAGAACTATAGTGAACTGACAGGATTTTACAATTTTGATCCACGTCCTCAAGCACATTTTGACTAATGTTAGTTCACAGTTCCTGGTTTCAATCGCCGCTCAATGTTGTGAGAACATACTCGGACAAAAGATATTCCTGTCAGGAGCGCCGCAAACATGGATAGACTCGTCTCAAGCGCCATTCCAGTGGTTTCCAGTTCCTGATCACCACATTCACTGGTCCAGTTGGGCGTTTGGATTGAAACAATAACCCAGCATTTTTAAAATGTAGGCCTACACAGTGTGTTTTTGCCAAATCGCTTGCAAATATAAGATTGTTGTTAGGTCATAGCCTACATACCACGTAATATTAGAATAGGTACCCCTTAGTTTCAAAATACTTACAGTAGAAATCATTTGTAATTTTACAGGTTATTACCCCTTTATTCCCCAAACTTCACATATTATTCCCTTATACCTACACAGAGGTACTGAATAGGTACACTATACTTACAAAAAAGTTACAGTGTCAATTCTGTTTACTTACGCAGTACGTTGCAGGTTTTAATCTAAAGAGTTACCCAATATTCCATGTTAAATGGCTAAACCATTGATTTGATGTAAAATGTTGATTAGGTCGACAGCATTTACAATAAGACATGGTGATAACATGAGAATGATAATAATGAAGCAAAATGCTCTGGATTTCTCAGAATCTGGAGAGCACAATACACTGAAGTAAGATACAGGAAGAACGAAACACCACTTCCGGTGAGGTGTAAAACTTTTGCCCGTTTGTGTCCAACTGTAGACTTGGGTTCAAGTAAAATGATGAGTGCTGAAGTACTGCATCAACATGTGCTTTACTGTGATTCTCACTTTCA
The DNA here is from genome assembly GCF_001515605.1 of Sinocyclocheilus anshuiensis. Lineage (NCBI taxonomy): Eukaryota > Metazoa > Chordata > Actinopteri > Cypriniformes > Cyprinidae > Sinocyclocheilus > Sinocyclocheilus anshuiensis. Next base: position 1,568 of record NW_015558649.1, read on the forward strand.
GATTACTGCAGGAACATTTTATTTGTATGTCTGTGTAGAGAATATGAATTATTGAAACGCTTCCCACATGCAGTGCAGTGATACGGTTTCTCTCTAGTGTGGATCCTCTCGTGTGTTTTCAGAGCTGATGACTGACTGAATCTCTTGTCACAGTGTGAACACTTGTAAGGTTTCTCTCCAGTGTGAATCATCTCATGCAGTTTTAAATGGCTCATTAAAGTAAAAGTCTTCTCACACTCAAAGCACATGTACTTTCTCACACCAGTATGTATTTTCTGATGTTCTTTCAAACTTTTTAGTAATGAAAAACTATTTCCACACAAATGACATGAATGTGGTTTCTCCTTTGTATGAACTCTCAGGTGTTTCTTCAGGTATGAAGCTCTCAAAAATGTTTTGCCGCACTGATCACATGTGTACAGTTTATCTCTAGTGTGGATGTTCATATGATACTTAAAGTTTGATGATTGTGTGAATCTCTTCCCGCACTGATCACATGTGTGTGGTTTCTCTCCAGTGTGGATCCTCTCATGCCGTTTTAAACTGCTCGCTGTAGTAAAAGTCTTCTCACACTCAAAGCACATGTACTCTCTCACACCAGTATGTGTTTTCTGATGTTCTTTCAAACTCTGTAGTGATGAAAAACTCTTTCCACACAAATAACATGAATGTGGTTTCTCCTTTGTATGAACTCTCAGGTGCTGCTTCAGGTGTGAAGCTCTTACAAATGTTTTCCCGCACTGATCACATGTGTGCAGTTTCTCTCCAGTTTGGATGTTCATGTGATGCTTAAGGCTTGATGAATGTGAGAAACTCTTCCCGCACTGATCACATGCGTACGGTTTCTCTCCAGTATGAACTCTCATGTGAAGTTTAAGATGATGTTTGCATGTCCATCTCTTTCCACACTGAGTGCAGGTGAAAGATTTCTTGGCTCTTCTTTTCTTTAAATCTTTCTGAGTTTGAGAGCAACTCAAAGGTTTTTTTCCAGTTTTGAAGTGATTTTTTCCCTCAGCTTCACTCAATTCTTCATTCTCCTCATTTTCTTCAGTCAACTCTGAAATAAAAGTAAAAATGGTTTATTTTCATTAACTCATAAAAAAAGAAATGTGAAAATACATAAACGTGAACCCTGATGTAACAGCAGAAAGTAGACAATTGCTATACAACATTTTGATCATTTTGATGCAGTTTTATAAATACATCACGTACATTTGATCTATTAAACATGTTTGGTCAACTTTTTTTTTGTTGAAAAAAGTACCCAGTTTACAGAAAGTGTCTCTTATTATTTGATTATTTAGCTATATTACTGCAGAGCTCTACAGAATTGTTAAATTACAACAAAAACACTCTAAAGCTTAAAGCTACTTTATAACCGTCAGCATTATGAATGAAGAAGAATAAACACCAACCTGTTAGTTCTTCAGTATTCAGTATCTGTTTGATTCTGCAGGGTTCTGGATCTCTCATCTTCTCTCTGTCCTCTTTAATAAACTCAGTCTTTGCAGATTTCTTCCTGATGATTTGATGCTCGTCTTCTCTTGTAAACTGATGGGGATATTGCAGCATTTATTGGTGAATTGCTGAATGTGTGATTGCTGTGAGGAGCTTCACTGAACATGAATTTCTGTGTGGAAGAAGCAGATTTGCCAAAATAAACAATAAATCTGTTTACTTATTTTTAACTAATTTACACATTTAAACATTAGTATACATAAAGCAGATGGGCACACTTCAAGTATAACTCGTTTGAAGTAATGGTGCTTCATATAACATTATCCAGAGAAACAAATGTTAATGACAAATCCCCTGTGATGTTTGTACTGGCTACTGTATACAGGCCTCCAGGGCACCATACAGACTTTATTAAAGAATTTGCTGACTTAATTTCCAGCGATATCGTCGATTTGGTTGCACAGATACTATTTATTTTTTTTTTTTTTAATGAAAACAGAAAAAATAACAAAA
>NW_015558649.1:6813-8185 GCF_001515605.1 Sinocyclocheilus anshuiensis
TTTCCACACAAATGACATGAATGTGGTTTCTCCTTTGTATGAACTCTCAGGTGCCGCTTCAGGACTGAAGCTCTCAAAAATGTTTTGCCGCACTGATCACATGTGTACAGTTTATCTCTAGTGTGGATGTTCATATGATACTTAAAGTTTGATGATTGTGTGAATCTCTTCCCGCACTGATCACATGTGTGTGGTTTCTCTCCAGTGTGGATCCTCTCATGCCGTTTTAAACTGCTCGCTGTAGTAAAAGTCTTCTCACACTCAAAGCACATGTACTCTCTCACACCAGTATGTGTTTTCTGATGTTCTTTCAAACTCTGTAGTGATGAAAAACTCTTTCCACACAAATAACATGAATGTGGTTTCTCCTTTGTATGAACTCTCAGGTGCTGCTTCAGGTGTGAAGCTCTTACAAATGTTTTCCCGCACTGATCACATGTGTGCAGTTTCTCTCCAGTTTGGATGTTCATGTGATGCTTAAGGCTTGATGAATGTGAGAAACTCTTCCCGCACTGATCACATGCGTACGGTTTCTCTCCAGTATGAACTCTCATGTGAAGTTTAAGATGATGTTTGCATGTCCATCTCTTTCCACACTGAGTGCAGGTGAAAGATTTCTTGGCTCTTCTTTTCTTTAAATCTTTCTGAGTTTGAGAGCAACTCAAAGGTTTTTTTCCAGTTTTGAAGTGATTTTTTCCCTCAGCTTCACTCAATTCTTCATTCTCCTCATTTTCTTCAGTCAACTCTGAAATAAAAGTAAAAATGGTTTATTTTCATTAACTCATAAAAAAAGAAATGTGAAAATACATAAACGTGAACCCTGATGTAACAGCAGAAAGTAGACAATTGCTATACAACATTTTGATCATTTTGATGCAGTTTTATAAATACATCACGTACATTTGATCTATTAAACATGTTTGGTCAACTTTTTTTTTGTTGAAAAAAGTACCCAGTTTACAGAAAGTGTCTCTTATTATTTGATTATTTAGCTATATTACTGCAGAGCTCTACAGAATTGTTCAATTACAACAAAAACACTCTAAATCTACTTGAAACTGTATAACCGTCATCATTATTAATGAAGAAGAATAAACACCAAGCTGTTAGTTCTTCAGTATCTTCAGTGTGTTTGATTCTGCAGGAAAACCTTCAAACTGGCTGTTATTAAGCCTCTCATCAAAAAAACCAGAACTTCACCCCACAGATCTAGTTAATTACAGACCAATCTCGAATCTCCCTTTCCTGTCCAAGATACTAGAAAAGATTGTATCCTCACAATTATATTCCTTCTTCAAGAAAAAAGGTATCTGTGAGGATTTCCAGTCAGGATTTAGACCGTATCATAGTACTGAGACTGCTCTCATTAGAG
>NW_015558649.1:8318-8944 GCF_001515605.1 Sinocyclocheilus anshuiensis
TAGCATGGTTCAAATCGTACTTATCTGACCGCCATCAATTTGTAGCAGTGAATGAAGAGGTATCATATCGATCACAAGTGCAGTATGGAGTAGGGGTGCTCCGATTGATCGGCTACCGATCACTATCGGCCGATAACGGTCTCTAAAAAGGCCGATCTCATAAACCGATCTTAAGCTGCTTCAAATCACCACACATCTGTCTATAAGCGAGCTGCACAGTTGACAGGAATTGTCACACATCGAGGCAGTGTCACATTGTCACTAAAGTTTATAAATTGCATTACTTTTTAATTCTTGCCAGTATTCAACCATTCAGCTCTCGCCTGCTCTCATGGAGACTGAGCGCTCATGCACACTCGCAGCGCACACACATAATGCCAGGTTCACATTACTCCGTTTGCAGTGCGTATGTGGTGCGTATTTTTTCAGTGCTCAAGTTAACAGATTAAAGCGTTCACAGCACACGGTTGCTGTCCGGCAGTGCGTTCAGGAGCGGTGTGTCTGCAGCAGTGCAGAGATCGTTTCCACACCGAGTCTAATGCTGCGCTGCAATTACACCATAAATGCATATTATTAAAGTCTACTGTGTTTCACAGTCAACACATATGGCTTTTTGGCTAGGTTTA
>NW_015558649.1:9948-10855 GCF_001515605.1 Sinocyclocheilus anshuiensis
AATAAAAAAGGAAAGGCAGTAGAGCTGACTACTTCTGTCAATGGTAAGTTTGTGATCACATAAGAATTTTTTCTATTTTCACATATTTTAAATGTTCTGCCACTTGCTTGAGCAACTTAATATATAAAACTTAATATATAAATCTAGAAGTAAAGCATTGAATAAGGTGTTGCTTATATTTATTGTGTTCAAACATGCCTGTTAAAGATTGTATTTCTGTACGGTGTAAAAAAAAAATAGCAATGCTGAAAAAGCATTTTCAGTGACAATGTTTGGATTTGAAATCAAAATAATAGATAAATGTTGTGTTTGTGGTAAACAGCCACGGATCGGTAGTGGACGCTTCTGTGAAAGCACAGTCCTTGCTCCTTCCCCTCTCACAAGAGTCACCTAAGAGGGGAATCCCCCGCCCCCCCATTTTCAAAAATGAAATTCAGGCCCTGAATATATGTCAAACAATCCTGATTGGAGTATCACTATATATAGTTACAAATGATAAAAAGAAAGCTTTAAAAAGATCCGTATCTGTGATCGGTATCGGCAGATACTGCTTTCTGTGATCGGTGATCGGCCTCAAAAATCCTGATCAAAGCACGCCTAGTATGGAGTACCTCAAGGCTCAGTACTAGGGACGTTACTTTTCAGGCTTTACATGTTACTCTTGGGGGATATCATCAGGAAACATGGTGTTAGCTTTCACTGTTATGCTGATGATACACAGCTCTATATTTCTTCGCGGCCCGACAAAACATACCAATTTGAAAATCTAACGGAATGCATAGTCGATATGAAAAAAACTGGATGACGAGTAATTTCTTACTGCTAAATTCTGAAAAAACAGAGGTGTTAATTATCGGACCTAAAACCTCCACATGTAATAACCTAGAACACTGTCTAACACTTGATG
>NW_015558649.1:10918-13149 GCF_001515605.1 Sinocyclocheilus anshuiensis
CTCTGCATGTAATAACCTAGAACACTGTCTAAGACTTGATGGCTGCTCCGTCAATTCCTCGTTATCAGTTAGGAACCTAGGTGTGCTATTTGATAGCAATCTTTCCTTCGAAAGCCACGTTTCTAGCATTTGTAAAATTGCATTTTTTCCATCTCAGAAATATATATAAATTGCGACCTATGCTCTCAATGTCAAATGCAGGAATGTTAATCCATGCGTTTATGACCTCAAGGTTAGATTATTGTAATGCTTTATTGGGTGGTTGTTCTGCACGCTTAATAAACAAACTCCAGCTGGTCCAAAATGCAGCAGCTAGTGTTCTTACTAGAACCAGGAAGTATGACCATATTAGCCCGGTTCTGTCAACACTGCATTGGCTACCTATTACACATCGTATAGATTTTAAAATCTTGCTAATTACCTATAAAGCCTTGAATGGTTTAACACCTCAGTATTTGAGCGAGTTCTTATCGCATTATAGTCCTCCTCGTCCGCTGCATTCTCAAAACTCTGGCCATTTGATAATACCTAGAATATCAAAATCAACTGTGGGCGGCAGATCATTTTCCTATTTAGCGCCCAAACTCTGGAATAATCTACCTTGTTTAAATCTAGATACAACAAAAAACATCTCTTTAACCTGGCTTACGCATAACACACTAACACATTTCTAATATTCAAATCTGTTAAAGGATTGTTAGTTAATGACACACTATTTTCCTAATTAATGCTGTAAAGCTGCTTTGACACAATCTGTATTGTTAAAAGCGTTATATAAATAAAGGTGACATGACTTGACAAGATGTCCTTAAATGATGAGCCTTAAAAATACAAAGTGTTGTCCAGGGCCGGTTCTAGACATTTGGAGGCCCCCCCACCCCCAATAAAAAGCATTTGAAACAAATATGATTCCTAACCTTTTTATTTATACATTATTTTAAAATGTGTATAGTTTTACTTGCGTAGTACCAGTCAAAAGTTTAGACACATTACTATCTTTAATGTGTTTGAAAGAAGTTGCTTATGATCATCAAGTGTGCAGCTATTTCATCAGAAATACAGAAAGAACTAAAATATTGTAAAACTAATGGTTTTAAGTCAAGTCAAGTCAAGTCTGCTTTATTGTCAATTCTTCCACATGTACAGCACATACACACAGAGAATTGAAATTGGTGCCTCAACACATCCTTATGAATAAAAGTATTGATTTCATTAAAAAATAAAAAGGAAAAAAATACTGACCCATTGAATTGCAAACTTTTGAACGGTATTGTTACAAAATATTTCTATTTTAAATAAAGGCTGTTTGTTTGTTTTTTTCCCTGTAGGCTATTTTTGATCAAATAAACGTATAGCTTGATGAGCATAAGAGACTTCTTGTGTGAAATATTGCTCACCTCTCCTCAGACTCGACGCTGCAGCTGCGTCCGAACGCTTTAATGATCTCCAGCAACAGAGCTCTGCTGATCAGCGAAAACTTCAGTACTAATATAATACTAACTTCTCCCGAGAAATGAGCCTCTACATCAAAGCTGGTCAGAAAGCTACTTTTACGCACACACTGGCGTCCGCTTTTATTTCTCAGCTCTCAGGGAATCTTCTTCTTCTTTTCTTTTACTGGCAACCGCACGGTCTGTAATTAACTAGACCTTTGGGGTCAAGTTGTGTTTTTTTTTAACAAGAGGCTTAATAACAGCCATTTTGAAGGTTTTGGGGTCATATCCTAATGACAATGATGAATTAATAATAGTCAGAAGAGGATCTATGACTTCTGGAATCACCTCTGACTGGACTCATGAAGATCAACTGTGACTTGACTGGACTCATGAAGATCAACTGTGACTTGACTGGACTCATGAAGATCAACTGTGACTTGACTGGACTCATGAAGATCAACTGTGACTTGACTGGACTCATGAAGATCAACTGTGACTTGACTGGACTCATGAAGATCAACTGTGACTTGACTGGACTCATGAAGATCAACTGTGACTTGACTGGACTCATGAAGATCAACTGTGACTTGACTGGACTCATGAAGATCAACTGTGACTTGACTGGACTCATGAAGATCAACTGTGACTTGACTGGACTCATGAAGATCAACTGTGACTTGACTTGACTCATGAAGATCGGCTGTGACTTGACTTGACCCCTGACGATCAAGTGAGACTTGACTGGACTCCTGACGATCAACTGTGACTTGACTTGCCTCATGAAGATCAGTTGTG
>NW_015558650.1:0-1345 GCF_001515605.1 Sinocyclocheilus anshuiensis
CCACATGGCTAAAACTGCCCGGTCCTGCAGATTTGCTTTATACAATATTAGAAAGAATTTGTTTCTTTCAGAACATGCAACACAACTCCTTGTTCAAGCTCTTGTTCTATCCAGTCTGGACTATTGCAATGCTCTCTTGGCAGGTCTTCTAGCCACTTCTATCAAACCTCTACAATTAATCCAAAATGCAGCTGCAAGATTAATCTTTAATGAACCGAAAAGAATGCATGTCACACCTCTGTTCATCAATTTGCACTGGCTACCAGTAGCTGCTCGCATTAAATTCAAGGCATTAATGTTTGCCTACAAAACCACCACTGGCTCTGCACCCATTTACCTAAATTCATTACTTCAGAGTTCTGTGCCCTCTAGAAGCTTGCATTCTGCAAGCGAACGACGTATTATTGTGCCATCTCAAAGAGGCCCAAAATCACTTTCACAGACTTTTTCATTAACTGTTCCCTCCTGGTGGAATGACCTGCCCAACTCAATCCGAGCAGCTGAGTCCTTAGCCATCTTCAACAATCGACTAAAAACGCATCTGTTCCACCTTTATTTGACCCTCTAAGTCTAGCACGTTCAATTCTATTTTAACCCTTAGCGCCAAAGTCGCAAAATTGCGACAAGATGTCATACTTAATCAAATAGACTGCAATTCCTAATATGGTGTAATATTTCATTTGTATTCCCTACCACTAGATGGCAGACATGTAGTACTTTGATTCTAGACCAAAATGACGTCATGTTCCTATTCAAAGTGTTTGAGGAAAGAGCAGAGCAAGTGAGCTGTTGTGTCATTGATGCGGAAGCAGTTCAGTTCATAGCGTGCGAGTAAGTTTGCAGCGCAATGGTGCCGCCGTGCAAGGCGCGAGTGTTCACGAAGCACAAACAAGCGATCATTTCGATCCTTTGCCCAACGGGGATGGGGGTGGCAGGACAATATCTATTATTTCCTGAATATTACTGATGAACTGATCAAAAAGAAGGCTACTGTTCACATGCGTTTTACTACTATATAGTATAGTAATATAGTAATAATTTAGTACTTTCTCCTGTTTTAAAACCCTGGCGCCTAAAGGGTTAATTCTACTTTATCTATATTTATCTTCTTTTTTTATTATTAACAAAAAAACAAAAACAAAAAAAAAAACTAGCTTTCTATTTTTTCTATTCTATCTACTTGTTTTTCTTTGTGTGTGTGTGTGTGAATATATGTGTGTATATATATATATATAGTATCTCACAGAAGTGAGTACACCCCTAACATGTTTGTAAATATTTTATTATATCTTTTCATGTGACAACACTGAAGAAATGACACTTTGCTACAATGTAAAGTAGTGAG
>NW_015558650.1:1754-6641 GCF_001515605.1 Sinocyclocheilus anshuiensis
CAAGACCATACAGCGGTTTAACAGGACAGGTTCCACTCAGAACAGGCCTCGCCATGGTCGACCAAAGAAGTTGAGTGCACGTGCTCAGCATCATATCCAGAGGTTGTATGGGAAATAGACGTATGAGTGCTGCCAGCATTGCTGCAGAGATTGAAGGGGTGGGTGGTCAGCCTGTCAGTGCTCAGATCATTAGCCGCACACTGCATCAAATTGGTCTGCATGGCTCTCGTCCCAGAAGGAAGCCTCTTCTAAAGATGATGCACAAGAAAGCCCGCAAACAGTTTGCTGAAGACAAGCAGACTAAGGACATGGATGTCCTGTGGTCTGATGAGACCAAGATAAACTTATTTGGTTCAGATGGTGTCAAGCGTGTGTGGCTGCAACCAGGTGAGGAGTACAAGGACAAGTGTGTTTTGCCTACAGTCAAGCATGGTGGTGGGAGTGTCATGGTCTGGGGCTGCATGAGTGCTGCCGGCACTGGGGAGCTACAGTTCATTGAGGCAATCATGAATGCCAACATGTACTGTGACATACTGAAGCAGAGCATAATCCCCTCCCTTCGGAGACTGGGCGGCAGGGCAGTATTCCAACATGATAACGACCCCAAACACACCTGAGGGTAAAGGTGATGGATTGGCCAAGCATGTCTCCAGACCTAAACCCTATTGAGCATCTGTGGTGCATCCTCAAACGGAAGATGGAGGAGCGTAAGGGAACTCAGGTGGTTCGTAGGATTTTTTCAATTAAAAAAATTGACATTGGACAAATAGTTGGTGCGAGGGCTCACGCTCACTTTGTGGACGACACGAGCCAATTATTCTAATGGTGACGTGGACATTTTACGAAAACGCGGGTAATGCCACGAAATCGGCCATAGGCTCCGGACGGACGCCTCCGGGGGCGCCCTCGCGCTGCGAGGCCGCGAAGACCCATTGGAGCCCCCTGACCTCCTATTCTCCATCGGCGTCTTCCTCAGTGCCACGGAGCGCCTATTTTGACCCCTAACCACCTAAACTTCACCATAGTCTTCCTCAGTGCAACGGCGCGCCTATTTTGGCCCCTAACCACCTAAACTTCACCATAGTCTTCCTCATGCCCGCGGAGTGCCTATTTTGACCACTAACCACCTAAATGACCGTGGAGTGCCTATTTTGACCTCTAAACACCTAAATGACCGCGGAGTGCCTATTTTGACCCCTAACCACCTAAACTTCACCATAGTCTTCCTCGGTACCACGGAGTGCCTATTTTGACCCCTAACCACCTAAATTTCACCATAGCCTATTTTGATCCCTAACCACCTAAATGACCGCAGAGTGCCTATTTTGACCCCTAACCACCTAAATGACCGCGGAGTGCCTATTTTGACCCCTAACCACCTAAATGACCGCGGAGTGCCTATTTTGACCCCTAACCACCTAAACTTCACCGTAGTCTTCCTCATGCCCGCGGACCGCCTATTTTGACCCCTAACCATAAACTTCACCATAGTCTTCCTCATGCCCGCGGAGCGCCTATTTTGACCCCTAACCACCTAAATGACCACGGAGTGCCTATTTTGACCCCTAACCACCTAAACTTCACCATAGTTTTCCTCTGCCCACGGAGCGCCTATTTTGACCCCTATCCACCTAAATGACCGCGGAGTGCCTATTTTGACCCCTAACCACCTAAACTTCACCGTAGTCTTCCTCATGCCCACGGAGCGCCTATTTTGACCCCTAACCACCTAAACTTCATCATTGTCTTCCTCATGCCCACGGAGCGCCTATTTTGACCCCTAACCACCTAAACTTCATCATAGTCTTCCTCGGTGCCACGGAGCGCCTATTTTGACCCCTAACCACCTAAATGACCGCGGAGTGCCTATTTTTACCTCTAACCACCTAAACTTCACCATAGTCTTCCTCTGCCCACGAAGCGCCTATTTTGACCCCTAACCACCTAAATGGCCGCGGAGTGCCTATTTTGACCCCATAACCACCTAAACTTCACCATAGTCTTCTTCATGCCCGCAGAGCGCCTATTTTGACCCCTAACCACCTAAATGACCGCGGAGTGCCTATTTTGACCCCTAACCACCTAAATGACTGTGGAGTGCCTATTTTGACCCCTAACCACCTAAACTTCACCGTAGTCTTCCTCATGCCTGCGGAGCGCCTATTTTGACCCCTAACCACCTAAACTTCATCATTGCCTTCCTCATGCCCACGAGGTGCCTATCGTGCCCCCTAAACACCTGTTTTTTGTCAAAGTGGGACGTATCTCTAACTCGGCTTCAAAAGGTCACAAGACCTCGAGATTCGATACGAGGGCCCGATGTAAGATCCAAAGTTTCGAGTTTCTACGTTGTTCCTAAAAATGTGACAGTGGCCGATCGCCCCGAAATTGACATATACGTCACGTCACAGTCCCCCGGGACAGCGTCCGGAGTTCACATTTTTTCCTAATGTGTACAGACTACAATAGGGAGCTGCCGGCCACATAAGCTCCCCGTGGGAGGTTTAGGCTGCCTGTGGACGCCAACCCCCAACCTATTCGACAGGCCTCCCGTAAGCGGTCTGCGACCTACAGATTGCAACAAAAGGCGCAAAAAAGAGCGCAGATCCGTCGCTATTCCGCGGGGCCGGTCATCGGGGGCGGGAAAAATTATATATATATATATATATATATATATATATATATATATATATAGCCCATCTTGAGAGGCATGAATCTTCTCAGACCTTAAAGGCCTCACATCAGTGACCCGCCTCCAGTCTGCGGTTCTGTTAGATTCTGAGAAGATGTGAGCTAGACCGCTCCTATGGACACCCTAAGTTCACGCCAGGCCTCGGGCCTTGACTTTCCATTCCCCAAGATCATCTGACTCAAACTGGTTCTTTTCCATCAACCAACTTCAGCAAAGATCAACTTGAGCCTTCAGATTGCATCAAGCCTCTCTTTCAGACAGACAAGACATGCAAGTATCAAACTTAGTATTATTCATTGATACATTAGGTATCATTTGCACCTTTTTACAAAGGTGTGTTTGAACTAAGAATCTGATGTTTCCTTCAGGCTGTAGATCTGCTGAATATCCAATGGTCCCATAGTTTCATGCTTTATTTCTCTTCTCTTCACAGCCTAAGCTTTAATCCTGTTCCTATACCAACTGTATGTGTGTCTGTATGTGTGTAACTCTGTGTAGTATTGTACAGTAAGAAAGTTATTTCCCTTAACCAGGAAATTAACGTTCTTAGAATTGACAGACAGTTGACCCTGAGAGGTCAAATAAATACCTACAGCGGATCAAAATATTTATAATTAATTATAACTAGTTATGATTAATTATTCATATTTCGCCTTTGAGCTGATTTGCTACAGTGTTTTATATGTGTTTGTGTTTTGAGGTGTTCCTGCTAATTTCTGTTGTGTGTATTGCTTTTTTTATATCACAGACAATCATCTGACATTGAATCGAATGAAGTCTGGGAGCCAGTTAGCAAAAAGCCATATACTGAGGGACATGATGACAGCACCTCTGAAATAAATCTTAAAAAATGCTATAATGTGTTTATGCTTCAATTAATTTGTGTCAGCAATTATTGACAGTGAATCTGGATAAGAAATTAAATAGCTCTAAGTGTAACCTTTCATTAGAGCCCAAAATTACGACTGTACATTAAAGCATTCAAAAATTGCAGCATTTTATTTGTCGTTGGTTACAAAGGGTCATTTGGAGTCTCACAGTGGCCTTTTTTGGGAAGTGCCTGGACATAAACTTAGATAAACATGTGTAAAACACTCATTTTCTAAGGTATTGTTAACAAATTTGAAATTTGGCTTGGTAAGGCTTCATTCTGTGATCCCATTGTATTTTCCAGCTAATAGCTCCCAGCTATAGTCATCTGCAGGCATCTGTTTACAAAAAAAACTTTTTTTTATTTTTCAGTGTGTTCTATGTTCAAAGGTCTATTACTCAATACCAATAAGACTTACAGTGACTGTTGAGGAACACACCTCAGAGTGTCACCTTTCAAAAGAAACCAAAACCATGCATATATTCCAAATGGTTCAAGAACAGCATGCAATTTACTTTGGGTATGCCTTTTTAGGCGTTTTAGGCAAATTTTACAGGAATGCTAAATTAACACTGTTATGGACTCCTAGCAACATATTACAAAGCGTCATCAACTGTTAAATAGGCTAGCAACACACTATTAGCAACACACTAAAATAAGTGTTAAATAAGTGCCATTGAGTGTTAAACATGCTAGAAACATGCTCAAACACGCTAGCAACACTTAGTAAGCATGCTATTAATGCCATGAAACAGGAAGTTGTTGTATCTCATGCATATAATGTCCAATCTGCTCCAACCTTAACATGTTTGATCAGAGTCCTGGCCTGAAGATATCTACATGCTCATATGCGGTTATAGTCATAGCACCACCTACTGGCAACAGGAAGTGGCATGTTTAACACTGTGATGCACTATTAACAACACAGTAAAATATGCCATTGTGTGCTAAACACAGTAGAAACATGCTAGCAACAATTACTAAGTGCTAAAGCATGCTATTAATGCCATGAAACGGGAAGGTGTTGTGCTACCCTAATAACGTGATATTTAGGCCCTGGAATGTGAATTGTACCAGGAGAACCCCGCCAAAAAAATGTGTATTTTACCCCCGAACGCGATTTTTACTGGGGGACCCCCTCGAAAGCAACTGGGCTATTTTTTCAGGCTAGTTTTGAGTAGTAATTGGGCGGGTTTTGTAGCGAAAACCTGGCAACCCTGCACCAGACAGAGCTGTCGGCGATTCTTCCTATTGTAAAGTCATGCAGTGTGTAACCTCCTGTCGTGTGAACACAGCAACAACTGAATGCTACCCCAGATAGTCG
>NW_015558650.1:6985-19435 GCF_001515605.1 Sinocyclocheilus anshuiensis
TGATGCGACGAATCTGAAGACCATGCAGTGTGAACTCGGCATAAGTGAAAATGTCCAAATTGGGCCCAATTTGCCATTTTCTCTCCCCGGTCTCATGTGACTCATTAGTGTTACAAGGTCTCAGGTGTGAATGGCATATCCAGAGGTTGTGTTTGGGAAATAGACGTATGAGTGCTGCCAGCATTGGTGCAGAGGTTGAAGGTGTGGGGGGTCAGCCTGTCGGTGCTCAGACCATATGCCGCACACTGCATCAAATTGGTCGTCCCAGGCTGTCATCTCAGAAGGAAGCCTCGCCCACTGAAGGCTCGTCAGTAGAGCACACGTGCGCTGATAGCGCTGAAGTGAACTAACCGGGAACCCTGGAGCAGGTTATGTTCAGAGAGCAAGTTACTATGGTTACTTACATACCCTGAAAGTAACCTCCGATTTTGGAACCAAAAGCTGAGGTTATCCGCTCGCTTATTCTCAAACATACCCGGGTATGTCACATAACCTGCTTTTTGGAATACCCCCCTGGCCTGAAAACATCTACATGCCAATATTTAGTTATAATTTATAGTGCTACCTGTTGGCAACAGGAAATGTCATGCTTTACACTAACTAAAATATGCAATGTCCAGTCTGCCCCGAATTTCTTGTTTGATAAGAGTCCTTGGCCTGAAGACATCTAAAGGTCAATATTCAGTTATTATCATAGCGCCACCTGCAACAGGATATATCGTGCTTTACACTAACTCAAACATACCATGTTCATTCTGCACCAAAGATAAGATGCTTGAGATAAGTTCTGGCCTGAAGACATCTACATGCCAATATTCAGTTATAGTCATAGCGCCACCAGCTGGTAGCAGGACGTTTGGCACATATAAATGACTTTGACATATCCCTCCTATATTTACCACTTTAAATGCATATTGCCCAACGTTCTATGTTTTCCTATGGCCATGGTGGTGTTGAGCCCGGGTGCGAGGGCCCTTTCAACACTGCTTGCAGCTTTAATTTCTTATTTGTTATTTTTATTTTTTTTTATGTTTATGTGTGAGACTGTGTCAATGTGATGTGTGACATCTGTGCAAACCAAATTTCCAAATGGATGGATAAACTGAACTGAACTAATATGTAATGTATATCTCTCGGTTGGATAAAGAATGCCAGTGTCGGGCTAGTAAAGTTGTGACATGAAGATTGTAATCAAGGCAAAGACAATTGCAGTGACATACAGGAGTCATACATTAGTCATGTGAGAGTCCGTTATTATTGATGCACAAACAAACTGTGTGTGCTCTCTGTGCACTGATGGCTATAACATTGTATTTTATACATTTGTGTAATTGTCAAAAATTAATTTCCTAAAAGTGTCATATAATGGATGTAGAATAATCATGTTTTGCAGTGAGGGTAATTTGTTTAGTCATTCTGAACCGTATAGTACCATATGCAGTCAAAGCAAGGCAGCTGGTTTAATGGTCTTTTGCCATATCCCTGTGGTCCTCTTTGGTATTGTAGCTTGACACCTTGGGCAACACCTTGAACTCTTTATAATGTTCTTCAAACCATTGCTGAACAATATGTGCAGTGTGGCAAGGTGAATTATCCTGCTGAAAGAGGCCACTTCCACCAGGGAACACCACTGTCATAAAGGGGTGTACCTGGTAATTAGCATGCTTCAAATATACTTCAGCATGAATAGCCAGACCCAGGGTTTCCCAGCAGAATATTGGCCAATGCATCACAATTCCTCCACCGGCTTGTCAAACTAAATAAATAAATAAATCTTTTTTTTTTTTGTAAGCATTAAAGATAAAAACTTGTGTAATGTCATGGTGTAACCACCTGTATAGCTCCCTATATAAATATATTAAGAGGCTTTTTGATTCCCTTTTTATTTTTTTGTATTTTTTTATTTCTTACCTTTATTAGGTTTTGCATTTAGATATATATTTAGACATTCTAAAAGACTACATTTTTTGTTAAGGTTTAGATTTTTGTTTTCGTTTGTTTGTTTGTTAAATAATCAGATTTTTGTATTTTTTTTATTTACTCTTTCCCATTCATGTCATATTTCTCACATTTTTGACCACTTTAATATATCCAAATCAGGTCCATTATTTTTTTATTTTATTTTTTTAGGTGTGTGTAGGTGTGTGTGTGTGTGTTCACATAGCTAATGTGACAAAAGTAACATTTCAAAATGTAATATTTTTAAGTCAAAAGTGACCAAAGAGGACCAGAGGGTTAAATTATTCTTTTTTTACATTGTAAGTCGTGACGTCAATCAACATTTAACGTTGTTCCCTGAGAGGGCAAAGTGATTAATTTCTGAGTATCTTGAACTCAAACAAAGTAATAATAATATATATATATACTTTTTTTTTTTAATGCGGTATGTTTGTGAATGGGTGTTTTATTAGATTCGAGAGAAACTGAGAAGACTGTTAACAGTGATGCAAACTATTTAACTTTTGCTGAAAATCGCCTTTTTTTTTATAAAAATAGGTCATTTGTGTGATTCATGTATATCCAATGAGTGATTGAAAACTCTTGCTACTTCATACTTCAAGTACAAAACCTTGCTGAACTTTGACAAAAAGCGATTTTTAAATGTTATAATAGTGATTTTATGATGTCTAAATATTCATCCAAAAGGAAAACTTTTTGGAAAAGAACATGTCATTTTCATTTTAAAAGCATTTGTTCCCCTTCTAGGGAACTCAACGCTGCGTCCTGGTGGACACTTTGGGGAAGGTACTGTCTGCGTGACCAGTACCTGAAGCATGCGTAAAACAACTCCAATCCTATTGGTCCACCTGGCCCATAACGTCATAGGCGGGTACCCAAAAGTATAAAAGGGGCACCTGCTGAATACGTCACCTAACTTTTGTTGTCTTCGGAGCCGTCTGTCTGTTGAACGTGTGTGAAACATCATCCTGGTGAGTCGAGCAGCGCTTTGAGGAATATGTGCCTCCGTGTTGGGATTCTAACACTTGAGGACATATTCTAACCTTTTCATCTTTGTCTCGGCGAACACACGCTCTTTGTGATGAATTACTTTAATGCATTCGGCTCACGTTTGTTCCTTTTCCGGAGGGATGCAGGGCAAAGTGTTCGCGTCTCGGGCCATTGCCGTGGCTAGGTTGTGGAGAGCCTCGCTGGGCATGGTTATACTGAATGCTCTGTGGAATGAAGCTGTTAGCTTTCTCTCCCAGGGTGCTTCAGTAGTCTAGAGTGGTTACGGGGAATTTTCCTTCCTGTGTTTAGCTGGGTGATAAGTGAACAGTTTCTGCTCAGAGTGTAGCCATCTGCGGATGATTATGCTCCAGTTCAGACTGTTTTGCAGTCTGAGGACAGCTATGTTCTAGCCAGGCGTTTATAACTGGGTTTAGTTCCCCTTGGGTACAAACTGTCTCAGGTAAGCGCTGAAGCCTTGTTTGGATTCTGCTGTGTGAGGATAGCTGTGTTCCAGCTTGGAAACTGCTCCCCCTTGTGGGGTCTTTAAGTAGTGGTCTCCTTGAGCCCTTGCCTAGACTGTGCTGTCTCCCCTGTTCGGTTTTTAGGTAGATGGCCCACTTCATGGCCTGGGCGAACTTCAGCCTTATCTGAGGGAAATGCTATTTGAGGATAGCTGTGTCCAGCCATCTAGTGTTATGGCCATGGCTTGCATCAGGCTTTGATCTGGACTATGGTTTTATGTGTTTGCTCCTTAGCGAATCATTACTATGGTCTGGACCTTCCTATTGTGAGCCTCTGGTCAATATATTGGTGAACGAAAAGCTAGCCTACTGTGGGACTGACAAGGATTGGGGACCTCCTTAGTACAGGTGCATCTCAATAAATTAGAATGTCGTGGAAAAGTTCATTTATTTCAGTAATTCAACTCAAATTGTGAAACTCGTGTATTAAATAAATTCAATGCGCACAGACTGAAGTAGGTTAAGTCTTTGGTTCTTTTAATTGTGATGATTTTGGCTCACATTTAACAAAAACCCACCAATTCACTATCTCAACAAATTAGAATATGGTGACATGCCAATCAGAGCCTAGCTATCTGAGGATAGCCATGTGCTAGCTCGGTGATTTCTCCCCTGCCTATGGTTTTTTTTTTCTCCTTGAGCCCTTACCTAGACAATGCTGTCTCCCCTCTTCTGGGTTGTAAGTAGACAGCCCACTCTCCGTGTTCTGGGTAGTTTCAGTCTGTTCCACGTCTGGTAGCCCTTCCTACACACATAGCTATCTGAGGATATCTATGTGCTAGCTCAGTGACTGCTCCCCTTCAGTAGCGGTCTCCCTGAGCCCTCGCCTAGATAGCGCTATCTCCCATGCTAGGGTTGTAAGTAGATAGTCCAATGTTGAGGTCTGGGCAGGCTCATAGGATGGCTTACCGGGGTTTTTCAGGCTAGCTGTGTGGGGCCAGCTACTGATAGCTCGGTGATTGCTCCCCTTTTTAGGGTTTTAAGTAGTGGTCTCCTTGAGCCCTACCTAGACAGTGATGCCTCCCCTGCTAGGGTTGTAAGTAGACAGCCCACTCTTTGTGGTCTGGGTAGTCTCAGTCGGTCCCCTTCTGGTAGCCTTCCTAGGTGCATGGCTATCTGAGGATATCTATGTGCTAGCTCAGGGACTGTTCCCCTTCCTAGGGTTTTTAAGTAGCGGTCTCCCTAAGCCCTTGCCTATAGTGTGCTATCTCCCCTGCTAGGGTTGTACCTGTAAGTAGATAGCCCACGCTTGTGGCATCATAAGAGGGCTTACTGGGATTTTTCAGGCTAGCTGTGTGGGACCAGCTGTGGATAGCTTGGTGATTTCTCCCCTTCTTAGCGTTTTAAGTAGTGGTCTCCTTGAGCCCTACCTAGACAGTGCTGTCTCTCCTGCTAGGGTTGCAAGTAGACAGCCCACTCTTGGTGATCTGGGTAGTCTCAGTCGGTCCCCTACTGTTCTACTATTCCTAAAATCCATGTTTATGGTAAGCATACACGCTTCTGTGTTCTTTCTAAAATCCACATTGTGTTAAGTGTGCACGCTAGGCACCCTGCACACTTTTCTAAAATCCTGTATGGTATGGGTTACACGCTCGACTTTGTTCCCATTCTCTGAGTTGGTTCTGGCCCCAGTTCTCCTTGGGCCCCACTCCACTTATGTATCTCTGGCGATACTTCTGAAGAGGGCTTCCTCTCATTAAGAGAGTCATTCTTTGGTACATGGCTATCTGAGGATATCTATGTCCTAGCCCAGGGACTGCTCCCCTTCCTAGGGTTTTTAAGTAGCGGTCTCCCTGAGCCCTTGCGTAGAGTGTGCTATCTCCCCTGCTAGGATCATAAGTAAATAGCCCACTCTCTGTGGTCTGGGCAGCTTCACAGGTAGGTTTACCAGGGGTTTTAATGTTTGGTCCTGTAGCCCTTTCCTAGGGATATAGCTATCTGTGGATAGATATGTGACTGCTCCCCTTCCTAGGGTTTTTAAGTACCGGTCTCCCTGAGCCCTGGCTTAGACAGTGCTATCTCCCCTGCGGGGTTTAAGTAGATAGTCATTCCCTTGGTCTGGGCAGCTCTTTAGGAAGGTCCTTTTCATAAGACCCTTTGGATATAGCTATCTGCGGATAGCTGTGTCCTTGCTGGGATTGTTGGTGGTAATCTTAAGAACTCCTCTAGGCTTCCAGCCTCTCAGTGGTCTTATGTATCTGGCTACTATTGCTCACATAGCATAGCTATCTGAGGATGGCTGTGTTCTTAGCTAGGTTAGGGTATTCAACCTTATCTGGTATCGGGCTCCCTCTTTTTACCAAGTTATGTGAGCGGTGAGCGGCCCGAGGCATCAATGGCTTGGCCCCTTTCTGAGGAAAGGTTTGGTGTATGTCTGTCACCTCCTTGGTGCTCTCTCACCAGGTGGACAGGCATGCGCCTCGGCATGGCGTGATTGGATATCGTTCCCCAAAGTGTCCACCAGGATGCAGCATTGAGTTCCCTAGAAGAGGAACGTCTCGGGTTACTCATGTAACCATGGTTCGCCGAGAGGGAACGAGACGCTGCATCCCTTTGCCATGCCTTCGGCCTGCCTGTCTCCTCAGACAACTGAGTTGGTGACGTATTCAGGAGGTGCCCCTTTTATACTTCCGGGTACCTGCCTATGACGTCACGGGCCACGTGGACCAATAGGATTGGAGTTGTTTTACGCATGCTTCAGGTACTGGTCACGCAGACAGCGTTCCCCAAAGTGTCCACCAGGACGCAGTGTCTCGTTCCCTCTCGGGGAACCATGGTTACATGAGTAACCCGAGACATTTTTCACCAGGTGGCAGAAATCTTCCTCTTACTCATGTCACATTTTCCACAAATTATCTCCATGAACTAAAATCACAAAAATGCAGATCTTCTTTCAAGTAAATTTTACACAAAATATTGTCATTTTATGCAAAATATATGAAAATGTGAATAATTCTGAATAATTTTGAGGCAAATACATAAAAATACCATAAATCCCACCAAAACTGCTTAATTAAAAAAAATAGCAATATTATATTGCTTGGATGGACGCAACCTCATCAGGGGTGAAGAAAAAAAAAATTGTTTGCATCCCTCCTAGCACAAGCTAATTATTGGGCTTTTGGCCTCATCTTCTGTTAATGCAGACAAGCATGTTATGTCTTGCATGTGCAGTCAAACATGATGTCAGAAACAACTGAATGTGTGAGTAAATAACCTCATTTAGATACAATTTAATAATTACAGAGGCTAAGTCATTGGCTTGCAGAAAGTTTTCTTTGAGGGCTAGTATTAGAAGATAGAATATACGGGGGGGCACCAACATTGCACTTTGATCATAGGCACTCTGATTGGTCTGCGGCTACACAGCATGTCATCGGTTTGTGGTTTGTCCCTCCTCAGACCACTGTTGGTAATCATTATCTTAGATTATTTTGGTGTATTTAAAGGGGTTCTATTATGCTCTTTTACAAAGTCTTGATTTTGTTTTGGGAGTGTACTAGAACATGCTCTCATGCTTGATGGTTCGAAAAAACACATTATTTTTCACATAATTTACATTATTAAAATACTTTTCTCCTTAGCCTGGCACAAATGGCTCGATTAATTCCGGGTTTGATGAAGGCCTGCCTTCCGAAAAAACGAAGTGTGTTGTGATTGGTTAGCTGTCCCAGTGCGTTGTGATCGGCGAACAGCTTAGACGGTGTTTCAGTACTGCCATGCCCCTTGCCAAAGCAGCAAGTTCCGTCTACTCCGGTATAGTTAAGGATGGCGTCAATAATGCCATATCAGTTTGAGCCGGATTCAGACCCTGAGAATATTGAACAAGAGGATCGCGCAGAACCTTTGCACGCACGGATATTGTAAGACATATTAGAGTGATAATGTTATTGTCGTTGTTTTTTTGTGGATAAATCACTTTTTATATATGATGTCAACAACCGCTTAAAAATAAGTGCATTTACTATGTACAGATAAGTGCAACGGTAATGTGTATTATGTTTATTGTTCTTTAATTCTAACAAGAATTGCAGTGAAACTGTTATACAGTTGAATTTATTTATACCATAGTCTCATAATTGAAGTGTAAATTCTGCAACTTACATCATTGTCCAGTATTGTACTGTCAGCAATTTATAAAAAAAACCCAGCATTTCTTCTACATGGCGAAAACTTGACACTACAGAAGCTCTTCTTCTTCTTCATATTCTCTGATGCTCTAACTCTACAGCAGCATGTCTTCCTCGTCGTCGTCTTGTCTGATGCACTCAACCAAGCGTTTTAACCATGACCTCGCCCCTCCCCACCCCCCAAACATTTGAATTTCCGTAGGCAGGAATTATTTTAATGATATTCTGGGCCGCTTTGTGACATCACAATACCCCGGAAAACAACGCTGTAGTCCAAATGAGCAGTTCGTTGTAATTCTTGAAAAGGGATTTTTTTTTAACTAAATTTATCCCTTTGGAGTGGATTTTGAGATTTGTAACTTTGTAGATATTTTTTTATGCCCAAACATACACACTACACATCGACTAAAATTCAAAAAGTGATAAAGCATAATAGGACCCCTTTAAGCCCTTGTGTTTTAGTTGTGTTTTATAAGTCGTTGATCATGTTCTTGCTTTTGGTCAGGGTTGCCTTGAGGTTCTAGTTTTGCCCTTCGTGTTGTGTTCACATTCATGTAGGCTATTTGCCTGTTTCCTGGCTTGGATTATCTGTGTTTTGCCTATTGTCATTAAGGTTGTGTGTGCAAGTGTCCAAACTCGGTCCTGGAGGGCCACTCTCCTGCAGTTTAGCTTCAGTTTGCCTCAACACACCTGCCTGGAAGTTTCTATTATGCCTAGTAAGACCTTGATTAGCTGGTTCAGATTAGTTAAATTGGGGTTGTAGCTAAACTCTACTGGTTAAAAACTGATAAAACTCAAATGTCTGTGTAATTTATTTTAAGTACTTTTTTTATATTGTTCTAATGAAAAATTATGATTTCTGGCTTAAACCTGTTTCATTCAGTTTGGATAAAAGCAAATAACACTCCCCACTAAATGAATTAATGAATTAATTATACTTTTGCCAGACACAAGAGTGTTGATGTGCAGAACACTTACTGCATATAGCTTTACTGACTAGGTTTATTCATTTTTTTTCTGGTATTTAATTTTATTTCTGTCAGGACCACTATCGTCAAAATAATTTGACACTTTGCAAACAGTTTGAATTGGCGGTATGGTTCTGTTCTGGGTAAAAACTCATCATGAATGAGCAGGGAGAGCAACAATAACTCCCTACACTCTTAAAAGAGATTGGTCCTTTAGAGTTCAAAAAAGAACTTTAAAGTGCAAATATGAAACTTCTAGCTATCAAAAAGGTTCAAAGTTGAACTTAAAGGTTCTATAATGATCCACTGGTTATATGGCAGTTATTTTTAGAACCTTTGTTGTGGTAAAAGGTTCATATTAGAACCTAGCATATTTAAGGTTCTTTTATGAACCTTTTCTAAGACGTACTGTAAAGACTAGACTGAGTACAGTTAGAACACCATCTGCTTGTTACATTAGTAAGTTACTAATTCACATACTCGGTATTAATTAATTTACTCTTATTCAGTTACTAATTGTGATGTCAGTTGCAGTTGTGGCTTCCATCAGTTTAACCAAAATGTTTAGGCCTTGAGTTAATAATAATAATAATAATTAATTACATTTATATAGCTCTTTTCTAGGCACTCAAAGCACTTTACATTGTCAGGGGGTATCTCCTCATCCACCACCAGTGTGCAGCATCCACCTGGATGATGCAACGGCAGCCATAGTGTGCCAGAATGCCCACCACACACCAGCATATTGGTGGAGAGGAGACAGAGTGATGAAGCTAATCAGTAGATATAGAGTTGATACAGTGTGTTTTGTCTGTACCCATGACCACCTCACATATATCTAAATTGCACAATAACCTTTAGTGCACCATGTTGTTGTCAATTTTTAGAACACAAATTAAAAATCACAAAAATCAAAGTTCAGTTTTATGTTCGTAAATGAACAAGAAGCTATTATGTGTTAAATTGAGAGGGTGAAGTGAAATTCTTACCCCTAAAAATAGACATTGTTCAATAGGCTATCTTCATATTTTACAGCCGTACATCCTTTAAATTTTCCCCATATCACATTCAAACTTCAAATCTCAGATAGCCTACTAATTCAGCTCAGAACATGACAAGTGACAAAAGCGAATTATTTTAAATGAATGTGAATAATTTTGAGAATAAAAACAAACAAAACAAAAGCATTTAAACCAGGGCAAAGGTTTCTGGGCTTAATACGCAAGTTGCGTAACGCAACGCAAAGCACTGAATCTGTTTCGCGCTAGATCAGTGGTCGCATGGAAAAACCGTTTACAAACATTCAAGCGCAAGCAGCGGCACTGAGTGGAGCAGCATGAATATCTGAGGTAAGACAACAAATTCACTGATTTGCATGAACAGGAAAGCTAAGAATCACAATGATCAGAAACATAGTATGCCATATTCAATTTAACAAATTTTAAATTAAAGGTCTCAATGGTTGCTGCTGTCCTGCTGTTTCCACTTCTATTAAAGGAGAGTCTGAGATCTCTTTATGTCATCAGTGAGGTGAGTGTATTTGCATCCAAAATATCTAAATTTATATTTTTTTATTTTTCAACCCCTTCTCTTGGTTATGATTTCTTCTAACCATTTGTTTATGGGGTTATTTTGTGGAACTGTTTGTGTCCATGCAGGTTCCACTGTAACAGCAGCAAGAATTAATAAAGGGAATATACAAACTAAAATTCTGTCATTTTCTCACCATGTTGTTTCAAACTTGTATGACTTTATTTTGTTCTGTGAAAGAAATTATTTTCAAGAATGTCACTGAAAATCACTGACATGTTATTTTGGACCCGAGTGATTTTCATCAAATGGACATTCTTTAACATTCTTAACAATATTTTATTTTCTGTTCTGCAGAAGAAAAAGTAATGCAGGTTCGGAACAACATCAGGGAGAGTAAACGACGACAAAATATCCCTTTAATGGGGTCATATTCTTTTGATTACAATTTGTTATATTTATAATTAATTTTATATTGTTATTATATTGTTATATATATATATATTGTTATATAAAATGAATTTTCTCACTGATATCAACTTATAATATTAGTAAGGGATTCTTGCAACCAAAACACTCATAATTTAGTTTTTCTTGACCACTTGCCACCCTCTCTATTATCTTTTTTATATTAATAATATAGTTTACACTGCCTCATCTTTCTTTTCAAAGCCTCTATTACATTGTGACAGGTTCAAAAAAAGTCAAAGATACACTATGGACACACTTTTTTTTTATCATAATAAAATAATAATAATAATAATAAATTTTAGCTTGCTTCAGAAACCCTCCACCTTCCCCAGCTCCACCTGTATAGATCTGCTACGAGGTGATTAATGTACGCTATCTATTCCACCAAGACCAAATACATTAACATTGTCATGTACATTACCATGCCAATCCCTCCGAGAGTTGTCATGACAGAAATATTGTTATAGTATGACATTATTTTCTCCTTTTTCTCTTTTAGAAATAATGATGGAAAGAGAAGAGGAGGTCTGTGAAGTAGATGATGTGAACGCAGCTCTACACTTCATCTTCAACACTGAATATGCTTCAAAGTTGAGAGACACTCTGACATTCATTGAAAACTTCTTAATGTATCATAATGCCAAAACCAATATGCCACCCAAAATGGTCAGTTTTTTTTTTTTGATTAGATGAATGTATATGTATATAAATGCATAATATTGATTGTTGTTTATTCATTTATGTGTTTGTTGGTTTGTTTGTAATGCATATTTATGTTTGATTGTTGTTTATTTATTCGTGTTTGTTGGTTTGTTTGAAATACATATTTATGTATTAAACAGTTTATGGATAATCATGGCGTTCTGTCTATATAGTGAAATTGGATTTGTAATGTATAATAATAATAATAATAATAATAATGTTATTGCTATCTAGAAAAAGGTTCAAAAAGGAACAGATGAGGGTCATTAATGCACCTTAAAGTGAAGGTTCCAATTTGAACCTTTTCAAAAAGTTTCAAAAATGAACCTTTAAGGTTCCCCCACAGTTGCAATCTCCAGGAACCTCAAAAGGTTCATTTTTGAACCTTTTCTTCTAAGAGTGTAGGGTAAACAGAACAGAACCGAATGCAGATATCATTAATGTTCTTAATGACATGTTAGTGTAACAACAATATTAAAGATAAAAGTAGTCTGATTCAACAAGGTATATTAGAAAGCCAAGTCCTGACTGTGACAAAAGGAGGAGTTGGGGATAGAGGAGGGTAACTTGCCGTGATATGAGTTGTATTTCTATAGGTAGATGTGGATCAGCTGAGAGTCAGCTGATGCAAGCATGACTCGCGTGACCTGCCAGAACTAACGCTACGCTTGATTTCTGTCAGGACCAATATCATCAAAATGATTGACACTTTGCATACAGTTTGGATTGGCGGTAAGGTAATGTTCTGGGGAAAAAAAACTCCAGGCTCTTCCATGCAGCCTATCATGAATGAGCAGGGTGAGCAGCAATAACCCCCCAAACAAACCATAGGCTGACACCCCCCAACCACAAGCTTATGGCAAATCTGAAAGGGAGAAGCATGTCCTTCTGAACTTTCAGAGGCTGGGGCAGCATGTCTCTGGAACAAATTTGCTTAAAAGGGAATGTCTATAAATAATTACAATTAATTATGATTAAATATATAGTTCAGTCATGAAACTCTAGATGGCGCATTCTACTAAGCATGTATTGATCATATAACAGCAGTGGCATTAGCAGCAGCAGCAAGCACTTTTCTTAGTTCATGTATGTGAGAATACAACGTCAAGCATCGCAGATTTTAGAACAGTAAAGTGAATTGGGGATTACCTTATTTGCCCGAAATCTCCAATGCTTTTA
>NW_015558650.1:19941-24503 GCF_001515605.1 Sinocyclocheilus anshuiensis
AGAAGAGGGAGCGCTCATTCTTAAAGGGGCTCTATTTCACTCGTTACCTTGGTTCAGCGATAGTGAAGAGTTTATTATAAAAGTAATGTTTAGTGATAGTTTAAAGATAATTAATTATGAATTTGTTTAAAATATAAAGATACTACTAATAATAAATCATTTCCAATCAGTAGTCCATGTACAATGTAGTTAACAGTAGGACACACTTAAACTGGAATTTACTGTTTGTGTATTCAGTTGGGCTTACAGCAATTATAGTACTTTCATGGAGTGTAGCAGCAGTATCATAGAATTCAGATCACGTTATTAGCGAATTGTTCATTGCAGTATGCATAGCAAATCAAGTCAAATTATTTCTGTTGTTTATAGCAGCGGCAGCAGGAAATATCTGGTTGTAACTGAAATGAAATGAAATTTCAGTGATAACGCATGGGGTAAGTAACTCTTTTAAATTGAAATAGGCTTTTATAACTTCGTTTATTTACCAGGGCGTACAGGGATTTTGTGAACTCTTCAAAGTGAAATAGGCATTATTTGTTTGCGTTTCATTGTTTAATAAAGACGCTTATAGTAATTCTAAGTACTTTCATGCAGCTGTAGCAGCAGTATGCATAGCTATTCAGATCGCAATTTTTCGTGAATAGCAGCAGAATTGCATAGCAAATTCAGATGCATGTTAGAAATAATATTAGCAGCAGTCTGCATAGCAACCAATTATTATTGTTAATATAGCAAGGGCAGCAGAAAGTACTTTAGTTGCATGAAATTTCAGCGATAATGCATGAATGAGCTACAGCAATTCTAGTACTTTCACAGAGCGTAGCAGCAGTATCCATAGAATTTCAGATTGCGTTATTAGCTAATTATTTATAGCAGTATGCATAGCAAATCAAATTATGCATTTAGTTGCGGCAGCAGTAGGTAGTTTGTAGTTAACATTTACATTCTTATTCATTTTGCAGACGCTTTTATCCAAAGCAACTTACAATTGCTGAAGTTTCAGTGACTTAAAATGGATGGTATGTGCACTCTTCAAGCGAAAAGGCATCATTTGCATTTTGTTTATTTAAAAGGGGCTTATAGCAATTCTAAGTACCTTTGTGCAGCTGTAGCAGCAGTATGCATTGTATTCAGGTCGCATGTAGCTAATTTAAAAGCAGCAGCATGCATAGCAATTTCATATGCAATGTTAGAAATAATATTAGCAGCAGGAAGTCAAATTATTGTTGCTAATATAGCAGCGGCAGCAGAAAGTACTTTAGTTGCTTGAAATTTCAGTGATAACTCATGGGGTAAGTAACTCTTTAAAGTGAAATAGGCATTTTATTTATTTGCTTCTTTAACAGGGCTTACAGTAGATTTTGTGAACTCTTCAAAGCAAAATAGGCATTATTTGATTGCGTTTGCTTGTTAATAAAGACGCGCAGAGGGTACGGGCAGGTGAGTATTAAAGTTAGTTTGGAAGTCCTTTGGGAAGATGAGGAGAGATAACTCTAGTAAAAGGGATTCCCAGGAGATCGTGGAAGTGAGACAGAGGATAGCACACACCTCAGACGATGAGTGACGGGGTATCCACAGAGTAGGGGACTGGAACGAACACTGGTGGAAACACAGGAGGTAAGTACAACTGGTAGGTAAGTCTTTCACTGAATCTCACGGATATCAGAGAGAGAGTCCACTTCATTGGAACGGGATCGGACACTGGAGTGGTGTGAGGTGTGTGCTTATGAATGGGAGCTTGAGGGTGATTGTTGATCCGTGACAGGTGCGTATGATCAGAACTCAGGTGATGGTGTTCGCTAAGATTGTGAGGTGGGTGAGCCTGGCCGATCTGTGACAATAATATTAGCAGCAGGATTATTAGCAGTCAAATTATTGTTGCTAATATAGCAGCGGCAGCAGAAAGTACTTTAGTTGCTTGAAATTTCAGTGATAACGCATGGGGTAAGTAACTCTTTAAAGTGAAATAGGCATTTTATTTATTTGCTTCTTTAACAGGGCTTACAGTAGATTGTGAACTTTTCAAAGCAAAACAGGCATTATATGATTGCGTTTGCTTGTTAATAAAGACGCTTATAGCAATTCTAAGAACTTTTGTGCAGCTATAGCAGCATTATGCATTGCATAGCTATTTAGATCACTAGTTTAGTGAATTTTAATAGCAGCAGCACGCATGGCAAAATTCAGATGCAATGTTAGAAATATTAGCAGCAGTCTGCATGGCAATCCAATTATCACTGTTGCTAATATATCAGCGGCAGCAAAAAGTACATTTAGTTTCCGTGATAAGATAACGCTTGGATGGTAGTGAACTTAGGCTTTGTTACTTTGCTATTCAGTTCAACAGGGTTTATAGAACTCTTCAAAGAGAAATAGGAATTGGTTGGTTATTTAATAAATGGGCAGTAGCAATTCTAAGTACTTTTGTGCAGCAGTATGCATAGTTATTCAGATCGCAATGTTAACAAATTGTATAGCATGCATAGCAAATTCAGATGCAAGGTTCGAAATAATATTAGCAGCAGCATGCATAGCAAGTCATTATTATGGCTAATATAGCAGCGGCAGCAGAAAGCGCTTTAGTTGCATAAAATATTAGTGATAACTCATGCAGGGTAAATTAACTCTTTAAATTGCAATAGGTATTTATTACTTTGCTAATTCAACAGGGTTTACAGCAGGTTTGTGCAGCAGCAGTAGATTATGCTTTGCAAATTCTGATGAAACATTACAACCGCAACAGCTCGCACAATAAATTCCTACTACAACATTATGAATATCATTAACAGCAACAGCATGTACTTCAACTACGCATTGAAATGTTTGTGAATATTATCAATATTATCAAGCAGCAGTAGCAGAAGTTTTGTTGCGTTGGCCGTATCGCACTGCATACATTACAGACCGCTATACCTATCGCTACGGGTCTATTGATTTGGTCATATTGTGCCGCTCGTGTCTGGCATAGACACCATGTTAGAGTAAAATAGGCATTCGCCTAGCTACTCGTATGCCTAATTAATGGAGCTCTTAGCAGTTCAGTCTCTTGTGCAGTAGCAGCAGCTTGCATAGGCATTCAGTCATCGAGATTTTTCTCAGCAGCATGCACAGCATTTCTAAGTTGCAAATTTTAATTTAGACACAATATAAAAGCAGACAACTGCATTTAAATAAAGTCACTGTAGTGTCTTGATCAAGGCCATCTTAGAACGAGCCACACATTTCAATTATTGTTCTATTATTGTTCTACTTTGGGAAGTCGTGGCCTAATGGTTAGAGAGTCGGACTCGTGACCCAAAGGTTGCGGGTTCGAGCCTCGTACCGGCAGGGATTGTAGGTGGGGGGAGTGAATGTACAGCACTCTCTCCCACCTTCAATACCACGACTGAGGTGCCCTTGAAGCCCCAACTGCTCCCCGGGCTGCCCACTGCTCCGGGTGTGTGTTCATGGTGTGTGTGTGTGTGTTCACTGCTGTGTGTGTGCACTTTGGATGGGATAAATGCAGAGCACTAATTCTGAGTATGGGTCACTATACTTGGCCACATGTCACATCACTTTACTTACTTTAATATGCAATATAAATATTTTAAATTATCAAAATAAATGAGCAGCTGCTTCTGAGGCAGAATCAGTCCTGGGCATATGACACCACAACTACAGGGTGTACAGTGATTTATTCTTTTGCCAAATATTTTGTTAGCTTATTAATAAGTTAAAGGTAAGTATTTCCACTGCAGTAACGTTGATGAACGTTAATGGGGAAAAAAAAAATTCACAACTCTTGAATGACACATTTAAAACTATTTGCTCAGGCCGCCTGAGCCAGGTGGTTGCTGGGGGTTACTTCGTCTATCAGCCTACAGTGTGATTCCTGTTTGTTAATGACACGCATAGTGCGCATTTCTACCTAGGTACGTTTTAGTTATTAGCTCAGACACACATAGTTATTTAGGTCATTAGTTAAATAAACCTAAGGGTATAGCACCCAGTTTCACAATGCTAAGCCACTAGTTAATTTCTATGGACTTCACTAGCCCAGAAAGACATATGTCAAGTCACTAGTTTTAAGCTATCTGGTCAACCGATCAGGTACACACAGCAATAGTCCACAAGCATTAAGCCATTTAGCAAAGCAGGGCGTAAGTATTTCCACTGCAGTAATGTTGATGAACGTTAATGGGGAAAAAAAAAATTCACAACTCTTGAATGACACATTTAAAACTATTTGCTCAGGCCGCCTGAGCCAGGTGGTTGCTGGGGGTTACTTCGTCTATCAGCCTACAGTGTGATTCCTGTTTGTTAATGACACGCATAGTGCGCATTTCTACCTAGGTACGTTTTAGTTATTAGCTCAGACACACATAGTTATTTAGGTCATTAGTTAAATAAACCTAAGAGTACAGCACCCAGGTTCACATTGTTAAGCCACTAGTTACTTTATCTGGGCTCCATTAGCCCAGAAACACATTTAACTCAGGTCACTAGTTTAAGCTATCTGGTCAACCGATCAGGTACACACAGCAATAGTTCACTAGCGTTAAGCCATTCGGCAAACCGGCCCA
>NW_015558650.1:24712-25816 GCF_001515605.1 Sinocyclocheilus anshuiensis
CCGTATGCATTGGCAGTAGCAAGTTCCTGTACTTGCTTGCAGCAGCAGCAATAATCTACAACTACTGCAATAACCAACAGCAACAGCAATTCTGTTTCAATCAGAAACTCATGTAATTTGTGCACAAGAATGCTATTAACTAAACACTAACACATAACTAGTCTAAACAAACAAACATACAATCACTCATAGATTTGGATTCTTGATGGTTTCAAGGTTTTGGACTTGCACTCACGTTCTTCTGGGTTTGAAGAGTGATGAATTCCAAAGATGTTCTGACTCGATGGTGATTGGGAGTTTCAGAACCGCAGACTGAAGGCGGGTCGCTGATGTGAGGCAGAGGTGGGACCAAGTCATTGTTTTGCAAGTCACAAGTAAGTCTCAAGTCTTTGCATTCAAGTCCAGAGTCAAGACAGACAAGTCACAAGTCAAGTCCCGAGTCAAGACAGGCAAGTCCAAGTCAAGTTGCAAGTCCTCAGCTTTAAGATTCAAGTCTTAAACAAGTCATTAGTGCTTTTTGCCCAAATTAGTGTCTCGGTATTAATTATTACCATATCAAATTCATAGTAATTTATATCAGGAAGGCAGGTAGAATATGTTTGACAGTTCAATTTCATGTGAGATGGGTGCCCTTAGTAAAACTACTCAAGTTCAATTTAGGGATTGTGTCAAAATAGAATAAGCAGTGAAAAAAACTATTTTATTAGTAACAGAATAGCAAAGACAACATCATTGCATAGATATAACAGCTGCAACATACTTTGCATGTGTGCATAAGAATATATGCTTCTAGGTGTTATATCTAAGCCAATGAGACATGAAATATAAAAGAATGCCAGTTTTCTGATAAATGTTTTTGTAGAAAGTGTATAGGGTCGCAAGAGACCCGAGGTATGTAAATGTGTAAGTATATACGCAATGCACTGTCATTTGACGCTGGATGTGGTGAATAAGCTGCCAATGATAAAAATATTGAATTTGAAGTCATTGAAAACGATAGTTTTGAGAATATGGTTGAGATCGTGAATATGAGGCAGATACTGAATGTACTGTGGAAGTGCGCTCTGACGATGACAGCGATGGTAAAATCATCTGCTCAAATTT
>NW_015558650.1:25864-27018 GCF_001515605.1 Sinocyclocheilus anshuiensis
AAGTGCGCTCTGACGATGACAGCGATGGTAGAATCATCTGCTCAAATTGAACCCTTTGAAGTTTCAAAAGGTAACGAAATATGCTTTATTTTATTCTTCTGTAATTGTTCTTAAAATATCAAGAGTTTTTTTTTTTGCTATTGCAGCAGTTAAAGATCCATCCGTGCTGTGTATGTATAGGTCCGGGTCGCTAAAGACCCGAATATGTAATAATGATTGGCGAATCATTCATGCATTTAAGGGTTAATGGAGGTTTAAATAAAAAAAAACTGCACATGCAATTAAAATATGTAACTGATCGAACAAAAACTGGAGATCTGACAAAAACAGGTCTCAGAGAGGTGTTTATTACAAAGAAAAATTAAAATGAAAGCACATCGAGTTAGCAGAGTGCGAGGGTCGTGGCGGGATGCGGATCCGTCACTCATGGTGCACCTCGGTGTCGGACAAACAAAAGAAGTGAGGAATATTTAACAGCAGCGGTCACAGTGATGATGAGGCCAGCACCAGTGAAGTGATCGCGGCCGCGCATCTCGTTTCTCATGCCCGCTCCGTGTGTCTGCTGGGCGGCGATCAAACAGACAGGGCAGCACTTTTCAGGAGCGGAGATCGCTACTAGACGAATCATGTCATTTTTTATTTTTTTTAATTATTATTTTTATTTCTGTTCTTTTGTCATAAGTTATGCTATTACTCCATTAATTTATACTAGCCTATCCAGCGCGCCCTCAACGCAGTCTCTGGCTTATTGCCAGTCGAGCGCAACGCTGCAGGGACGCGTCTATAACGACTTTGATCTGATCATAAAGTCTTTCCGAGTCACAGGGCTCAAGTCCAAGTCAAGTCTCGAGTCATTGCTGTCAAAGTCTAAGTCGAGTCTCAAGTCTTCTTTAATTATTTCGAGTCGAGTCGCAAGTCATCAAATTTGGGACTCGAGTCCGAGTCAAGTCTCGAGTCAAGTGACTCGAGTCCACACGCCTGATGTGAGGCCTTTTATCTCCTATAGAGGTCATTCCTAAAGAACAGAAACTGCTCTTTGTTAATAATTGGAATCTTTTCTGGGAGCATCCTAGGCTTTTTCGCGCTGATGGCCTGCACCCCAGCAGAGTCGGAGCGGAACTCCTGTCGGACAACATCTCCAGGACGCTACGCAC
>NW_015558650.1:27982-30932 GCF_001515605.1 Sinocyclocheilus anshuiensis
TATAAGTTTGATTGCATCATATAATAATTGCTGTTAATAGTGTTCATCGTCTGTTTTATTACGTCTTAAACTGATTTTTCCGTACATTTCTGCCATATGTACATTAACTGACAGTCACCACTGATAAGCTACCACTAAATATTGTAGAAACTTAATTTGCTGTAAAGTTGCTTTGCAATGATTTGTATCGTGAAAAGCGCTGTACAAATAAACTTGACTTGACTTGACTTGACTCCTCTGGGATTTGACTGAGCCAATGAGGAATGGTACCTTTGGAGGGAGATTTTACGACTCTTTGTCTCAGAGCATGGTATTTTGCATATGTATTTCGATTGGGTGTTGATGCAAAAACTACTAAAGATTCTTAGAACACTAATATATTGGATATGTGTGCTCATTCAAATAAAGGTTTTCCTATGAATTAGAGAAGAGTCCATTTTTATGGGCATTGTTTTTCCTATGGTTGAAGGATGGTGAGAGGGAGAACTCTCACCATCTTTCAAGGCGTAAAGTTTATCTGATCTGGCTGAGGTGTCCTGATTGCCATGGTAACCAGAGGCCTGGGGTCGTTCCCAGAAATGCTGGCACCCAGTATGTTGATTGGGTGAGGGGTCTGTGATTATTTGTTAATCTAATGAATAATTGATTTGTTAAATCTAATGAACTAATGTGTGTCTGATTGGTCCAAATGCTACACCCCTTACAGGAGGTGAGTAAAAGCAAAGGAGGTGCTCTTCTTCAATAAGTGGCTGAGAAGAGCAGCAAGCCCCTTTGATGCAGTACCTGAAAAGTTTAAGCAAAAAGCATGTTGTCCTTACCCAGATGACGTTGTTAGCATTTGAATAACAACCTTTAGTAGCAAAATGTACATACTATGCATTAAGTAACAGCATGTTACCGATACACTAGAAACTTGTTGCATGTTGCTGAGTTAAACAGTGTGTTGGCAATAATTGTTGGATGAGCTTAAAGAAACGGCATTTCCAATAATAGATGAGCCTTAAGCAGCAAGCATGTTTCATAAATCAGATAGCCTTAAACAACAGCTCTAAAAACAAACCTCTGCTGTGGTAAGTTTAACTGGGTACCAGTGTGTCGAAATACAACCAATAAGCCTAAAGCAACAAGCATGTCTAGCAACAAACGTGTTACTGAACAATTAACCTTAAACAAAGAGCAATATTTGCCAATACCCTGATAGCTTTAAGCAATGAGAATAAAAGAAGAACCTTAGCTTAGCTTTGTGAAGACATTCAGAGATGAATAAAGAGTGAAATACAGCCAGCTGTTCTTGATATCTTACTCCTTCCAGCAGGGAAGGCAGGTCTTGTGTAAACTCTTGTTGATGCAGTCACAGCACAACTTCAGTGATGATTTGCAGGCAAAGAGTCCATGTTGATGATATGTCGCTGCAAGAAGCAGTGCTCTACAACAGTGAAAGGAGTGAAATTATTTCCTTATGAAATTAACTCTTCATGAAGCCAATACTCTGGAACTCACACAATACAGACGCTATGCAATAAAACAATAAAACTTATCTGGAGAAGAAATCCTCAAAGAGAGCAAACAACACCTCTCTCCTTGCTCATTACGACCCCCTTCCCTCTCTGCCTCTCCCTCTTTTCCCCCAAAAGGGTTCACTCAAAGTTCATTAAAAATATGCATATCCCACATATCATGTAAATTGTAAACCTGTTGTTTTTCCCCTTCATGTTTGGTATCATTTTAAAGGTCTTTGTGCAATATGTAAATTGGTTTCAATTTCACAGTAGTCACTTATATTATGAGAAATATTGAAAACTTTTGTAGAATTGTGTTCTGCTGAGGAGGGGGTGTGTTCCCCTTTAGGGCCTGTGAGAATGTTTATCTATCTCCAGCCAAGTGCAACCCTGGAGCACGGGAACCTAAAAAACCAAAAGGTATTTTATGTTTTTACAATTGATTTAAAGATTTCTTTGTTTTTGTTCTGGTCGTATTTAAGGGAAAGTTGCAAATCAGTCTTTGGGACTCTGTAGTCAGAAAAACACCCATGCAGTGTGTGAGAGTCTATGGAGCTCTGCACCAGAACTCTCGCTGCTGTGTCTCTCTGCTGTCAGGTATGATTCAAAAATGTAATTGTGTTAAACACATTGTGCCCATAGAGCACACTGTATAGTTGTTTGTGCTACTACATGTGCACATAAGCTAGTTAAGATTATTCTTTAAAAACACATGATTACTTTGCTGTAAGTGTTCTTTGAAATACTTGGGTAAAAGGTTGTTGCTGCTATGCATTTTAGACCGTGTGTCTTGTGTTAAATTAGGATAACTGTTACATGTGTGACTATGTAAAATTTGTTTGTCTCCTGCGTGGAACACTTGGCTATTTTCCATATAGCTACAGTAAACCATGTACCGGAGCAGGGTTGCCACGCGGATACAATATGTTTCACAATTGCATTATCCTTTGACTTCTAATTATTTAATTATTTAATTGGCATGATACAATTTTACATGACTAATAATAAATTGTTATATTTGATTTATTCGGATCTCTTCTGAAATAATTTTTCTAGTAGATTATTGTGTAGTCTAACATTTCCGCAAATCTGCGTCCAGGACAGATCATACTTAAGTACCAATGAGCGGGGCAGGGGGCTCTCCATTAGGGATCTTATGATTTCTGTCTGTCACCTGGCTTAACAAGTTACAGTTTTCGTGATTATAGGAAAAATACACTTTTTGTTATTTGCTAGCAGGGTGCGGCACTTAAAGGTATTATAATCACCCTGTATCCTCTGAGTAAGTTCAGAACTGGCGAGTTTGTGTTTGTGAGTTCACAGTTGGCCGAGTGAATTTCTAAGCGATGGTAGGTCCTTAATGAATGAATAATTGAAAGTATGGGTTCCCTTTCATGGGAACTTCGAACTGCGTCCTCTAGGGGTCGCTATGGGGAACACCTCGTCGTGAC
>NW_015558650.1:31402-41065 GCF_001515605.1 Sinocyclocheilus anshuiensis
CGGGCTGGGGTTACGCTTTCATGCTACCCTGACTGGTCTACCATATCTGGGTCGCCCTGAGGGGCTTCCCGATAACCAGGATATCCCCTCTTGCTGAGGCATCGAGCGGGAGGTAAAGGTGGCATTACGAGAACCTTCCTGTATAAATGCTGTCCCGGGCAGTGCTCCCCTCACCTTTGAGGTTGTATTTGAGCTTGACTCTCCCATTTGGCCCAGTACTTCCGGATATCTGTAAACAGATGCTTGGAAAACTCTAAAATCCAAATACTATGGTAAGTGCATTGAAACTAATTCCTGATAAATTCAAAAGCGCAAGTGAAAGACCGAATATGCATTAAACCTTCGACCAGGCCACTGGATTCCACTGTTTTGGGCTGGCGGGTCAATTCTTACAGTTCTAAGAGAGAACGCCTCTGTCAGCTTAGAAACTATGATGAAAATCGAAGGGAAGTGTCTTAAAAATTTCAAGATCGAGTCTGGGTAAGAAACTTTCCACAATCAAGTGCACTACATAATTTTACCGCTAAACTGGCTAAGAAGTGGAAAGGACCTTACTGGATTGTACGTAAACTGGGACCTGTGAACTATCAGGTGGTCTTAGAAAGCACTGGTGAAGATGTCAGGAATGTTCAGGTTTGTAATCTCAAACCTTGCTACCCTACAGCTGAAGATCTGGAAAGAAAAGAAAAACAAAAAATTCTACAACTCTAGGAGGATTTTCTGGGTTTTGATGCCAACCATGGGTTGACTTCCCAAGGGGGGAAGAGAGTGTAACGGATCATTACACTTTGACACTGTCAGATTTTCGTTCACTTTATCACTTCCAACAAACGAATAAGTAAAATAAATAACGGCTTTTCAAACCAATTCATTATGATAATTATCCTTGTTGATTTATCTGAACGAAAATCATAAAAGATGATGTTGAAAAAAGGGTGTGGTCTGAAAAAGGATACAAAAAGAACAGGTAGAGAAGAGGAAGGAAGTCGAGTCGCGGAAGTGAGAGTGCTGTGCGTTTGCATGGAATATTTGAGGTAGCCTTTGGAGTATAACCATAATCGCTTGAGTTTCAATCCTTGGGGAATACACCAGGAAGATCGCGTTGGTATCTTTGGATGTACCTGCACAAGGAAGAGTTGAGGCAATCGAAGCGAAATACCAGAGTTCATCGGCACGCCAAACGGGTTTGTGGATTTTATTTCTACTCCCTTTTAACTCGATTGCTGGCCAAATTATTCTTGCGCAAAATCCCTCTTTGAATCTCAAAAATAGAAGAGATCAAATGGTACTATCTCCACGCTTTTAAAGCTTTTGTCGATATCGCATCTCTTCATAAAATGTATAGGCCCTAGCCCTAGACAAAAAACTATATGTAATTTTTTTTTTAAAACTTTGATTATTTTGATTATTTCTTCGTTATGAAACTCTGATCTAGAGTAATTTTTGCACATGTTTATTGTTCTTCTACGAATGCCCCGAAATAATTATTTTGTTAATTGTATGCATGAATGAACTGGAATAATAACTCTTGATTTTTAAACTTTTTTTGGAGAGTCCTTTATTTGGTTTAAGAGCTGAGTGGGGTCATTATATTTTTTTCGACAGTTATTTAAACTGTCTGGCGCCCGAACGGAAACTTTAAATTGTGTGGCCATGCTACACACTACACAACAGGGCTTTAACAGATTTGAAAGCATGTTGACACTCATCAGACCACAGAAACTTTTGGGAAGAACGAAGCAAATTGGTTAAAGGTAAAACAATATCAGAGAAATTTCGGCAGAACACTCTATAATAACCTACCATCCCTAAAAAACTGCGAAGTTCACACTTAGTCGGTGGCACAGGAAAATCAACAATTGCCTGCACTTTTTGGGCAACAGGCCGTACTTGACCTTGTCCAACTTGTTTCCCTAGATAGGTAAGAGTTGCCTTGGTAAATTCACATTTTGCCAAGTTCAATGTGAGGAAAGCATTAAGCAAACGCGTGAAGACAGTAAATAATGTGTTCACATGTTCTCTCCAACTAGACAAGAACACCACAATGTCATCCAAGTAAGCCTTACAATTTGCAACTTCGCCTAATATGGTGTTCATTAAATCTTGAAAGGTTGCTGGAGCGTTCCGAAGTCCGAAAGCCATCACCGTATAATTAAGGAAGTTATGGGGAGTGACAAATGCGGAAATTTTGGCTGCCCGTTCTGTTAAGGGAACTTGCCAGTAACCCTTCAAAAGGTCTAATTTCATTAGTAACCAAGCCGAACCCACATTGTCGACACAGTCCTCCATTAAAGGCAGAGGAAACGAGTCAGGTTTTCTAATTGTATTTACCTTACGGTAGTCTGTACAGAACCGATGAGACCCAGCTGGCTTTGGGACAAGCAGACAAGGCGAACTCCAAGCACTCGAACTAGGAACAGCTAACCCATTTTCCACTAAGTATTTCACTTCAGACTCATTTATTTTTCGTTTAGCTAGATTCACTCGGTATGCATGTTGTTTGATAGGTGGATGTTCATTCACTTCAATATCATGTTTAATTGCATTTGTTTGTGTCGGAACATCAGAAAACAACCCAAGAAAAGACTGTCAGCAATGTCAGCTCTCTGGTCTTCGGTTAAATGCAGCAAATGAGTATTAAGATCTGACAAGATTTCAGAATTATTTAATCTAACACCAGACGTGGGCATACTTCATAGGCATAGACCATCGTTATTTGTACAGGTTGGTGATACCGTAGCACTAGAGGCAACTGGGATAATAGAGCTTTTTGACTCTTCTCCCTTACCTCGAGCAACATAATGTTTGAGCATATTAATATGGCACACACGAGTCTTTCTCTGCCGACCAGGGGTACCAATAATATAATCAGAGTCACTGAGTTTCTGATCCACAATGTAAGGTCCTGAAAACTTTGCCTGCAAAGCAGAGCCGGGGAGTGGTAACAAAACCAAAACTTGATCTCCCTTCTCAAATGAACGAACAACTGCATACTTGTCAAAGCATTTCTTCATTTTTATCTGAGCATTTGATAGAGCTGATTGAGACAAATCACGATCTTTATGAAGACGTTCTCGAAACGAGCTAACAATCCAATAGATTACAATTGGACTTCACGTCAGAGTCAGACAGCCAAATCTCTTTTAGGAGTTTAAAGAGCAGGTCATATGGGTTTTCGAAAAATATCTCTTTTGCAGTTTGTAAGGTAGCTATCCTTCAATGTAAACAGTCTGCAAATTGTTAATCAAAAAAGTGCATGATAAATAAAGATATTGTCTCTCAAAAGAAAGAGTCGACTCAGAATCGCCTTAATGAGTCATTATATTTTCGAATCTTCTGCCTGTTACCGATCTACGTCACTGGGTAACACATTAACATAATCCCCGCCTGCCCACGAAATACGAAAACACTCTCTGTGTCGAGAAGATGCTATGTTCCACACAATGTACATATGTGTGTATGTACCACAGCAATACAATTCAAACCTTTTGTTGTGCTCGTCATTTTACAGAGGACTACTTCTCTCATCTTGCCTTTTATCTTTGTTGGCTTCTAATCTTCTTTATTTGGACCAACAACCGTCTCCGAACCACAACCTGTTAAGTATGATTGATATGTTATGTGTACATTTTCAATTGAGTGCTCAAAATATCTATTTTTTTTTGTGCTAATATGTGATGTATATATACCTAGTGCAGCTTTGGGTTTTCAGGTAAAGCACGATATTACTGTTTTACTGAAATAGTTCTTATAATTCGCTGTGAACCCACTATTTCCTAAGAATATGTCAATTAATGTAGACTGTCGTTGTTCTAATTATTTCGTTTAATAATAAAGGATGTAGTGTAGCGCACAGACTTTATAATCATTGTGAAAGTGCTGTTTATGTAGTTATAGGGTTAATGCAGGGAGTAAAAGACCCGGTGGAGAGAGAAGAGGCTGGTGCGCATGTGATACAGCTGTTCTGCCGTATAATTAAAGTTTAAGACACGGAGCGTCTTTTGTCTGTCGTTCTTCAGACATTACAGTAGACATATTTTGGTTTTCAAACTGTTAAGGTTGCCAGGTTGTCATAAAACTGGCCCAATTGCTACTCAAAACTAGCCCAATCGTGTTTCGAGGGTGGTCCCCCTTTAAAAATCGCTTCTGGGGTAAAATTTCAGTCGGGTTTCCCCTGGTAAATTTGCATTCCAGTGCCTAAATAGAATCGAACGAACCGTTTCGAAATCATATTCTGGGAAAATTACAGTGTTTTCTGACCTTAGAAGCATTTAAACCTGTTGTAGGGGACTCCAACACAATATTAGGACACTTTAAAAAACCATATGACCTGCCCTTTAAGTGGTCCCTGCACCGTGTGCCCAAAAATTAACTAAACCCCAAAGACTCCTGGACAGTTTCTCGGAGGGCAAATAAAAGCAAAGGCAATCCATCGTCCCATTCCTTTTCAGACTCGGTGCAATCAATTTTCAACATGGTTTTCAACGTTTGATGGAATCTTTCCAGGGCTCCCTGGGATTCAGGATGGTAAGCACTTGAAACAACGTGCTGAATATGCAATTGAGAAAGTCTGATTGAACAGACGGGACATAAAATTTGTTCCCCGATCTGTTTGGACGACCTTTGGAAGTCCAAAAGTAGAAATGAGTCAGGGGTTTCACAATAGCTTTAGCTCTAAGTGAACGAAGTGGTATGGCCTCAGTGTAGCGAGTTGCCGCGCACATAAGCGTAAGCAGATAAGTATGGCCTGATTTTGTTTTCGGTAAAGGTCCCACACAATCTAAAATAACGTGTTCAAACGGCTTACCGATAACTGGTATCAGTTTAACTGCCTGGGGTCGGCAAAGACGCCGGCGGGAGCACTTGCATATTTTCCAGATGACAGAGAAAAGAACTTAAAATGCTCTGTCACTTTTGATTGGGCACATAAAAGTGATACATCACTTGAATTTGTAAAGGGTCTACTTTTATTTGTGTATGCACACCATATCAACAAAACTTTAATTTTTTAACAAAAAAATAAAGAAAACAAACAGGGTGCGCACTCAGTCTTCACTGTGTCCGCGAACTGCTTTTAGAAACACGTCACTAAAATGAACTGAAACTCAGTGAATACTTTACACAGAGATACGAAAAATATATCTATAGAAAGCTTGACATGTCTACTCTTAAATGAAGTAACTCTTACCAAAAACAAATATTCTGTGATAAAGTAATCCATATGAAACCAACGACATGTCCAGTTTTTCCGTCTGTTCTCATTATCTCTAAATAGGTCTAATGAGGGAAATAGGTCCAATAGCGCTGCTCGCGCTATTGATATTACAAATCTCCACGTGAGATGCATGACATGTAAACGCCCACATCACCGTAAACAAAGCAGCAACATGTTCATCTCGGATACTTTTCGATTTTGGAAGAAGAATCTGACAGGAATAAGCCTTGTATTTACCTC
The DNA here is from genome assembly GCF_001515605.1 of Sinocyclocheilus anshuiensis. NCBI lineage: Eukaryota > Metazoa > Chordata > Actinopteri > Cypriniformes > Cyprinidae > Sinocyclocheilus > Sinocyclocheilus anshuiensis. The sequence goes on from NW_015558650.1 coordinate 36,858, forward strand.
AGAAGAAGCGCTGAGAGCATTGTTTACCTCACAAACAGAACGCGAGTTTCTTATTTGCATTAGATAATGTGTTGTTGTTGTGACATAAACTTGAACGCATTTACTAGTTGGACTTTTCCCAAACTATAATTCCAGACTAAAATGTGTGAAATCGAGTGCAACATTTTGAAATAATAGGCAACCTTTCATTAAATCTAATTACATTTATGTTCTATAAACAATACTATATAAAAGTATTGTTTAAAAGCAATATCTAATAATGTTTAGACCAATCATTACTGTGAAATACCCTGTCTGCAAATATGTTCAAACATGTGCTTACCAATATTAATTTAGTTTCTCAGATATAGAATGTCCTTTTTGTACTATGTGTGCATCTATGACACGTGGGAAATATTAGTAATCCTGCCTGCACAGGAACCTGGACCACAGCCAAGACCATGTCATGCATACTCCCATGTGTCTCTTCAAAATGTTGTTCAAGTTTCCTGCTGCTGTTTTGGATATTGCACCCATGACGTCTTGACTCGTGTTGTTGTTTTGTTTTTGTTTTTTCTAATAAACTGTTTAACTGAACTCGCAAGGGAGTCTAATGTTATTTTATGCGATACTTATATATATATATATATATATATATATTCTAAATAAACTACAAACAAAAAATATATATATACACATTTCTTTTTCCTCACATTCTTTCTTGTAGCAATTCCTTCTCAGTCACACACCTGACAGCTCATTATGCAGCTCATTATGCAGGCTCAAAAACACAATCACGTATATACATGCTGCTCACATATTATTCTAGCCCAGTTTGTGCTGATTACAGTGTTATTAAACTTTGACCATTAACATTTTTATAAGCAACTGAAAAAAGCACAAATGTCAGGGCATGTCAAAACTTCGCCAGGGCCCCAAAACACCCTTAGACCCCAGACGGTTAAGAGGTGCAGAGGGAATAATTTTATGTAGCATTTGGACCAATCAGACACCACAGCACACCACCTGACAGCATCCACCATGGCACCACAACCACTCCTGGAGGCAACAACAGCCCCAAGAGCCACCACTGTCTCGCAGCCATGAGTGGCAGGTGCGTGTCTGATTGTTCTGTACCTTTGACGTTGCTCGCTGTTGTCTATTGGACAGACAACAACATTCGAAAGGGGGGAATTATGTAGCATTTGGACCAATCAGACACACATTTGTTCATTAGATTTAACAAATCAATTATTCATTAGATTAACATATAATCACAGACCCCTCACCCAGTAAACATACTGGGTGCCAGCATGTCTAGGAACGACCCCAGGCCCCTGGTTACCATGGCAATCAGGACACCTCAGCCAGACCAGATAAACTTTACGACCTAATGGCATGCTGAGAGTTCTCCCTCTCACCACCTTTCAACTATAGGAAAAACATAATGGCCATAAAAATGGACTCATCTCTAATTAATTAATAGGAAAACCTTTCTTTGAATGAACACACATATCCTTCAGATCATTGTGTATATTGTTACTCTTCTTGTATATTTGTATTGTATACTGTTTAATGCACGCTTATGATAGAACCACTCGTTCATGTAATCTTACCCATACCATGTTTAGTATCTATGAATTAGTCTTCTGATGATCTAAACAAGAGTGTATATTATATGTTGGTACATAGGCAATATATTAGTGTTCTAAGAATCTTTAGTAGTTTTTGCATCAACACCCAATCAAACTACATATGCAAAATACCATACTCTGAGACAAAGAGTCATAAACTTTCCCTCCAAAAGTTCAAGACACCATTGGCTCACTCAAATCCCAGAGGTGTGACCTCGATAGAGGATAAAGGCAAACACATCAGTGACCCGCCTTCAGTCTGCGGTTCTGTTAGATTCTGAGAAGATGGGGATGCTGAGCTAGTCTTCTAAGGACACCCTAAGTTCGTGCCAGGCCTCGGCCTTGACTTTCCATTCACCAAAGATCCTAGGATCTCAGCTGATGTCTCTCTTAGCTCTTTTTCACTTTCCACTGGGAAGAAACCCCCAATCACCATCGTGTCAGAACATCTTTGGAATTCATCACTCTTCAAACTCAGAAGAACATGATCGCCAGTCCAAAACCTTGAAACCATCAAGACTTTCATCCGAGACTGCATCCGGACACTCGTCAAAGACCAAGGCAATGCAAGTATCGTACATTTAACTAAACGAAACAGAGGTTTAGTGTAAGCTATAGACCCAGTTATAAACGGCGCTGATGGTTTTACTCAGGTGGTTAACTGACTTATTTTCTTTTTTTGAGTTTCTGATCCTGCTTGTGAATAATGTCCCTTTACGATTTTGATCCTTGCTACATGCTCTAATGCATTAATAGGCTACTGTAAGAAGGTTGTTTTCTATGGCCACGAAAATATCCTTTCTTAGAGTTGATATGAAATTACACTAAATGTTCACTGGACGAACAGATTAGTTGATGACAATTTAATTCTGCTACAGTTAATACTGGCACCTCATATAAATAATTGTAATTAATCTTAATTAATTGTAATTGGTTATATATATTTCCCTTTTGAGCTAATTTGCTACATAAATGGTGGAGAATGGTGGCGATCGTTTTAAACATTATTTGCAAGCGGACTCAGTATCAGACTTGTGTGTTTGTCTCATGGGTTTTTATTAACGTCTTACACATGCATACCAGCTTCTGATAAACTCAGATAAACTATAGCTTGAATGTGCCTTCCTACGAGCAGTAGAAAGTTTTCAGTGCTATAATGCGTTTAAATCATACAATAAGAAACTAACCTGATTTTAGCAAATAAATCCTAATTTCTGTTGTTTGAAGAAATCTCAGATTAGCGGCATGAATCAATCTGCGTGGCGAAGAAATCCCACTGGCAGTGATATTAAAACTGGGCGACGAAGAAATCTCCCTAAAGTGTATTTACTTTTAATAGTGATTTGAGCGATGTTCCTCATCTCCCTAAATTAAGGCCTTCTTGTATCTATCGTGTATGCAATTGAATAGCGAATTAATGGTGTAATTCTAGCCTAGCTAACTAGTAATTTGCCATTGTCTGTGAAGTGAATGTGCTGTTTTGATTTGTGAATCAAATTTGATTTGTGGTGAAATGTGAGATGGCGCCGACGGTGATGGCTGCCTCCGTGGCGTGCTCCATAGTTGTTTTTATGTTTTTGTTAGTTTGTCCTGTCTTTAGTTATATCCAGTTTCACCAGAGACGAATTGCTGGACATTCGGCAGTACACACCACCCGATATTTCACCAGTTTTCGATTATTCTGGAACAGTTTCTTCCCTCAGGCAATCCATCTCATGAACATTTAATAATAACTGTGGAACACACGCTATTTATACACTCATACACGTATCTATCTAAAGCCTGGCTCACACTACAGGATTTTTAGCCCGATTTAGCCCTGATTTCCCCCTCCCGAGAATCGGAGCAAAAATCTTGTCGAGCCCCTCGATCGGTCCCGATGTTCGGCGCGAATTATCTGGTAATGTGAGGTGTTCACAATCGAATCTTGCACCTCCCGATCTGCTCGCACACAAATCGGGGCCGCCCCGATCATATCAACCTATTTAGGATTGAAATCGGGATGATGACGGCTATATGATTACGTCAGTACTTTCACAATAGCCAATGACCAGTGACCGCAAAACAGCTGCTGTACGGCTCCATTGGATAGTGGAGACAGAGGAAACTGCTTCTTGATGTTTTGTAGTAACACGACTGTCTGTATAATGTGTCGAAAACGTATCACAACCGTAAGGAGAAAGAGAAGCGCTGGAGTGAAATCGCCTCAGTTTTTAACGTGTACGGGGGTGGCAGGGGGAGTCACGAGCAGGGGGTCTGGGGGCTTTACTCAAGTTAAAACACTTTCATCATCCTCATGAATGTATGCTGGTTTACCTAATGGCTGCGACACACACCAGTTTTTGTTCTGTGCTGATCACAATCGAATCCTTTCATTATAACATACAGAGTGTATACAAGACGATGTAATAATAATATATTAATTGCACAGTGTGAGATTAATTGGTCATAACAGAACTTTGTGAGATCACGATGAACTAAGAGTGACAGTTTTTAGTGGTTAAAAAAGGAGCGCTCTTTGCGAGCTTTGTTTTTCGGCCACACACACGTTGCAAAGTTTCGGGAATGACATCCGCATATTTATGCTGGATTCGC
>NW_015558650.1:41979-43807 GCF_001515605.1 Sinocyclocheilus anshuiensis
GTTGGATAGTGGAGACGGAGGAAACTGCTTCTTGACGTTTTGTAGTAACACGATTGTCTGTATAATGTGTCGAAAACGTATCACAACCGTAAGGAGAAAGAGAAGCGCTGGAGTGAAATCGCCTCAGTTTTGAACGTATACGGGGGTGGCAGGGGGAGTCACGAGCAGGGGGTCTGGGGGCTTTACTCAAGTTAAAACACTTTCATCATCCTCATGAATGTATGCTGGTTTACCTAATGGCTGCGACACACACCAGTTTTTGTTCTGTGCCGATCACAATCGAATCCTTTCATTATAACATACAGAGTGTAAACACGACGATGTTAATAATATATTAATTGCACAGTGTGAGATTCATTGGTCATAACAGAACTTTGTGATATCACGATGAATTAAGAGTGACAGTTTTTAGTGGTTAAAAAAGGAGCGCTCTTTGCGAGCTTTCTAGGCAATTCATTTAAAATGTAGAACGTCCGCACACACGTTGCAAAGTTTCGGGAATGACATCCGCATATTTATGCTGGATTCGCTCTCGAAGTAGTAGTGATTGACATAGTGATAACCATAGCAATAGATGGGAAAAAAATATGTGAAAATGTGCTTTAAGACTAGAGCACCCTCATGTCAGAAGCACCCTCAGTGATTATTTCTGGTTGGTACGCTTTTATTGTATAGCCTACAAAAACAACAAAATACAAATGCACTAAATAAAATAATTTAATAAATGCATATTTACAATTTAAGCACTTAACTAAAATAAGTATTAAATAATTAAATAAATAACTAGAGAAGGCTGACTATAACCAGTTTGCTTCCATTTAGTCTATACTCTTCACCTGAATTAGAAAAAAAAGAAGCTCTTCTGCTGTTCAGTGATGCGAGGACAACGTTTGAGCATGTACACGCAATATCTGAGCCAGAGCAGAGCCAATTCATGAAATAAAAAAACAATGTATAGTTAAAAGCACACGTCCAGTTTTGTATGAGTGAAGGAAATCTGCTTGCGGATTCTTTCGGTGAGATTCTTGCTCACGCATTACATGGATCGCGTAACATGCGCTCTCGACATTTGTCATTAAGATCACGCTATAAAAAACGCTTAAAATTAAGTATAAAGAAGAGAAGAAAGCGGCCTTAGGCAGCTGCCTACACAGGATCCGCCACTGCCAGATGCCGTTAGAAATTTACTAAAAACAAGCCTATCGCAAGATATCTGGTAGGAGGAGGCACCTGGGGTGGCCAGACAGATTTCAGGGGGGGCCGGTGCCACCCCTGGCCACCACGTAGACACGCCCCTGGTCACGATACGATCACATGAGGCGCTCCCTCTGGCATGATAATCTTAATAATATCTTGTAGTGTGTGATGCGCCATGATGTTCAAATCTTGTAGTGTGTGCATGTTTAAGATTTGAGAGAAGATAATCTGCAAAGATTCTCCTTATGTGTGTGCTGCAACCAGATTTCATAATCGGTTAGGATTTTAAAACTCCTGTAGTGTGAGCCCACTGTGGAAGCTTCTGTCACGAAAACAAATTCCTCGTATGTGTAAACATACCTGGCAATAAAGCTCATTCTGATTCTGATTCTGAATTAAGTTGTATGCGACACGTCATAACTGACTGCACTTAAGTTTCCCATGCATATTTACAGCAGCGCAAGTTCTGCTCCACTTGCGCGTGTTGTAATCGTGCATCGGTCTCTTATGGCGCTTTTCCACTGCATGGTACGACTCGGCTCGACACGGCACGGCTCAGTTTGCGTTTCCACTGCAGTTCAGTACCGCTTTAGAGTGGGCAGGATTATTCACATGTCGTTATAGTTGCGCC
>NW_015558650.1:43912-44898 GCF_001515605.1 Sinocyclocheilus anshuiensis
ATCTAGCGGTTCTTTTGTGTTTGTGTCGCAAGTTCAGTGACGCAGGTAGTGACGATTCTCTCCGGCCAATCTGTGGTCACGTTTTGGTAACGGTACGGTTCACTTGGAACCTCAACCGAGCTGGTACTAAAAAAAGTACCAGGTACCAGGTACTGTACCCAGTGGGAAAACCCCCCAAAAGTGAACCGTAACGTGCCGTACCATGCAGTGGAAAAGCGCCATTAGTAACGTCTGACCCCGGGAGGTGCGAGCAGGCTCTTTCGGCGAAATCTGATAACAGCACTTAACACTAAACAGTTTACTTTTTGTAAACAAAGAACTGCGTGTAGCCAACGCTAACTCTTTAGCAGCCATACAGGCACATGAGCTAAGCCCTTTACCTCAACTGCTAGCTGTTACCATCTGACTAACATTTAGATAGTGAGTGTAAAGTGTAACTTTCATACCACTCCTCTTTCTCTCTCCCCCTCACTCCTGGTTTCACTTCCTGTTTGTGCTATCACCTTCTGTTTAGATTAAATTAGGTCGGTCCCTCCCCACATACTTTGGTTTTATTTGTGTTATTTTTATTTTGACTTTATTCTACCTGTCTTTGATTTTATTTAATTAATTTACCTTTGTTTAGCTTGAATGCACCAATTCAGCTAAGTTGATTTTAATTTAATCAGAGATTTAATTAAATCAATTTGTTTATTCATTCTTCCTTTTGGTTTCCTACAGCTATTAGGATCTTTTCATTTTACTTTTACCTTATTTTAGTTTATTTGACCATAACTGCTGTCTCCTTAATGAGCTGTACAAGCTGTACAGAGGCTAATTCCCGTCTCTGCTCTACCCCTTCTTACTTCTCAGCTCTTGGCCTATTACATATATTACATAAACCATTCATTATGCTACAGGCCCCTGAGAAGACTAGAAACACTTCATATTGTTTCTGTTTATATACCTTGAGGTGTTTGATGTGTCCCTGCTAGCTTAGCTAACAG
>NW_015558650.1:46901-49286 GCF_001515605.1 Sinocyclocheilus anshuiensis
GACTCTTCCGGTTAATCTGACAACAGCACCCACTTCACAGACCTGTGTGTAAACAAAGAACTGCGTGTAGCCAACGCTAACTCTTTAGCAGCCATACAGGCACATGAGCTAAGCCCTTTACCTCAACTGCTAGCTGTTAGCATCTGACTAACACTTAGATAGGTGTGAGTGTAAAGTGTAACGTCTGAACCACTCCTCTCTCTCTCTCTTCCTCACTCCTGGTTTCACTTCCTGTTTGTGTTATCACCTTCTGTTTGGATTCAGTTAGGTCGGTCCCTCCCCACATACTTTGGTTTTATTTGTATTATTTTTATTTTGACTTTATTCTACTTCTCTTTGATTTTATTCAATTTATTTACCCTTGTTTAGCTTGAATGTTCCTATTCAGCTAAGTTGATTTTAATTAAAAGTGAAATTTAATTAAATCAATTTGTTTATTTACTCTCCCTTTTAGTTTCCTAAAGATAATTGAACATTTTCATTTTACTTTTACCTTATTTTAATTATTTGACTAACACCATCATTCCTCTCGGTATAGGATTATAGCAGTCCTAGCAACTGCTGTCTCCTTAATGAGCTGTACAGGTTATTAGTAGGCTAATTCCCGTCTCTGCTCTACCCCTTCTTACTTCTCAGCTCTTGGCCTATTACATAAGGTACAGTTACCATTCATTATGCTACAGGTCCCTGAGAAGACTAGAGACACATCCTAGTGTCTCTGTTTATGTACCTTGAGGTGTTTGATGTGTCCCTGCTAGCTTAACTAACAGACCCCGTAGGTTTCATGACCCTGCCGCAGCATTCCTTTTAACAAGTGACAACTGCTTAGTCGTATCTCCTAGCTTAAACTAAATAAGGAAAGCCCTTCCTTCTCCCTCTGTTTCTTACTGATTTTATTTCAGTTTTGTTTATTTGATACCTTCATAGTGACCAAACCTGTGAACCATCAGTGCTTTGAGTAATAGTTTGACCACACATATAGCCCGGTCATTAGCTGACCCCTGCTTACAGCCCCGTCAACAAAGTTACTCAAACACTCTCCTTGTGTTCTTAGCACCCTACCTCACTAGCTGCCCCTCACCAGCTATTCACACCTTACACAACCTACAGAGCCGTTCCCCATACAGATAGCTTAACACCTCTGTGCGTACTTGCATTTGCCTTCTGCCTCTCTCTCTGGTGTTCCCACAAGTGTGCCAGTATGTCACAGATATTCCACAGACATCCAGCCCTGCCAACTCACTAGGACCACCTGGAAACCCAGCAGAGCACTGTGATGGACATCCTTCAGCCCAAAGCAGCCAACGACCTGCAATGGCAGAGAAAGGAACAGAGAGACTGCAACACATGTGGACACCTGACACCCAGCCTGAACCACCAGGATCATCATCTCCTTGGCCCACACCCTCAAGGGCCTCAGACAGGAGGCAAATGAACTGAACCTGCAAGTCACAGAGTTCTACAGGTAACTAACACCTGTTCAATGAGAGAAAGCACAGAACGGATGCAAAGAACCTTACAGAATGGCGCAACTGAAGGAAATCACCAGTCTTCAGGAGGCTCTAACAGCTGCTGGACACTGAGCGCAGCTGGAAAAAGCCATCAAACTGGACTTGGAAAGAGAACTGTTTCACATAAAGTCACTGTTAAAAACAGCGTATGTGGAACTTAATGAGAGAGACACTAGAGCTAAGGCCTTAGAAGGCCATCTGCATGCAGCCAGAGCTGAGGTACAAACCCTGACTCAGCAATTCTGCAAAATTAAAGAGGAGCTTGACGGTTCAGAAATAACTGAAACAGTCCTACAGACTGCGCATGGTCTCAAGTAAAAGACACCCTGCTGCATGTCACACTGCCAGCAGCGCAAACCCCCTCATCCCTATACACAGATACAAAGGGGGGAGCCAAAGCGTACTGCTTGACCCTTCACAAGTCAACTTCCTGAAAACCTCTGCAGCTGCAGAAGGAAAAGGATTAATTCAGGCAAGCCCTGAAACAGCACACGGAGGGACACTCAAAGACCTCAACCGAATGGCCAGAAACATCCCTGCATTCACACCAGAACGTGCAGGAGACCACGCGAGATATTGACTTTCACCTGCAGTCTTGGACCAGTGTGAACCACCAAGATAGACTCTATCTGCTCTGGATCACCTCTAACCCAGAGGTGCAACGCTTCCTGGCCCGACAACCAGGACACATCCAATTGGACTACCAGCTGCTTAAACAAGCCATCATAAAGGAATTCTCAGACCCAAGTCTGAACACGGACTAATCTCTGCCCTAGCCGCCAAACAGGGCCGGTATGAAACTCCACATGATTACTACCACAGACTTCGACGGGCTTACTTCGGAGCTCGCAATGAACCTGCTTCAAGAGCCTTT
>NW_015558650.1:49552-51259 GCF_001515605.1 Sinocyclocheilus anshuiensis
TATTCAACAACTGCGTGACCTGACACAGAAGGCCTTTAACAAGCACAAGGCCTCCACCAAAAGTGTTTGTAAGACCCCACTAATTCTGAACTTCACAACCCAGAATCCAAAGCAGGCACCAGAAGGCACCCAGCATTGCCAAAATGCAAGGCCCTTCTACAGAAAGCCCTTAGCCATTGGAGGACAGAGCTGTCACCTTGGCAACAGACCCAGGTTCCAGACCAACCACTGGCAGAAGCCATGGAAAAGGCCGTCCTCACCCTGCGAACATCACGGTATGTCCAACGACAGTCCCCCACAACATCCTCCTCCACACCCTCCACACATGACAGCTTGATACGCCTACTTCTGAGTTACAGGAGCTGCTGACTCTAGTAAAAGAGCTCCTTGCACAAAACTCAACTGAAGAGTACTGGGAAGGACAAACTTCTGACTCCTTGCCTGACGCAACACAGCATCAGACCCCTCCAAGGGAGGAGCATCCCTTAAAACCAGTCAACACCCCAGAAGCAGCCAGACAACGTTGGATGGAGCAACGGGCCAACATGCCCAATAGCGAAACCTCTACCAAGCCCAACAGCAGTCCACCACAACATCCTCCTCCACACCCTTTACACAGGTGCCAAACGGAGGCTGCACAAGGACAGCTGGACTTGACTACTTCTGCGTTACAAGAGCTGCTGACAAAAGAGCTCCTTGAACAAAACTCAACTAAAGAGTACTGGGAAGGACAAACTTCTGACTCCTTGCCTGACGCAACACAGCATCAGACCCCTCCAAGGGAGGCGCATCCCTTAAAACCAGTCTACACCCCAGAAGCAGCCAGACAACGTTGGATGGAGCAACGGGCCAACATGCCCAATAGCGAAACCTCTACCAACACAACTCAGGCCAGCTCAAGTCAGTGCCGCCACAAGAGCAAAGCGACACCGCAAACATCAGACTTCTGCTTTTGCTTCCGGCTTCGCTACCGTTCGGACATTCCTGCTTACTGCTCTGTGCTTTGTTCCCTATTTCTGTACTTTTCTCTGATTTTTCTAAGATTTTTACTTCAGCAGATTAGCACAGTGCTCAATCAACACATTTTTGACACAAACACTAAAACTAAAAACTCTTTGGGACTGGAATAATACTACAAAAAAAGGGGACTTTTGCCTCCCACTGTCATCAGCTTACACTCCGGAGACGGGAAAACACAGCTGTCTACATTCAAACAGACAAGAGAGGAAATGCCTCCTGTTTAATCTACTTGCTGCATGAACTGCCACAAACTTCTACAAAGGATTGCGGTTCTTGAAACAAAGTTACTTGCTGGACTTCCAAAACAGGCAGAACACTCAGCAGACCGTCATCATGGACCCCCTCAGCATACAGCCGGTGAGTCCCATGAATCTAGTGAATCTCAAAAGTTTATACCAAGTGTAAAGGAACAAGCCAAAACTGATCGTCACACTAATCGATGGCACATACAGGGAGCGAGACCCAAGGGCACTGGAGACATCAGATTGTCACGAGTATCTCATATTGCTGCGATAGCATCCTCCACCCCAGATTCGGCTATGACAAGGCTTGCAAACACTGGTATTCTACCACCCCCTATACATCTTGAGAACAGATTTAAAGCATTAATGAATGTGGGTGAGGAATCCCCAAATGTGACTGAACATGGATCGTATCAGCCAGCAGCTAACATCGCTACTAACAGAC
>NW_015558650.1:52021-53973 GCF_001515605.1 Sinocyclocheilus anshuiensis
TTCAATGAACCTTTTAAATCGGTTCGCAAATCGCACCAAACGATTCATTCACGAATTAGAATGAACCGATTGCAGCTGTTCTCGAGTCGACAACTCACTGATTCAAATGAACCGTTTAGTGCGAGTCTCCAGTGAACTGAATTCACAAGTAAGAACCGGGAGATCTTGTGAGCGCAAAAGTAAGTTATAATAATGTTATAATTTTAGGATTAATTATTGTAATTGAAAATCATATTTAGGTCAAAACTGTCAGTTGTTCACCAGATTCGGCTATGACAAGGCTTGCAAACACTGGTATTCTACCACCCCTTATACATCTTGAGAACAGATTTGAAGCATTAATGAATGCGGGTGAGGAATCCCCAAATGTGATTAAACATGGATCGGATCAGCCAGCAGCTAACATCGCTACTAACATGCGCTCAAGGTTGAGCAGACAGCGGCATTCAGCTCAGAGCGCAGCCGAGCCCAGGACTCTGATAGTGGGCGGCTCCATTATCAGAAACATCAGTAGCAGGAGTACAACTACATGCTGCTTTCATCAAGCAACAGTCTCTGATGTGAACAGGGAACTCCAGAACATTCTGATGAAGCACAAGACTGCAAATCGAATCATCATCCATGTGGGGCAGAATGATATTCGGAAAGAGCAGTCAGAACTCCTTAAGAAGGATTTCAATGAGCTCTTTGAAACACTTCAAAGACTCAAAGTTCAGTCATTCATCAGTAGACCACTCCCAGCAAGGGGGACAAACATGTTTTCACGGTTGCTTGGGCTGAACACATGGCTACAAAGATCTTGCAATATAAAAGGAGTGAACTTCATCGATAACTTCAATTTTTTCTGGGGCCACAGACAACTGTTTAAACCGGATGGCCTCCACCCAAACAAACTTGGTGCAAGAGTACTTAAGGACAATATCTACTTCTCCCTCCGTCATCCTTCAGCAGAGTGTGTCAATCCACTCAGCCTGAATAGCACACACACACCTGGTCCGAGTCGTCATGTGATTGACACATCCCACAAGGACACCGATAACACCACGCAGCCACAATAAGCACTGCTCATGGACAACATCCCGGCTGAGCCCAGCCCACAGAGGTCATCACAGACAGACTGTGACGTATCAGAACAGCTCCAAGACTCAGCACCCAAGGACGTCTCCACTCTAAAGCAGACAACATTAACTGATGATGTCTGGTTCACAAGCCTTAAACAACCTCAGTGCTGTGTGTTCAGATAGACTGCATGTACAGCTGTGGGTTTAAGAATTACCTAGCCGAGATGAACGGCTCAAAAGATAGATTGTAATAAAGTCCTCAATATTTAAAAGATCTAAAATAATGAGATGTGTAGTAAACATGGATCGGATCGGATCAGCCAGCAGCTAACATCACTACTAACAGGCGCTCAAGGTTGAGCAGACAGCAGCTTTCAGCTCAGAGCGCAGCCGAGCCCAGGACTCCATTATCAGAAACATCAGTAGCAGAAATTCAACAACATGCTGCTTTTCTCAAGCAACAGTTTCTGATATGAACAAGGAACTTTGGAAAATTCTGTTAAAGCACAAGGCTGCAAATCGAATCATCATCCATGTGGGGAAGAATGATATTCGGAAAGAGCAGTCAGAACTCCTTAAAAAGGATTTCAGTGAACTCTTTGAAACACTTCAAAGTCTTGAAGTTCAGTCGTTCATCAGTGGACCACTCCCAGCAAGGGGAACTAACATGTTTTCACGGTTGCTTGGGCTAAACACATGGCTACAAAAATCCTGCAATATAAAAGGAGTGAACATCATTGACAACTTCAATCTTTTCTGGGGCCATAGACAACTGTTTAAACCGGATGGCATCCACCCAAACAAACTTGGTGCAAGAGTACTTAAGGACAATATCTACTTCTCCCTCCATCATCCTTCAGCAGAGTGTGTCAATCCACTCAGCCCGAATAG
>NW_015558650.1:54295-54793 GCF_001515605.1 Sinocyclocheilus anshuiensis
AGTTCAATTCCAGGCTGCAGCAAAGTCACATTGTGCAGAGGACTCAACTGGCTCCTGTGGTCTTGTCCCGGTGGGGACCAGACATATTATCCCTCTCTCCAGCATCTCCACTTCTAAGCTTCTCACAGAAAATGGAGGAACTGGTGTATGTTGGGACCAAACTTTCCCACTCATTCGCTGCAAGCCCCCAGATATCAACTAAAAAACGGTGGGCACCCCAGCCTCCAAAGTCTAAGGCCTTCTCAAGCTGTACAGCTGACCCATCTAATCTGCAGCCTATTATGCATCAAACTAAGATTGCTGTAAAGACACAAAGCAATCGAGATCTCCACCCGGAACCGCTTCGCTCCCCTCCGTGACGCTGTGATCGTCAGAACGTCCGTGCTACATTAGCTGAAGGTAAAGTGCACACTCACTCTTTCCCTGGTGCTCGTGTTCTCGATGTTTCTGCGCAGATACCCGCGATCCTGAAGGTTGACGAGAGCCCCGGAGCAGTCG
>NW_015558650.1:55421-55699 GCF_001515605.1 Sinocyclocheilus anshuiensis
TTATTTAGCATATTGGCTAGATTAACAAATAACCAGACGACACCCGATCTAAATATTGCCTCACAGTTTAATGACTTTATGAATTTATTCACTGATAAAATAGATAACATCAGAAATACAATAACAAATATAGATTCTACAGCGTATAATACTTCAGCTATATTCATCGCACCAAAAGATATACTGCAGTGCTTTACAATTATAGGACAGGAAGAGCTAAATAAACTTATCACTGCATCTAAACCAACAACATGCCTGTTAGATCCTGTACCCACTAA
>NW_015558650.1:55924-56905 GCF_001515605.1 Sinocyclocheilus anshuiensis
AATAAATAGCAGTAAAAGTTTTTAGCTAAGAGTTTTCTCTTAAAACCTATTCACAAAGCTGCTGAGACAAACTTTTACGAAGGAATCGACAGAAGTCTTAAGCTAAGAGTAAGGGCGGGGTTGACCTGCTATGGATGATGTCAGCATACTTACTAACTATGCACACAGTGATTGGCTGATAGAGGAGGGGTTATATTTTATTTATTACATGTCTGTAATAAGGCAAGCATACACAGAGTTTCAAAGTGTCAAGCTCGGCTCAAGTTCACAGAGTCCGAGACGGCAGAAAGCACATCGTTTGCTTTAATTATTTTACAAAAGCACAACGTTTCGTTGTTATTCTGAGTGCACACGAATAAACGTAGCGTCTTAACACATACGAAAGATGCATTTCTCTTATCTGTATGACCAAAAATGACGAAGTATTTTAAGAGCAAATGATCGCAGCGGCGCCTCCATCTGTCATGCAGTAGCCCAAGCGCGCTACTGTTCAGCTTCCACACTCCGCACAATTCACATTACAAAATCTCCATAACAATTCCCTGCAACCCCCGGAACAACCTGCACTCTCACCAGTTCGAGTCCAACCCAGCTGTTCCAAACCGTAGGTACCACGGATAGCCTACTGGCTAACAACACCTACAAACAACCATCTGACTCAGACCAACTCACTTCTGGATGACAGGTGACACTGCCTCGACACCTGCTGCACAAGCTTGAGGACCCACACCTTTCTACCGCTTACATCACCACAGCACACCACCTGACAGCATTCACCATGGCACCACAACCACTCCTGGAAGCAACCAGCAGCCCGAGAGCCATCACTGTCTCGCAGCCATGAGTGGCAGGTGCGTGTCTGATTGTTATGTACCTTTGACGTTGCTCGCTGTTGTCTATTGGACAGACAACAACATTCGAAAGGGGGGAATTATGTAGCATTTGGACCAATCAGACACACATTTGTTCATTAGATTTAAC
>NW_015558650.1:57071-60446 GCF_001515605.1 Sinocyclocheilus anshuiensis
CTTGTATATTGTCTTTTGTATTGTATACTGTTTTATGCATGCTTATGATAGAACCACTCGTTCATGTAATCTTACCCATACCATGTTTAGTATCTATGAATTTGTCTTCTAATGATCTAAACGAGAATGTATATTATATGTTGATACATAGGCAATATATTAGTTCATCACTCTTCAAACCCGGAAGAATGCGATCGCAAGTCCAAAACCATCAAGACTTCATCCGAGACTGCATCTGGACACTCGTACATGACCAAGGCAATGCAAGTATCATACATTTATCTAAACGAAACAGAGGTTTAGTATAAGCTATAGACCCCCTTATAAACGGCACTGATGGTTTTACTCAGCTGGTTAACTGACTTTTCTTTTTTTGAGTTTCTGATCCTGCTTGTGAATAATGTCCCTTTACGATTTTGATCCTTGCTACATGCTCTAAGGCATTAATACTGTAGGAAAGTATTTTCTGTGGCCACGAAAATATCCTTTCTTAGAGTTGATATGAAATTACACCAAATGTTCACTGGACGAACAGACTAGTTGATGGCAATTTAATTCTGCTACAGTTAATACTGGCACCTCATATAAATAATTGTAATTAATCATAATTAATTGTAATTATTTATATATATTTCCCTTTGAGCTAATTTGCTACATTTATTAGGCTTCCCATCCATTTGGCACGTATGGCAAGATCGGCAATACTTCGAAACATCAGATTTAATTCCAGGCCAAAAGAAATGATGCATCACGCGATAAAGTGTTTTAGTGACGCCCATATGACCAGCAACATTATCTTGCGCAACACTCAGCACTTGTTTACAAAAACTCGTAAAGCGTGTCCCAGCCTGAATTATCTGATGTTGAAGGTGTCCATTTTCACATTAAAATTCCATCTTCATAAAAATAACCAATTGGTTTAGTCAAGTCAAGTCAAGTCAAGTCTGCTTTATTGTCAATTCTTCCACATGTACAGCACATACACACAGAGAATTGAAATTGCGTTACTCTCAGAGAAGCCGCAGCGTGTGAACGCGCCGCCATCTTGAGGTCATAGTTTACTCGCAACATCCTCTTTTGTGACAGCAGAATCTCAGCAGCACGCGCGCGACGGATCTTGTTTTCGCTCAATAGCAAACGTTGCATGATCGATAGACAGTAACAGATCAACAGAATCAGCGTCAGCACCACCGAGAGGGAACAGCGACGCAGACACGGACACCTCAGGCTGCAACGAAACAGGGTCAGAATCATCAAAAAAAATTAAAATAATAAAAGTCAGAGAGAGATTAACGACATTAGTCAGTTACTTTTCCACCTGCCAAATCATTTCCAACAATCAGTGTAACAGCCACTTTTACGAAACCAGTTATCAAATCGGAAAGAATATGCAACTTATGCAAGGGAGTCTTCACAACTCCCATCTCAATTCCCTGCACTAAAACATCTGAGCCACAGTACATTTCCTTCAAGAATGGCAAAGCACTTTCTAAAATGAAGGACTGAGCAGTTCCTGTATCACGCAGCCAGGTAACAGGGACTTGATCCTCCTCTAGACCACTTATCGAAATCATACCTTGACCAATAAAAGGTTCAAAAACAGAATCAATTTCGTACTATTCCGTACCGACAGTTCGTACAAAGCCAACACTTTTCGCTTGTCTAAACTTATTTTTCTTTTTCAAAACGGGACCGAAAGCAAATGACCAGTCTCGTGACAATGAAAACATTCACGAATGTCAGGTGATCCTGACAATTTCATTAATTTGGTTGTTTTGGGTTTATCCGAATTCGCAGAATACGGTAATTCTCGCAGAGCAGGTACTGCAAACACATTTTTGTGCATTAATACAAATTCATCAGCACACACTGCGGCCTCGGCAAGAGTGGAAATCTTTTTCTTATTTAAGTATACCGCTATTTTATCTGGCAATGAATTCTTAAAATCCTCAATTAAAACGAGTTCACGAAGCTGCTCAAAATTAGTCGCTTTGCTGGACTGGCACCACTTATCAAAGAGAACACTCTTTTCACGAGCATACTCAACGAATGTTTGTTTGGCAGTTTTCACGTGAACAAAATGTTTGACGATAAGCTTTGGGGACAAGCTCATAGGCAGACTCTCAACACAGCAGACTTAATCTTATTATAATCTAAACTGTCATTAATAGACAGCGTCGAACAAACTTCCTGAGCCTTTCCTGTCAAACGACATTGCAACAAAAGAGGACACATTTCTTTTTGCCAATGCTAAGCTGCAGCAATGGTTAGCCTCCCTAAATGGTGGGACGAGGTTAATTTGTTTACAAACATCGAAATCAGAAGAATTTGCAGAAGGCATAGGCACTGAGGAATCAGAGGTGTGATGCAAATCCTCGCCAATGGGGACAACAGCAGGTGCAGTCTTAGACTCATCAGGCGGCCGGCGACCAGCTTGCGTCTCCAACTCACATTGTCTAAAACGTAAAAGTTGTGTAGTATGTTCTTGACGCTTAATTTCCAAATCAAGTTGCTTTAATTTAATAGCGAGTTTTAAATCTTCCGTCCCTAACCCACTAAGCGAGCGAAGCACCGGATCACTACTCGGTACCTGCTCTTCATCAGCTGAGCCTTATTCAATCTCCTTAATAACCTCTCTTTCAGAATTGTGAGCTGCTATCAACACACCGTTTAATCAACTCAGTTTATATTACATCCCGCACTTCTTCCTTGCGAGCTGCTTTTACTACAACAATATCATAATAATTAGCAACCAAAAACAAATCTTCTTTACGATATGATTCCAATGCTTCAAACGAAGGCTTTTGTCGAAATGCCTCAATACTAAAATCCATCCTTGTATTCCTTTCCCCGCCACACAAGAAAAACTGGCAATCAAATTTACTCACCAGCAAAACGAAAAGGAAAATACATACCATAGGACGAGCCCCCATTTGTTACGGCCCATTTTAATAGGGTGAGAGGTGAATGAGTGATGTTAATGGGATTCTGACCACAGCCAACAGATCACCAAAGACAACAAATATAAGTTTAAACAATTTATTAAAGAAGAGTGAAATGAATGTAAGGAGCATTAGCTCCGGAGAGGGCCAAGGCCAAAATAACAAACAAAACAACTAATAAAACAGAGAAAAGATAAATGACTTATTTATAAAGAAAAGAAAAGTACAAATTAACTTCCCTAACTCCCTAAACAAAAACACATCGCAAAATTAGATCAAAATAAATGGCAGACCCCTCCTATGCTCCAAGAATTTTCTTAGGATAAACAGAATAAATCACAAATATCAAGCGTAGCGTTAGTTCCCTTTCATGGGAACTTCGAACTGCGTCCTCTAGGGGTCGCTATGGGGAACGCCTCGTCGTGACCCGTGT
>NW_015558650.1:60713-65114 GCF_001515605.1 Sinocyclocheilus anshuiensis
AGAGGGGCAGCCGTCTGCTTCCCGCGATTCAGGACCCGCCGCTGCTGAGGCACGGAACGGAATGAGCTTGTGGGGATCGCAGGTGGATCTGGCCGGTGAGTTTGAAGAGGGGCTTCCCTTTCGCGATTATCGGCTGTGCACGAGAGTGAGCCGCTGGAGGATGATGTTATTTAGCAGTTTTCGCATTGCTCAATAGCTAATTACCCTCCTCCATCCCCAACTCCTCCTCTGTCAGTCGGGATTCAGCCTTCTGATTCTCCTTGAATCAGACTAATTCTAAAATGTGTACATAAAATGATTGAACTTTAACAATATCTGCAATACATTTATGTTAGTTCTGTTCTGTTTACCCTGGGGGGTTATTGCTGCTCTCCCTGCTCTCATCCATGCTAGGCTGCATGGAGGCGTAGGGAGTTCTTGCCCAGAACAGAACCATACCGCCAATCCAAACTGTATCTAATTGTCAATCATCTTTGACGATAGTGGTCCTGACAGAAATAAACAACAACGAACAGTAACCACAAAGCTGTTGGTGATCTATTGACGGAGGCAGAATCCGCAGCTCTTCACGCCACAGAAGCAAACGCCCAAAGCGAGCTCGATGTGTTGGTAGCGCCGCCCTTTTAAAGTCATCCGCTTCAGGATTCACCAATCACGTTCCTTGATGAACCTGCACACACACACACATACACTCATGTACACAAAGCAAGACACACAAAAACAACAATGCCAGGGATCGTAGCACACATTACCTACAAAAAAGTCTCTTGGTTCAAAATCCAAAACCCAGCAGGAAGTAGGTTATTTTGAATTTTCTGTACGGTTTTTGTGCAGTTTTTGCCATTTCCAGGCCTCGTACTTTGACAAACTCCTCCTACAGTTTAAATCATCATTAAATTGCAAAGATCTTGAGTTTTTGTCAAGGGGAGTGTCCCTGGCGGCCTGACAAAGTTTGATATTTCGCCATGAAACAGGAAGTTGCTGTAACTCAGGCAAGCAATGTCCGATCTGCCCCAAACTTCACACGTTTGATAGGTGTTCTGTCCTGAACAAATACCCATGCCAAAATTCAGTTATAGTCATAGCGCCACCTGCTGGCAACAGGAAGTGACATGTTTAACACTGTTATGGACTCCTGGGAACATATTAAAAAGCGTCAGCAAGTGTTAAATAGGCTAGCAACATGCTAGAAACATTCTAAAACATACTAGCAACACTTAGCTAAGTGCTAAAGCATGCTATTATTGCAGAGAAAAAGGAAGTTGATGTAACTCAGGCATGCAGTGTCCAATCTGCCCGAAACTTAACATGTGTGATGAGAGTCCTGGCCTGAACACATCTATATGCAAAGATTCAGTTTTAGTCATAGCGCCACTTACTGTCAATAGGAAGTGACATGTTTAACACTGTGATGCACTATTAGCAACACAGTAATGTATGTCATTGTGTGCTAAACATGTTAGAAATATGCTCAAACACGCTAGCAACACTTAGCTAAATGCTAAAGCATGCTATTAACACCATCAAACAGGAAGTTGTTGTAACTCATGCATACAATGTCCAATCTGTCTCAAACTTTACATGTTTGATTAGAGTCCTGGCCTGAAGACATCTACATGCTCATATTCGGTTACAGTTATAGCGCCACCTACTGGCAACAGGAAGTGACATGTTTAACACTGTGATGGACTATTAGCAACACAATAATGTATGTCATTGTGTGCTAAGCATGCTAGAAATATGCTCAAACATGCTAAAAACACTTACTAAGTGCTAAAACATGCTATTAATACCATGAAACAGGAAGTTGTAACTCATGCATACAATGCCCAATCTGCCCCAACCTTCACACGTTTTATAAGAGTCCTGGCCTGAACACATCTAAAAGCCAATATTCAGTTATAATTATAGCGTCACCTGCAGGCAACAGGAAATGACTTGTTCCACAGTAACTTAAACATGAAATGTCTGATCTGCCCTAAACTTCACATGTCTGATAATAGTCCTGTCCTTAACACATCTTAAAGGGTTAGTTCATCCAAAAATGAAAATTCTGTCATTAATTACTCACCCTCATGTCGTTTCAAACCCGTAAGACCTACGTTCTTCATCTTCCGAACACAAAATATGACACAGCATACGCAGTTTACGTCCAGCGGATACTCTCCAAAATGGCGCTACAGGGTGACGTGGAGGAGACGAATTGTTGAATAAAGTCGTTTGGTTTTTTTTCTTTTGCGCACAAAAAGTATTCTCGTAGCTTCATAATATTGCGGTTGAACCCCTGATGTCACATGGATTATTTTACCAATCTCCTTGCTACGTTTCTGGACGTTGATCGTGGTAGCAGATCTCCTTGCTACGTTTCTGGACTTGGGAACATTTCAGTTGCGTTGCTGTCTATACAGGGTCAGACAGCTCTCAGATTCCATCAAAAATATATTTTTATAATTTGTGTTCCGAAGATGAACGAAGGTCTTACGGGTTTGAAACGACCTGAGGGTGAGTAATTAATGACAGAATTTTAATTTTTGGGTGAACGAACCCTTTAAGCCCAATATTCCGTTATAATCATAGTGCCACCTGCTGGCAACAAGAAATGACTTGTTTTACACTAACTTGAACATGCAATGTCTGGTCTGCCCCAAGCTTCACATGTTTGATAAGAGTCCTGGCCTGAAAACATTTACATGTCAATATTCAGTTATAATCATAGCACCACCTGTTGGCAACAGTATATGTCATGCTTTACACTAACTCAAACATACCATGTTCAATCTGCACCAGACTTCACATGTTTGATAAAAGTCCTGGCCTGAAGACATCTACATGCCAACATTCAGTTATAATCATAGCGCCACCAGCTTTGCACATATAAATGACTTTGACATATTCCTCCAATATTTACCACTTTAAATGCATATTGTCCACTGTTTGCTGTTTTCCTAAAGCCACCGAGTGGCGGTGAGCCCGGGTGCGAGGGCCCTTTCATCGCTGCTTGCAGCTTTAATTTATATTGTGTTTTTATTTTGAATGTGTTAGTTAAATGAAAATATTTTTTTTACCTTGACCAGTAAGTCTGCAATGTCGGATTCTTTCCACTATATCAATGCAGATCAGAGAAAATAGAACCAATGACACTGGCAGTTCAGCAAAAGTGTCCAACCTCAGATTATGTCTAATCTGCACCTAAAAAGGGAGATAGAGAGAAAGAGAGAGGAATACAGTAAGACATAGAGATATGTACATTTTTCAGATGTATGTTTTTCTCGTTGCACACCAGTGTTTTGTGTGTTTGTTTTTTGCGAACACAGGTCTTGGAATTTAAGAATTTGGAATGTTTCTCCACAGGCAACGTTTTTTTTTATATTCACTGATGACATTAGTATTTGGTTCTCATTTGGTTCTTTTTTGAGAACCAAATAATACAATTCTAGGAATGGTCTTTTTAAATTGCCCCTATTGCGTATTTTTGAAAATTAACTTTCATGCAGTGTGTAATGTATGTGAATGTAAACAGTCTGCAAAGTTGTAAAGCTGAAAGTGCATAATAAAAAAAGTTATTGTCTCTCAAAAGAGTTGACTCTGAATCGCTAAAACGAGTCGTTTTAAAATCGAATCCCTTTTCTGTGAAGTTCACACGTCGCAAGTTATCACATTTGCATAATGCCCGCCTATGTTCTGCATGGACATCCCCACGAGAACTTGAACCCCCTCAAATTTTGACAAGACACTGCTCTGCACTGTGGCAGTAAATTTGTTTATTTTCACTTCCAAAGGATGAGGCTGTGAAGAATCAGTGGATAAAATTCATCTATATTACGATACCACAGCAGTAAACCGCGAGTGCAGCGCGTTAGCATTCCGTTAGCCTGTTAGCTTGTCATCCGTGCCTACTGTTTCCTTCTCTCTCTCTCACTCTGTTAATTTTCTCTCTTGCTCCATTTTTCACGAGTTCATCAAACTACTGTGGTAAGTCGGAATCATTCAACAATCACGGTGAGTAATGGCTTCTCCTGTTATTGTCACTTGCACTGCTTGCCACATGTATAGTGTAGCTTTCTCTGTCAGCAGCGAGGGATTAACATGTGAGAAATGCAAGGAAATAGTTTGGCTGACAGAGAAGATCTCAGAACTAGAGACACACATCCAAACATTAATTGAGGATAATAAGAATGTGAGGGCTTTAGATTCGGCTTTGGATGGGACTAGCTTAGCGAGTCCCACACATTGTTCGGTTCCGGTTGCAGAGCCCCTGCAGCAGGGCGATTGAGTGACTGTGAGGCGGCATAGTCGCAGGACAAAACACTGTTTTTCCATTCCGATTAAAACATTATACAGGTTCTCCCCACTCAGTGATGCACCCACTGAGAAACCTGTTGAAAGAGCCCTAGTTATTGG
>NW_015558650.1:66642-87877 GCF_001515605.1 Sinocyclocheilus anshuiensis
TGGGGCCCAGGTCAGGAAGCAGACAGACTGGCTAAACCGACCGTCTGCTAGCCACCTCACGTCACAGAAGTCAGTTAATTCTGAGCACATAGAGACTCTTTCACCTAGATATCATACTATAGAGACTGTGTCTGTTCTCTGAACTAGCAAATACAAAAAAACGTCCAAAACTATTTAAGGGTAACAATTTAATTGTTCAACAAATAAAAAACTGATATAATACAGATTAAAAATGTATAAAGCTTGGCTTGATGAATATTAGATCCCTTTCTACAAAAGCGCTTTTTGTAAATGAAATGATCACAGATCATAAATTAGCTGTGCTCTGTTTGACCGAAACCTGGCTAAAACCAGATGATTACATTATTTTAAATGCGGCTACCCCCAAGATTACTGTTATAAACATGAGCCGCGTCCAAAAGGTAAAGGGGGAGGTGTTGCTACAATTTATATAAATATTTTCAGTATTTCTCAGAGCTCTGGTTTCAAGTATAATTCGTTTGAAGTAATGGTGATTCAAATAACATTACCTAGTGTTAATGATATATCCCCTGTGACGTTTGTACTGGCTACTGTATACAGGCCACCAGGGCACCATACAGATTTTATCAAAGAATTTGTTGATTTTCTATCTGAGCTAGTGCTGGCTGCAGATAAAGTCTTAATTGTTGGTAACTTAAAAGTCTTAAGAGTGATGATATCTCGGATCATTATCTAGTCTCGTGTTTACTCCATATAGCTAAAGCTGCAAATTCAACTCCCTGTTACAAATATGGTAGAACCATCACTTCTACCACGAAAGACTGCTTTGTAAATAATCTTCCCGATTTGTCTCAATTTCTCAGCATATCCAATAGCTCAGATAAACTTGATGGTGTAACAGAAACTATTCACTCTCTCTTTTCTAGCACTTTAGATATGGTTGCTCCTTTGCGATTAAAGAAGATGAAGGAAAACAGTCCGACACCATGGTATAACGAGCACACTCGCGCCTTAAAGAGATCAGCTCGGAGAATGGAGCGCAGTTGGAAGAAAACAAAACTAGAGGTATTTCGTATTGCATGGCGGGGAAGTACTTCTACTTATAGAAAAGCTCTAAAAAATGCTAGATTTGCTTACTTTTCGTCTCTCTTATAAAGAAAACAAACACAACCCCAGACATTTATTCAATACAGTGGCTAAATTAATGAAAAATGAAGCATCGACTGTCAGAGAGTCACAGTCACCTCAGTCTGCTGTCTCAATACCATGGCGAGCCTCCCCGCCTCCATTCTTGCGCATACTTCTCCCGGAAACTGACCCCTGCGGAGCAAAATTATGACATTGGAAACCGGGAATTATTGGCAATCAAGTTAGCCCTGGAGGAGTGGCATCACTGGCTGGAGGGAGCTTCCTTCACATTCACCGTCATAACCGACCACAAGAATCTACAGTACTTAAGAGATGCTAAACGCCGTAATCCCCGTCAAGCCCGCTGGGCCCTATTCTTCACACGCTTCCATTTCATCATCACCTACCGTCCCGGAAACCAAAACCCCAAGGCAGATTGCACTCTCCCGTTTGCACGCTCCAGATCAACCCTCGGACCCTGAACCCATTCTCCCTGCAGCCCTCCTAACTCAATCCAATGGAAACTCACCCATCACATCCGTGATGCTACCCGCACCGAGCCAGCTCCGCAGGGAGGCCCAGAAGGGAAAACCTACGTGCCATCCTCCCAGCGATTTAACCCTTCTGGGCTCAGTTCATGAAGTACCGGGCTCTGGACACCCAGGCAGCCAGCGGACCCTCTCGCTTATTCAAGCTCGGTACTGGTGGCCCGGTATGGCCAAGGATGTCATCATATACGTCCGCAGCTGCTCAGTCTGTGCCATGTCGCAGTCCCCCCACCATCTTCCCGCTGGCAAATTAGTACCCCTGCCGGTTCCCCAAAGAGCCTGGTCTCACATCGGAGTAGACTTTGTCTCTGATCTCCCTAATTCAGAAGGCCACACATGTGTGCTCATAGTCGTGGATCGTTTCGCCAAGGCATGCAAGTTGATTCCCATAAAAGGCCTTCCCACTGCCCTCGAGACTGCAGAGAGTCTCTTCCACGATGTGTTCCGAAATTACGGCTTACCAGAGGATATTGTGTCAGACCGGGGTCCCCAGTTCATTTCTCATGTGTGGAAGGCATTCTTTCGACTGAAGGAATTACCGTCAGTCTATCTTCCGGATACCATCCCCAGACTAATGGCCAGACTGAGCGAAAGATCCAAGAGCTCGGACGCTACCTTCGGTCATACTGTTCAGACGATCAGCACAGCTGGAGCCGCTACCTCCCCTGGGCCGAGTATGCCCAAAACTCCCTCAGACAATCCACCACTGGCCTTACTCCATTTCAATGCATACTCGGTTACCAGCCCCCGCTCTTTCCCTGGACGGAGGCTTGAGTACCTGAGTACCTGGTGGATTGGGAGGGATATGGACCGGAGGAAAGATCCTGGGTGGCCCGGGACGATATCCTAGACCCTGGCCGAATCGTCCCGCACCCAGAGGCCGTGGCCATCCCCGTCGTCGTGTTAGGGCGTCAGGAGCCGCCCCTGGGGGAGGGGGTAATGTCAGAGAGTCACAGTCACCTCAGTCACCACAATCAGCACCGACGTTCACAAGATCACAATCACCTGCCTTCTGATTCCCCACACCTGCCACAGCTCATTAAGCCTCCCTTTATCAGTGCTCACGTTTCACATAATCATTGTCCGGTCTACCGTTCACTATCTCGAACCTAGCCAAACTCTCTCTCAGTTAACCTGTGTGTTTCCTCACCGCAGAAGTTCCAGTTTCTCCAACATTCCGATTCTCCACCGCTGCACAAGATCTCTGCAAGATTCCTAAAGACAGTCACAGCAAGCCAAGCCATCAGAACCTGATCACCTCACGCTTTACTCACCTCAACTTCACCTGGCTCACTTCACAGTCTCCTGTTAATAAACCCTTGTTTGACCTCTACCTCTGTGTCTCCTAGCCTGTGTTCGTGACATCAACAGACACAGACCTTTCCCAACAGCTCAGCAGTAATGACTTTATGAACTTAACTTCCAAGATCGATACTACTAGAGATAAAATTATAACCATGCAGCCGTCACCCACAGTATCGCATCAGATAGCGCACTATAGATACCCTGAGGAACAATTCCACTCATTCTCTGCTATAGGACAGGAAGAATTGTATAAACATGTCAAATCATCAAAACCTACATGGTTAGACCCTATTCCACCTACGCTACTAAAAGAGGTGCTTTCAGAAGGCATAGATCCTCTTCTGAATATTATTAATTCATCAATGTCTTTAGGATATGTCCCTAAAACCTTCAAATAGGCTGTTATTAAGCCTCTCATTAAAAAAAAAAAACACAACTTGATTCTCAATCTCAAATCTCCCTTTTCTGTCAAAAATACTAGAAAAGGCAGTGTCCTCTCAGCTATGTTCCTTCTTAGAGAGAAATTGTATCTCTGAGGATTTTCAGTCAGGATTTAGACCTTATCATAGTACAGAGACTGCTCTCATCAGAGTTACAAATGACCTGCTTTTATCATCCGATCGTGGTTGTATTTCTCTCTTAGTGCTACTGGAACTTAATGCTGCGTTTGACACTATCGACCACAACATTCTTTTGAGTAGACTACAAAATTATGTTGGCATTAGTGGAATTGGATTGTCGTGGTTCAAATCTTACTTATCTGACCATCATCAATTGGTCAGATGAAACCTACAAATTTGCAAAACTAACGGAATGCATAGCTGATATAAAAACTGGATGACTAGTAATTTCCTTCTGCTAAAATCTGGGGAAAAAAACTGAGGTTTTAATTATTGGACCAAAAACCTCTGCATGTAATAACCTAAACCACTGTCTAACACTTGATGGCTGCTCTGTTAATTTCCTCATCATCAGTTAGGAACCTAGCTTTTAAGCATCTTAAAAATTTATCTAAATTACAGCCTATGCTCTCAGTGTCAAATGCAGAAATGTTAATTCATGTATTCATGACCTCAAGGTTAGATTATTGAAATGCTTTATTGGGTGCTTGCTCTGCACGCTTAATAAACAAAATCCAGCTGGTCCAAAATGCAGCATCTAGAGTTCTTACTAGAACCAGGAAGTATGACCACATTAGCCCGATTCTGTCAACTCTGCACTGGCTCCCTATTGAACAACGAATACATTTTAAAATCTTGCTAATTACTTATAAAGCCCTGTCTTCTTTAACTATTTCAAGTTAATTGTAATTCGGTGTAGCAAATATCAATGTTAACAAGTTACGAGTTTATTGATTTGCTTATCTTTGATTGTGTTTCAATTGCTGGTGGAGTGACGATAGAATATTTCTGACGTTCATGCGCAAATAAGCTGATTGTTAAAATAATATAATTAATCAGATTTCATGTACATGCCTTGTAACGCTGTAACTGTAATTGTCTGAACTGTGCTGCAGATTACACGTAATAAGTGTATTAAGTTTACTAATAATATCATTGAAGAATGCTGTATGTCAAGAACAGATACAAATAATCAGATGACAGCAATGGATGTTTAAGGAGTTTATTTGCAATTAATTCACATACGTTGTTCTTTTGTTTCTGTTTAAAGGTTTTTCACCTTTCTGCTTTAACTTATGTCACCATTCATCATAATTTATGCAATAAAAAGAAGAGTGGAATCCAGTTAAGGCCTCCATTGATGAAGTGTCCCCTCCCTTTCAATCGCTGAAATTGTGCACGAAAAGAAATAGCTTGACAATGAAAATCCAGGAAACCAGTAGGAACTGGAAACCTGTGAGACTCAAAGAGACAAGTTAGAAGATAACAAAATATAATTTGAAGAATCATACATTCCTTCCTAACCTGCTGACAGAAGTCAGAATGGCAATCATTTCAACAGCTGAAAGGACGGTGGAAAAAAGAACATTCACATGACTAATCAACACTATATCCAAAACCTGTAAAGACATGACAGAGGATGATCTTCAGGACAGTTTAAATAAACTCACAAAGCAAGCAGAGAAATTTATGGAAGTAAATGATGATCTTGAAGCAGGCATTATTGCAGAATTAAAGGCAGAGCTGGAAATACAGATACTCATGTTTAAAAATACTCTGGTAAAAGTCGAAGTACTGACTACACTTTTTTACTCTTTTAAGTTAAAGTAAAGAAGTATGGGCTCTGACATGTACTTAAGTAAAAAGTAGCCATTACTACTAACTGTTTTAGTGTCACGCGGGTAACGGGACCTCACGTCATATAAATACCTAATACAAAAGAACTTACATTTCAAATTTTGTTAGCTAATGAATGTATCCAGGCTGAACAACCGCCATGTAGGACACGGCAAGAATGGGACAAACTTTCACTCATCCAGGCCGTCCCATACACCCACAACAAATTCTGAAACCAGGCACAACACTACTTTTTTGCATGGCCACCAGATAAAAAGGTTTAAATCCTTAGGCTGGGGCTGTGCAAAATAACTATATTTTCTAAATTGCCTAAATGTCAAAATTAGTACAACAATAACTACACCATCACAATATATTTAAAGAAAAATCAAAATATTGATCACGTTGTTGCATTATCATGAGTCATATTTTTCCCTTTTGAAAAGTAACTATGGTTTTATTACAGTAAAATTATAGTAACCATAGTTTTACTATGGATGTGAGGTCACTTGTGCATTTTGAGAGAGAGAGAGAGAGAGAGAGAGAGAGAGAGAGAGAGAGAGAGGGGGCAATTAACAATTAATAAGATTGTGAAATATTATTACAATTTAAAATAACTTTTATATATTAATATATTTGAAAATGTAAATTATTCCTGTGATTCCACAGCTAAGCTGAACTTTAGTGTCAGTGCAGCTTGTTTTCTTTTCTTTTAAATCAATCTATAATTTCCATATCTATGTGTGTGGAACTGATCATCACTCTTTCACAATCTACAAAATACAGACTACTTCATTATAAAGAAAATAAAAATAAATTAAATATATTCATAATCTATGACATAAATACATCACATAGGTTAGTGGATAATTCAGCAACAAAAGTTATTCTAGAAAAATAAGTGCACAATAATTTTATAAATCCAAACATTTAGTGAAAAAACATTATTTAGTGAAATAAAAGTGTAGCACTAAATCTGGTAAAATGTTAGGGGAGAGTGGGGACGGTTGCAACACTTTTTGCATTTCCTTTAGTTTTTCAGAGACTGTTTGTATTAGAAAGCCAATATTTTAACACAATAAAGCCACATCCATCAGCTTCTCACCCACACTACTGTAACATTGTCACGAATCCTGTCCATGGACTTCTGTCTGATTGCCACCAGAGGTCGCCCTCCCATTATATTGACTTTCACATATTGCCCTCAATATACCTGTTTGCCATTGTAAGAACCTTGCCAGTTTTATCTGTCTGTCTACAAATAAAATAAACGCCTTTAAATAAAAGCTTTGCAGATGGATCAGCGCGTCTCACGTCTCGTTCGCCCCGTAACAAACATGTACATATGACAATATGTGTACAATTTATACTTAAATAGACAAAGTCAAATGTTGCAACTGACCCCATAACAGGGGACTGTTGCAACAGTCCACAGGGGCAGTTGCAACATTCATTCAAATTGTAATTAAAATCATTTCTTAAATATAATTTTGCAATTACTTTATTTTATTTGTAGACAGACAGGGTCTTCAAGTTAAATTGGCTGTATAAAAACAAAGAATAATAAATGGAAAAAAAATATTTTAAAGTAACAAATAACAACCATGTTTTGGTTAATAATTACAATACATCTGAACTACAAAATATTAATTTAATCAAAATCAAGAAATGTAATAATAGCCTACTTCTGTTAACTTCTGTGAAAGTTTACTGAACTAGGGCCGGTTGCATAAACATAGCCACTATGTTAAGACTGTGTCTTAAGAACTAGTTTGACTAACTAGCAGTTAACCAGGTTGTCACAATCTGCTGCTACTGTGAAGGAGCGAGGAGCGAAGGAACGAGGAGACGAAAGGGAATTCATGAAGAAAGTCTTTATTCATCCAATGGAACGCACACGTAGCACAGGGGATTGACAAACATTCAATACTGGACAAAGGAAATCAGGGAAGACAGGACTTAAATACACAACATAATGAGGAACTCAATGAGACACAGCTGAATCAAATGAACACACTAGGAACAGGAACATAACCAAATATGGGCACAGTCACACACGAGGGAAAACTAGGTCACGGAGCACATGGGAAGCAAAACAAACCAACAGACAGTCCAGGGGTGTGACATTACCTCCCTCTCCCGGAAGACGCGTCCTTGCACCTCATAACTTCCGACAGGGAGGGGGGGTGGGCGCTCTGGAGGCCTCTAGGGACAGGCTTACACGGGACGGAAGGCCTCCAGGGTGGTACCCGTTCCGGGACACATGGCGGATCAGGCAGCTCTGGGAGCCATGGCGGAGCAGTTAGCTGGGGAGCCCTGGCGGAGCGGGCAGTCCAGGGAGCCATGGCGGAGCAGACAGTTCAGGGGGCCATGGCGAAGCGGCCTCCGTGGCCTTGGCTTCGGCACTCAGCCTGGCTTCTATGGCCGAAGCCCTATAGCCCCCCCAAAAAAATGAATTGGGGGAAATTTCGGGTTCTGAGGCCCTCCGTGGACCAGATGTGGGAACAGCGGCCCTCCCTGGGCTTGACTTGAGAACTGTGGCCCTCCCTGGGCCAGACGTGGGAAAAGGAGCCCTGTCTGGGCTTGACTTGGGAACAGGAGCCCTCTCTGGGCTGGACGTGGTAACAGGAGCCCTCTTTGGGACTCAGGGGCTGGAGCCGACACTGGAGCAGACTTAGGGGCTGGAGCCAACAGTCTTTTTCTCCTCATTCTCCTCTTTTGAGCAGAGGTGAAGGATACAGCTGCTGTCAGCTGAGGGCTTGGGAGTGAATTGGCTGGCAGACTTGACAATGGAACGGCCGGCGGGCTCGAGAGTGCAATGGCCGGTGGCCTCGACTTCTGAATGGCCGGCCGGCTTGACAGATTAAAAATACAGATTAAAACTAAAGTAACGAGCCTGTTTTGGAAATGTAAGAAGTAGAAAGTACAAATATTTGTGTAGAAATGTAAGGAGTGAAAGTAAAAAGTTGTCAGAAAAATAAATAGTGAAATAAAGAACTGATACCAGAAAAATCTACTTAAGTACAGTAAAAAAGTATTTGTACTTCGTTACTTCCCATCTCTGTTTCAATGATCTCTCTCATTGTTGCAGGAATTTGTAAATAAGTTGAAACCCACTGGCTCCCCCTCTGACGTAATTCCTCCCTGTCTTTTTAAAACAGGGTGTCATGTCAGCTTATTCTAACCCTAACCCTACCAGTCTACTAATACTCTACTAATACTCTAATGAGAGTTAGTAGACATGTAGGTGCAACGCTACTTATAGTCAACAGAGGGACCATCAAAATAAAGTGAAACCTAAATTTGTCATACAAGCAGAGGGATTTCATGACAAACGTTTAGTGATCATTTGAACACAACTGAATTAATTCAAGGCATATATTTTCATTACGCAGAACTCTTTAAGCGAGTCTTTTTTTGAACTTCACTAAACAAATGTGCGTGTGCCATGCAAACCAGCAAAAGCATAAATTTGTAGGCCTAGTAGAAAATGCATATGAATCTTATTTGATTATTAGCCTACTTTTGACAGAGAGCTGGGGCCCGTTCTTCGTACGTCGCTAACTCAGTTAGCTGGATTTGATTGTTGACGATTTGGCATGATCTTGGATTATTTGGTTCTTCGAAGCTCATCCTGGACTTGCTGTCATAGCAACAGGTCCGTAAACTTAAACCTGCTCGGGAGCAGGCTTATTTCATGTAAACAGGATTAGATTGCATCTTTTTAAGTGGAACTGACATTTAAAATCTATCCCAGCCACAGATACTCTATTACAAGAGTACCGTACTAATCCGGGAACAATCATTTAAAATAATAATAATGAAACAAATAATTATAATGTTATGTAATCTTTAATACTATAGACAGCCAGTTTTACTCATTGAAAGATTTATTTGTGATAAATTAATAACTTTATAATTGTATTAAGAGTCTTACACACATGCTGTACAGTTAATCTGAGTCATGCATTAATTTGAGTGCTGACAGCTATTATGGGAGTGGCAAACTTTAATTAATGCTGTCACATAACAAATCTGCTTCAAAGATTAAATTACATGAATTGCTAATTTCAACAATGAACTAAAAATGTAAAGCCTGTACAAATACTAGTAATCGTGACTATAAATAATTGGGAATCATGTAAAAAAAATATAAAATAAATAAAACAGTGCACATTTCATTTATCTATTATAACATTTATGTCGTTTTGTTCACTTGCCTGTTTCCTTATAAAGGTCCAGAAATTTGTCAAGCTTTTTGTCAGGTGTCTTTTTTAATTATATGATGTCATTACGTTGCTGTCTTGCCGCAAGCCAAGTATCAATACATCTGCCCTTTACGGGGCAGTTATCAGTTATCACGATTAGAAGATCTGGCATCTTTCAAATCATCTCGGATGTATTAAGCGAGGTATGAAGAACAGGCACCTGGTTTACTTTTTGAGAGACGGAGACTCGCAGAGACGGCAACGCGGTTGTTAGATTGGCGTTCACGCTATGCTTATTCCAGTCATTCGTGTATCATATCGTACAAAGTTTAAATCATTGACATTTAAATATACCAAATAGTATAATGTGTATGATGTAGTATTTTATTTGATATTACTCTTGCCAAGCTATGATTTCTGAGAGATACACGGAGAGGCAACAGCAACCCAACTGTTTGATTTAGGCTTATTTCATTCATAAAGTTTGCTCTCTTTCACTTCACACGCTCATTATTGCGTAGAACCTGGTTTATGTATAATATCGCGCTGATCCACTGGCTCACATCTTATCCATCAAACACGAGGAGTAACTGTGTTAGCCTTAACCGAATATTAATCGTCAGAATTATTTGTTATCCGTTATTCGTTTTGAAGCCATTATCCGTGCCTTTCCGAATAAGGTATTTGGCTTCGGGCACACCCCTATTCCTAACCCTCACTCAGTCACAACCCCAGTGAGACTTGTTTGGAACAGCAGCCAGAGAGTCAAAGGGGTCAACATTAATGACTTGTTAATGAAAGGCCCAGATGTTCTCAATCAGATACATGCTATCCTGCTAAGGTTCAGAAGCAGAGTGTATGCCACATTAGGAGACATCAAGAAAATGTACAATTCAGTATGGTTGCAGGACCGTGAAGTACATCTGTACGGATTCCTTTGGCAAGACTCTGAGAACAAGGAACTGGGGGAATATGTGATCACAAGAGTCAATATTGGACACAAGCCAGCAGGGTGCATTGAGCAGCGTGAAATGCGTGAAACTGGCAATTTGCCATCCTTTGCTCAACTTGAGGAAGAGCGCAGAGTACTCCAGCATGACAGCTACGTTGATGACATTCTCACAACCTTCACCAGCTGCAGTCCATTGGGGCAAACATAGACTTGATCTTAAAAGCTGGAGGATTTCATTTTAAGCCGTGGGTCTTCTCAGGTAAAAGTGGGAAGGGAGAAACTGAGGATAGGCCCTTTGGAAGAAAGAAAAGCATTATGGTTCTACCAAACCAAATGCGTGATGACGACAACAAGGCACTTGGCCTGTGCTATTCCATGGAAAAAGACATGATCTATGTAATGATGTCAATCAATTTCTCAAAGAGAAAAAAAAAATTGTGACTTGGTTAAAACCTTTCACAAGAGCAAGTTAGAGCCCAAACACCAAGTCCACTGACGAGAAGAGAGTTGTTGAGTCAGGTGTTGGGAGTGTACGATCCAGTAAGCCTAGTGACTCCAGGCAAGCAAAAGGGAGCAATTCTGGTTCATAGAGCTTTTCAAGAGGCAAAGAATAGAAGGGATCCAATAAATGAAACTTGAGATACAGCCCTCTCAGATGAACTCAGAGACGATGTGATCAGGCTTTTTGAGGAATATGTCCAACTTGGCCAAATTAAAGACTAGAGCAATAACACCCCCAAATTCTAATGATGAACACTGGGTGATAACCTTTTCGGATAGAAGCGAAAATGCTTATGGTGCTGTATTGTACCTCAGAACTCAGACCAGGGTTCAATCATCAGGCTTGTGGATTCCAAAGCCAAACGAACTCCTTTAGACCAAAAAGGAGATGTATCAAAGCAGAGGTGTGTGGAGCAGTGTTCGGCTCACGTCTGCGAAGGTACTTTGAGCAGCATAGCCAAATTCGAGTGGAGAAATTGTACCACTTGGTTGGTAGCCAAACAGTCCTTGGTGCTATACAGTGAGAAAGCTATGGCTACAAAAAGTTTTTTGCTAATAGAATTGGGGATATCCAAGGAAGTGCAAGAGTGGTGGTAGATACCGGGTCTGCAAAACATTGCCTGTGTGATAACCAGAGGAGCTAGCCCTCAACACCTTGATAGAAATTCAGAGTGGCAGAAAGGGTCAAGGTTTGTGAGCTTGCCAGTAGATGAGTGGCCAATTAAGTCAGCTAATGATCATGCAGTCAGTGCTCGAGAGCGCATCAGTTAGCTTCAAAAGAAGGCATTTGAAGCTGTGCTGACAAGGTTTGAAGTGAAACAGGAGGAACTGACTGAAGAGTCATGGCAAATTGAGAATCTCAACCAAGTTAAAGCAGAACCAAGGAGACCAAATGATAAAGCTTGGCTTAATGAATATTAGATCCCTTTCTACAAACGCGTGCTTTTTGTAAATGATATGATCACAGATCATAACTTAGATATGCTCTCTTTGACAGAAACCTGGCTAAAACCATATGATTACATTATTGTAAATGAGTCTAACCCCCAAGATTACTGTTATAAACATGAGTCACATCCAAAAGGTAAAGGGGGAGCTGTTGCTACAATTTTTTATAATATTTTCAGTATTTCTCAGAAGTCTGGTTTCAAGGGGGGCAATCGTGGCCTAATGATTAGAGAGTCGGACTTGTAACCCTAAGGTTGTGGGTTCGCGTTTCATGTCCGGCAGGAATTGTCGGTGGGGGGAGTGAATAACCAGCGCTCTATTCCACCTTCAATACCACGACTGAGGTGAGACCCTTGAGCAAGGCACCGAACCCCCAACTGCTCCCCGGGCGCCGCAGAAATATGTCTGCCCACTGCTCCGGCTATGTGTTCACGGTGTGTGTGTGTGTTCACTACTGTGTGTGTGGACTTGGATGGGTTAAATGCAGAGCACAAATTCTGAGTATGGGTCTCCATACTTGGCCACACGTCACTTCACTTTTTTCACTTTTAAGTATAATTAATTTGAAGTAACGGTGCTTCATATAACAAGTGTTAATGATAAATCCCCTGTGACGTTTGTACTGGCTACTGTATACAGGCCACCAGCGCACCATACAGACGTTATCAAAGAATTTGCTGATTTTCTGTTAGTGCTGGCTGCAGACAAAGTCTTAATTGTTGGTGATTTTAATATCCATGTTGATAATGAAAAAGATGCATTGGGATCAGCATTTATAGACATTTTGAACTTCATTGGGGTTATACAACCACACTACTTCAGATGAACATATTTAAAGAGGGCAGCCCGGAGAATGGAGCACAGCTGGAAGAAAACAAAACTAGAGGTATTTTGTATTGCATGGCGGGAAAGTACTTCTACTTATAGAAAAGCTCTAAAAAACTGTTAGATCTATTTACTTTTCGTCTCTCTTAGAAGAGAACAAACACAACCCCAGGCATTTAATCAATACAGTGGCTAAATTAATGAAAAATAAAGTATCAACAGACGCAGACATTTCCCAACAGCACAGCATTAATGACTGACTTAACACCTCCCACTCGATTTTCATTGGATACAACAGGGAATCACAATAATTTGAAGGCAAACGGTTTGGCACTACTTATTGCAGACCGGTAAGGATGTTTCCAAATTACTCGCTCATTTGTTCCTCAACTGGAAGGAGGATGATCAGCTGACTGACGTCTCTGTGAAGAACAGTACATGGGATATTCTCCTTGCAGCTTTCAGACTCTGGATAGTTTGCTCTTGCTTTTAAGGGCTTTGTAATAGGAACAGGCTACCTTGGGAATGTCCGGATATTGACATCTCTTACGGCACCCTTGCTGTCTGGATTGACGCTGATTACTCTGATTACTACTTAAACTGCTCCCTAAGCGCATTTTGATCTGCTATCCAGTCAATGTCCCCAATTGTTACCTTTCTGTCTGTGATATGCCACTTGCTTCTCAAGAATAAGTTAGGACCTGCAAGCTGGCTCCAGCATCTCCAAAACTTATCTACCACTGGCTGCATTGCTTGGAGTCATTTAAATTGGTAACTACAAAAGTCAAATATTTGGATATCACCACTTTGGGATGTTCGGCCGAGCAGTAGTGTGTTGGGTGTTATGTACTGAATGCAGTCTTTCTGAGCTTGCGCCCTGACAACGATTGATCGTACATTAGTGAGATTAGCCGCCATTTGAAGGGCTGTTTGAAATTTGTTGTAAGTGAGAATAAACTTAGCTCCACAGTTTTGGAGTGCCCTATTGACAATGTGCACAGTAGCCTCTGCAGCTCCATTTCTATGTGGAGAATCGATCCAAAACAAATCAATTTTTGTTGCCGTTTCCTCCAGAACTTGTTAATTCCCTCTAGGAAACTGTACAGCTCCTGCAAAACCATTCTCCAATTAAACTGGTGCCTGGATCCAAATTGATCTTCTTGGGATAGCCTCTAATTGCAGCAAATCTTTGAAAGGCCATTAAGAAATTGGGCGTTAAGCAACTCTGCGTGGATTGCTCTGCTTGACATGCAGCAAAAGACAACACCCCAGACCTTCAGCAAAGATATTTTCTTAATGTCATCTTTCACATGGTAGTGTCCAAATAGATCTACTGTAATGAACTCGAAAGGTGCAGCCGTTTACATTCTTTCTGTTGGTAAATCACCCATCACTTCCTGAGACTTTTTTGCTTTGGTCTTCCTACACTGAATGCAGCTGTCGACAACTCTTTGGGCTATTCTTCTACACCTTGTGACCCAGGCTGTCCTTCGCATCCTAAGCAGAGTCTCTGCCAAACGCTGAAGCCAAAGTGTCTTTCTTTGTGAGATTCTCAGGCTAGTAGCATGGATACCCAGGTATTTATATGAATAATTGGAATGCAGACACACTCTGTCAGTTTAAATCTAGATTAAAGATCCGTCTCTTTAATCTGGCATACACATAATACACTATCACATTTCTATAATTCAAATCCGTTAAAGGATTGTTAGGCTGCATTAATTACGTCAACCATAACTGGGAAAACTTCCTATAACACCAATGTAATTGCTACATCGTAATGCTAATGTTAGTCTCTTTAATTCCTATTCTGAGGTCACTGTAGCCATACAGATCCAGTCTGTATCCAGATCAGATGGTCACTGTAGCCACCCAGGTCCAGTCTATATCTAGACCAGATGGTGGATCAGCTCCTAGAGATGACCTTTACAGCCCTGAATGTCAGTGGAGACCATGACAACTAGATGCGCCCCAGAGACAGATCCCCTGCGAAGACTACATCACCTCGACGACCATCGGCACAAGTCCACGGGAACCAGACAAGTCCTCTCCACTTGTGTTGCAACCTAGAATTAAACTACGCCATGCTGGTTTCGTCTGGCCAGAGGAGAACTGGCCCCGTGACTGAGCCCAGATTCCCAGATTCTTTCTGTCACCGGTGGTGTTTTGGTTCCTTGCCACTGTCGCATTTGGCTTGCTTAGTTGCGGACGCTTGCCTGACTGGTTGCACAGACACAATTGGAAAATAAATAAAAAATACATTTTCAGCCAATCAGAGTGAGGGGCGGAAATAAAGGGGGAAAAAAGAATCTGCTGTTGCGTTAGACGGGGCTGATGCAACTTTTCTGCCAAAACCTAAGAACTGGACACAAGAAAATGCACAAACATCCAAAACATCATCATATCCCGAAGTGGCAGCTGGTGAGAACTTTAATTTCGATTTGGTAAATGAAAGGATGTGGCTGGTGTAATAGCAGATGCAGAGTCAATTTTTGGCACAGCAAATGTGTTTGTGTTCGGAACGGAGAGATTCCATGGTCTTACTGTGTTTATCTGTTCATTGCATCAAGTTACGAGTCTATTGATTTGCTTATCTTTGATTGTGTTTTGATTCCTGGTAGAGTGATGATAGAATAATTTTCGAATAATTGACGAATAATTTTCCCGCCGCAGCCAGATTATTTTGATAGCGGCTGGTTCTGATATAGATCTGTCATGACAGCAATAGTT
Source organism: Sinocyclocheilus anshuiensis (assembly GCF_001515605.1). NCBI lineage: Eukaryota > Metazoa > Chordata > Actinopteri > Cypriniformes > Cyprinidae > Sinocyclocheilus > Sinocyclocheilus anshuiensis. The sequence goes on from NW_015558650.1 coordinate 82,007, forward strand.
ACTCACAATCAGAGTATGTGAGCGGAGCATGGAGTGGAGCGGTGTGATTTTGACTGGAGCGAGGAGTGGATTTTTTAAGTCGGAGCGTCATGGTTTTCACTCGCTCCAAGAGCGCTCCACTGCCGCTCCATCACGAGCACAATTCATACCAACGGCCCATAAAACAACTGCATATTTAGCAAGAATTCACATGTTAAATATATTTAGCTAGCTTGATAGAGAAGGATCACTCAGATTAGAAAGAATGTGAAGGCTATGATGGTGGCAACTGACATGAGCAGGAAGTTATAGTTCTCAAGGAATTTGTACCTTCTAGATACTGAATATTTTCAGCTGAAAGCATGATTTAAACAAGTACTACAACACTTATTCACACACAATCGCTATAACACACAATAATGCATTCAAACAAATGTAATCTTACAGTGCTACTTCATCTGTATCCGATTTCGAATGAACAGAAATCTGTAAGAAATGCATCGATCCGTAGGTAAAAAAATAACTGACGAAAACGTACTGTTATTTTCATCACAAACAAAATTTGCACTGCAAAAAGCAGTAATTATACCTTTTAATGCTGACAACCATTAGCTTGTCATGTGGTAGGAAAAAAGTTTGCACACTAGTGTTCCAATAAGCCTCTTTGAAACTCTCCTGTTATTTTATTTATTTTATTTTTTTAATATAGGTTATGAACAGAACTGTGATATTTCAAACATACTGAAATACTTTAGCCGCGGAGCGGTGTTTTTTGAGATCAGTGAGCGTGTGGACTGGGGCGGGAGTGGAGTAATTATTAAATACTCGGAGCGTGGAGGGGAAATTGTTGCCACTCTACTCCGCTCACATACTCTGCCGGACACCGCCAAACAAATGTGGCTTTTTGTTAATGACTGTCCTAGGCCTACTACAGGATTTAACACAGAGTAACAGCTCACTGCCAGTTACAAAAGACACTATAACAGTCTGTCAAAGGCAATTCCAGTTGCATTTTTCATACATTTCTTAAATTATCCTTTGACTATGTTCTGGCCCGCCATCTAGTGGCAAAATGTTTTTGGGCCCAATGCCAAACTTACTTGCCAACCCCTGCCCTATACCCTCATTCACTATTCCCTAATGTAGAGCCCTGAACAAATGTTTGGATTTCTGAATTTAACATTGTGCTTAAAAGAAAGACAAAAGAGAATTTCATCATTAGTATTTGTTTAAAATATTAAACTTTATGAGATCGCTAATTTTTGCTTACATATATGTGCAAGTTAAATGTTGATGGACTTCGGTTTAAATATGTTCATTTAAGACATTTCTAAAACAGTTTCACATGTGTATGTGTGAAAGAAAAGTCATACAAGGACTTCAATTTTGTTGTATTTTCTGAGAACGTCACTTCGTCCTATGAGAACTGTGGACTTTGACCCCTCAAGATCAAGGGGCGGGGTAAAACGAGTGACGAGTACAACGCAGTTTTTCACAGGGTAGTCAGAGAAGTTTGGCTTAGAAAGAGTTACTTTCACCGTGAAGAAAGCTCACAGCCATCACGTTCACGGATGTTTTGAGTGGCAGGCTCAGTGGAGAAAGTTTTCTGTGAGTTATTTCAGTGTAAAATGTAGCGTTTGGACCAATCAGACACACATTTGTTCATTAGATTTAACAAATCAATTATTCATTAGATTAACAAACAATCACAGACCCCTCACCCAATAAACATACTGGGTGCCAGCATGTCTGTGCTTTTGATGATCTGTGTGCATTTTTTGAAGGGGCAAGTAAAAGAGAATTTTACTTGCCCGACCGGACAACTAATCTAAACTAATTAAAACATCGAATTAGGGAAGCACCAAAATTTTGGCGAGAATGATTCTGATTTTATTACACTTGGTGTAAACGGCAATTCATAATGGATAATCAATAGTAACGATATAGTTAAGTAATCAATAGTCGCGGTTTTCCCCGAAAATCAGTACGTTTGTAAATTCGACACTGATTTTAAACAAGACTTCAAACAAGTAGTTAATATCAAGTAACTTAGGGCATACATTTTAGTACAATAATGTCAATGTGACTGTTTTTGCTCGATTTGTTTAACGAAAATAGTTCCAAACAAACTTAGCAGCAGAACTGCCGCGCATCTCTGAGCAACACACAGCAGCGTCGTCAGCGGTGTTTCGTTAGGTTACTGAATGATTCGCATCTTTGAATTAATAATTTGAGTCAATGATTCAGTGGTCCATTCATAAAGACAGGCGCTTGCTGCATTCTTGAATGAATCAGCCGTTTGAACGAATCGTTTGAATGCCTCAACGACTCACTCATTAAGACATTTAAAAGTTTTTTTTTTTTTTACAACTTTTCATATTTGTAAATAAAAAAACCTGATATAAAACACCAAGCTCACAGCATTATTTATGCTGTTGTAATTTTGCAGTGTTAATGCATTCATGCTACATTTCAGCTTCATTAAATTGTCTGTGTAAATGCATCTAAATGCCACTTCAGCTGCTTCTGTTTCTCCAGCAGTGGAAAATTTGGTTTTGTTAATACTGATTTCATTTGATTGGTAACAGCCCTATAGAGTCTTATTATATTAAGTGGAACACCACTAGCCACAGTGGCTGGTGAGCAAAAGAGTTAATGTCAAGCCTTGTATACAGTGAATACTTGTATTTATACTTGTATTGCAGTAAAAAAATGTGTTTAACCGGAGTACGGTGGTGGGGGTACTTGACGTGTCAAACACTAGAAAGGGGTGCACGCTGCAAAAAGTTTGGGAACCACTGCTCTAAGACAAAGAGTCATAAACTTTCCCTCCAAAAGTGCAAGTTACCATTGGCTCTGTGACCTCCTGGAGGTGTGAGCTCAATAGGAGATAAAGCTCTCACATCGGCACCTTCATCCGAGATTGCATCCGTATGCTCGTTCCAGGCCAAGGCAATGCAAGTATCGTATATTTAACTAAATGAAACGGAGGTTTAGTGTAAGCTGTAGACCCCGTTCTAAAACGGCGCTGATGGTTTCACTCAGGTGGTTAACTGACTCTTTTCATAGCTTCATTCTCTGTTTTTTTCCTGATGGCTTCATCCATCAAGCCTCATTTGCCCTTTCCCATGTGTGAGTGATTGTTTGTTTGTTTGTTTATTAGACTAGTTTGTGTTAGTGTTTAGTTAATAAAACTCTTGTGGACAAATTACATGAGTTTCTGATTCTGCCTTGCATATTAATGTCCCTTTACGATTTTGATCCTTACTACATGCCCTAATGCATTAATACTGTATGAAAGTATTTTCTGTGGCCACGGAAATATCCTTTCCTAGAGTTGATATGAACTTACACTGAATGTTCGCTGGACGAACAGATTGGTTGATGGCAATTTAATTATGCTACAGTTACTACAGGCAGCTGATATAAATAATTGTAATTAATCATAATTAACTGTAATTATTTACATACATTTCCCTTTTGAGCTAATGGTGGAGAACGGTGGCGATCATTTAAACATTATTTGCAAGCGGACTCAGTATCAAACTTGTGTTTGTCTCATCAATTTTATTAACGTCTTACCCATGCATACCAGCTTCTGATAAACTGAGATAAACTATAGCTTGAATGTGCCTTCCTACGAGCAGTAGAAAGTTTTCAGTGCTATAATGCGTTTAAATCATACGATAAGAAACTAACCTGATTTTAGCGAAGAAATCCTCATTTCTGTTGATAGTAGAGCGTACACCTTATCTGATGAAGAAAACTCAGATTAGCAGCCCATATAAATGGTACCAGAATAAATGAATCTGTTATTGGGCGAAGAAATCCCCACTTTCAGTTTTAAATGCATAAATCTTAAATCTGACGAAGAAATCTCAGATTAGCGGCATTAATTAATCTGCGTGGCGAAGAAATCCCACTGGCAGTGATATTAAATCTGGGCGATGAAGAAATCTCGCTGCAGTATATTTACTTTTAATAGTCATTTGAGCGATGTTCCTCATCTCCCTAAATTAAGGCCTTCTTGTATCTATCGCGTATCATTGCAGTCATTAACCCTCTGGGGTCCGAGGGTGTTTTGGGGCCTGGAAAAGTTTTGACACGCCCTGACATTTGTGCTTTTTTCAGTTGCTTACAAACATTTGAATGTCTAAAGTTTAATAACACTGTAATCAGCGCAAACTGGGCTACAATAATATGTGAGCAGCATGTATGTACGTGATTGTGTTTTTGAGATCCTCTCAGCGCGTCTTCTTCCAGAAGTGAAGTAGCCGAGATGAATTTGAGGAAACGTCTCGCTGCTTTGTTTGCTGTGATGTGAGCGTTTACATGCGCGCGTCTCACGTGGACGATTGTAATATCAAAAGCGCGATCGGCGTGGTCACATTAGAGATAATGAAGGCGACGGCCAAGACTTGACATTGCATTGGTTTCATACTGATTACTTTGTCACATAATATTTGTTTTCGTCATGACTTATTTCGTTTAAAAGTAGACATGTTAAGCTTTCTATAGATATATCTGTCATGTGTGTGTCAAATATTCGCTGAGTTTCAGTTCATTTTAGTGACGCGTTTCACTAGCTAACTAGTAATTCACCATTGTCTGTGAAGTGAATGTGCTGTATTGATTTGTGAATGAAGTTGTATGCATGAAGTTTTCCATGCATATTTACAGCAGCGCAAGTTCTGCTCCATTTGCGCGTGTTGTAAGCTTGCATCGGTCTCTTAGCAACGTCTGACCCCAGGAGGTGCGAGCAGGCTCTTCTGGTTCAATCTGATAACAGCACACACGTCACAGACCTTTGTGTAAACAAAGAACTGCGTGTAGCCAACGTTGACTCTTTAGCATCCATACAGGCTAAGCTAAGCCCTTTACCTCAACTGCTAGCTGTTAGCATCTGACTAACACTTAGATAGGTGTGAGTGTAAAGTGTAAATTTCAAACCACTCCTCTCTCTCTCTCTCTCCCCTCACTCCTGGTTTCACTTCCTGTTTATGCTATCACCTTCTCTTTGGATTCAGTTAGGTCGGACCCTCGCCACATACTTTGGTTTTATTTGTATTATTTTTATTTTTACTTCATTCTGCCTCTCTTTGATTTTATTTTCATTAATTTACCTTGGTTTAGCTTGAAAGTACCAATTCAACTAAGTTGATTTTAATTAAATCTGAGATTTATTTAAATCAATTTATTTATTTTTCATTTTAGTTTCCTACAGCTATAAGGACCTTTTCATTTTACTTTTATCTTATATTAGTTTGTTTGACCATCACCATCTTCCCTCTCGGTATAGTATTATATCAGTTCTAGCAGCTGTTGTATCCTTAATGAGCCATACGGGTTATTAGTAGCCCTAATTCCTGTCTCTGCTATACCCATACTTCTCAGCACGAGGCCTATTACATAAGGTACAGTTACCATTAATTATGCTATAGTCCCTGAGAAGACTAGAAACACTTCCAAATGTTTCTGTTTATATACCTTGAGGTGTTTGATGTATCCCTGCTAGCTTAGCTAACAGTGTCCCTAGGTTTATGACCCTGCTGCAGCATTCCTTTGAACAAGTGACAACTGCTTAGTCATATTTCCTAGCTTAAACTAAATAAGGAAAGTCCTTCCTTCTTCCTCTGCCTCTTTCTGATTTTATTTCAGTTTTGTTTTATTTGATACCTTCATAGTGATCAAACCTGTGAACCATCAGTGCTTTGAGAAATAGTTTGACCACACGTATAGCCCTGCTTACAGCCCCATTCATGTGTGAGGCACACATAACTACATATATGTTTAAACTGGCTTTAACTTACAGTAAACCCGTTTTGGTTATTCTTTTAAAACAAGTGCAAGAAGATTATTGTTAAATTAGAGAAGCACTCACAGAAGTGCTTA
>NW_015558650.1:88548-94885 GCF_001515605.1 Sinocyclocheilus anshuiensis
AGGAGTACTGGGAAGGACAAACTTCTGACTCCTTGCCTGACGCAACACAGCATCAGACCCCTCCAAGGGAGGAGCATCCCTTAAAACCAGTTGACACCCTAGAAGCAGCCAGACAACGTTGGATAGAGCAACGGGCCCACATGCCCAACAGCGAAACCTCTACCAACACAACTCAGGCAAGCTCAAGTCGGTGCCACTACAAGAGCAAAGCGACAACGCAAACATCAGATTTCTAGTGACATTCGAGCTATACAGAGGGCTAACAACCACCTGCTGCCCTCCCTTTCATTTCCCTTTTGAGCTAATTTGCTACAAAAAGTATCACGCATCAGTTTGCAGCTCGCCGCACGAGAGAGAGCGCTGCGAGAGAGTTCAAAGGAGGCCGCACGCACACCAGCCTCGCATGAGTCCGCTTCGGAAGAAATCCAGCATGAGGTTATTCTACGTGAGAAAGTCAGTTTTACGGTTCGTAATGACTTTTTCATTATTTTCTTTTATTAGATTAAGGTTGAGAAATCATCCGGAAGAATATTCCCATGTTTATTTTTCTCAAGTTCAGTGTCACCGTTATAAATCGTATTATTAGTTTGAAATTCGGAAGAAGATACCCGTGTTTATTTTATTAATTTGGTGTTAAGTATCACCATGGTGTGTGTAGTTGGGAGTTCGTGCCACATGCGTGATAATCGTCTTTTACAAGACTGAGAGATCGTCGAGTCAAGGTTGGGATATGGAAGAAGATCTTCGCGGATTCATCTGACCTGTTTGAGGAGGGAGGAGTTCATCAGATCCACTCAACGTCGTCGCGCGAGATGTCACGGAGGCTGTGCTTTTCATTTCATCGTGCATTAAGGATCAGCAATTATTAATCTGCAAGTTAAATTTTGTTCCTCCTGGATTTGAGAGTACAGTTTTTTTTCCATCGAATGAGCTCCAACTAGCGCGCCAACGGTGTACTGTAAATCCCAGCTGCGTAATACTGAGGTGAAATCTGAGTAAAACCAGAGTATTACATTGACATTGGGTTTATTTTTTTCCCTTTCTTTTTGATTATGATGTTTATTGTGATTACTACTGTTGAGACTGTGTGAATTGAATTATTTGGTCACTCACGTGACAAACAAAAGGGAAAACACAGAGAAAAGAAAAAAAAAAAGTTCCTGAAAATAATAAATCCACATTTATTGATCATCTTTATCTTTGTGTGTTTTCCTGTGGAATTTCAAAAAGATTTGTAATCTCAAGTTTAAAAGTAACATAGTTTTGTACTTAAATTTCCAAATAAGAAACATCAATCTGATACAACCAAGTGAAAATCTGAGACCTGGATTATATACTGTGAATACTGTAATGAAAGAGAAATGTGCCTTTACTGGGATAGTGGTGGAAATAATATCCCCTAGACAGATTTTTATTGTGTGAGCCGCAAGATATTTAGCTTGCAGGAGGGCTACATTTTGTGGAGGCTCGTCATTCGGGATCATTCAGATCATTCAGATTGTGTTTTCAGAAATAGTGAATATAAGTGTTCTGAAAAAAATTGGAAGCAATTTATGTGCATACTGTGTCTAAAGAGCTTTAATGCTTAACAGCCATTTCCTGTTTTTCTGAGCACATATGGTCAGTGACGTGCACAAAATGGAGGTCAAAGAGATTATTGCTTGGTGCAGAGAGAAAGACGTTGAGCTGGACAGAGTTTTTATTCTGAGCAATGTACCCACAGATAGTGAAGACAGAGTGATCTATAGTGTGCTGGATGCTGTTCTGGGAATTGGGAAATGCAAAGTGCTTGATCATCACTCTGATAAGGCTAAGCGACGGCAGTTTGTCTTACTTGAAACTGCTGATAACATTTCCAAGATGTCTATCCCTGTAGAGCTTGGAGGACCTGAAGTAGGCTCCCGGTACACACAGGTTGTTCACATTGCAGCTGAAACACCTAAGCAGAGTAAGGAAGGTGAGTTCCAGTTTAAGCTGATCTTTTTTTCTCCAAAAAGATTGAAAATCACTAGCTGATATTCCAAGTTTGGCTTCCCCTGCCCCTGATCTCAACACTAAGCTTGTTGATGCCATACGTTCTCTTGTTCAAACGAGTCCTGTAGCTTCATCTGAAGAGAGAGTCGGATATAGAAAGCTGCATCCTTTCTCAGGGTTTATCCCAACTCCTCCTGGAAAAGATGAGTATTATTTTTGGGTGGAGCAGACTACTCACATTCTGGAAGAATGGCAGTGTTCTGATAATGTGAAGAAGCAGAGGTTAGTAGGGTGTCTCAGAGGTCCTGCAGCAGACATTGTGAGGTTTGAGAAGACTGGAAACCCATCTGCTAATCTTAGTGCGCTGGAATCAGCCTTTGGCACAACTGAGGATGCTGCAGATTTAATGCTAAAGTTTCGGAGCACTTACCAGAGTGAGTGAGAAAAGCTCTCAGCCTACATACTGAGATTGGACAGAATGCTGCATAGTATGCTGAGGAAGAAAGGCATTGAGTATTCTGCCATGAATCATCTTCGCATGAAACAAATAGTCACAGGTTCCCATTTCTAGTGACCTAATGTCTATGCGCTTGAGAATGACCCATAAGCTGTGTGCCCCTCCTTCCTTTAATGAATTAATGAAGGAGGTGAGAGAAGAAGAAGCCCAGTTGACAAACAGGAATTCAGCACAGTCTAATGTAGCTGTCTCCTTCAAGTGATACGCCATCTACCAACGATACTATGGGTGATTCAGAAGTAGAAAAGCTGAAGAAGGAGATAAGAGGACTTAAGAACAAGGTGTCTCGTTTGACAGCTGCAGCAAGAGAACCCATAACTCATGATCGTTCTGGCCTGCACAGTCTAGCTACGACTGCAGAGAGTAAAACACCAACCAGACCAGTGAACAAAGCTAACGTCTTCTGTTACAGATGCGGAGAAGATGGGCACCTGAAGCGTGACTGTGCAAATGAAGAAAATCTCAGGAAAGTAAACCAGCGACTCATCAGAATGAGACAGTCGTCGGGAAACTTCTCCGAGGCTCTGTAGAGGAACGGCCTAAAGCTCCGGGAAAGACACAAAGTGTAAAAGAGTCAAAGTTGAGCCAGCAGTTCTTCCGAGCGGGTTAGTGGGACCCAGCTCTGTTCTTCCTATCCAGGTGGAAGGGATCTATGCTGAGCCTTTGCTGGATAGTGGATCGCAAGTTACTCTGCTATACAGATCTTTCTATGAGAAACACTTGAAGCATCTGCCATTGACGCCAATAGAGAATTTGGAGATATGGCGATTGAGCATGCAGCGGTACCCATACAATGGCTGTTTGTATCTAAGGCTGGAGTTTCCTGGGTCTGCCCCAATCCTGTCATGAAAGGAGATGTCAACATTCTGGTGGGAACAAATACTTCAGTGGTGAAGACGCTGGTAGAAGTGTGCAGAGAGAAGGGCGGAAATGATTTTATTCACACCTTGTCTGTTCATCCTGAGATCAGACATGCTTATTAACGGATCGTTGCTGTCGAAAAGTGTGACGCTGATGACATTAGAGGGACTATCTGGTATCTTCGCCCTAAACCAGTGAAATTGCCTCCAGGGGAAAGTGTTAGGGTATATGGGATCCCTGCTGCTCTTTCTGATAAGATCCTGTTAGTGGATAAGCCGGAGGAATCTAATTTTCCTGAGGAACTGCTAGTAGCGCAGAAAGTGCAGTCTACAACGGTTGTCCAGTCAAAAAGGATTGGAGTTACAATCAGAAATGTCTCCTCTCGTCCAGTGATGATTAAAAGAGGAATGCCCATTGCTCACGTGTTTCCAGTTGAAGTCGTGCCTACAGTCTCTAAACACCAAGAGAGCAGTGGCCAGGCAAAACTGAGCAAATATTTATTCAACTTTGGCGATTCCCCTGTGACCGAGGAATGGAAACAGCAGCTGACTAATAAAATGTTGGAGAGGAAGGATGTATTTTCTTGTGATGAATTCAATGTGGGATGTTCAAGGAGTACCCATCATCACATCCGACTGACTGAGGATAAGCCTTTTCGCGAGAGGTCAAGACGGCTTGCACCAGCTGACCTGGAAGACGTCAGGCAACATCTGGAGAAGTTGAAAGAGGCTGGGATTATCACTGAATCCAGGAGTCCCTACGCTTCTCCGATTGTCATAGTACGGAAGAAGAATGGGCAGATTAGGATGTGCGTGGATTACCGGACGTTGAATCGACGTACTGTCCCAGACCAATATACTGTCCCACGCATTGAAGATGCATTGGCTTGCCTGAACGGGAGCAAGTTGGTTCAGTGTATTGGATCTCAGGAGTGGATACTATCAGATTCCTCTGAGTGAAGCAGATCAAGAAAAGACAGCATTCATCTGCCCGGTGGGGTTTTACCAGTTCCAGAGAATGCCGCAAGGGATTTGTGGAGCTCCATCAACTTTTCAAAGAGTTATGGAAAAGACAGTTGGAGAGATGAATTTGTTTGAGGTATTAGTCTACCTGGAAGACCTCATAATTTTCGGAAGGACATTGGAGGAGTATGAAGAGAGGCTACTCAAGGTGTTGGACCAGCTGCAGAGTGAAGGATTTAAGTTATCTGTGGACAAGTGCACCTTCTGTCAGACCTCTGTCAGCTATGTTGGACACTGTGACATTGTGTCTCAAGAAGGTGTCTCAACAGACCCCTCAAAGATCGATGCTGTAAAGTATTGGCCTCGACCACAGAACGTGTCAGAGCTACGTTCGTTCTTAGGCTTCTGTGGATACTACAGAAGATTTGTGAAAGACTATTCGCCTTCTGAGAAGAACTACCCAGTCCATACACTTGAGTTCTTGGCGTTAAAGTGGGCGGTCGTTGACAAGCTACACGATTATCTGTACGGAGCTAAATTTGAGGTACAGACAGACCACAACCCGCTAACTTATGTTCTGACAACAGCCAAGCTGGATGCTGTAGGACATAGGTGGCTGGCGGCCCTCTCAGCATACAATTTCAGTCTCAAGTACAGGCCTGGGAGACAAAATGTCGATGCTGACACTTTGTCGCATCGTCCTCATTGGACAGTGAAGGACCAGGAATGGACGAATATCCCATCCTCTGGTGTGAGAACTTTGTGTAAGCTACCAGGTCAGGACAAGTCCAGTTGCTTTGCAAGTGCCAGCAGGATTGTCACGTCACTAGGAGGATCTTCTAAGTCAGTCCCCAAAGCGTACTGCAACTTAGCTACGCTGGATGCCTTCAGACTCCCAAAGTTGAGTGCTATGGATCTGTCCTGTGCTCAGCAAGATGATCCGTGTCTTGGAGAGATATGGAGAGCTTTGAAAAAGGGAGATCTGTCCACAGTCAAGAAAGAAGCTCATCAGGACCTTCCAGTGATCAGGAGAGAATGGAACAGATTAGTGCCCGATAATTGGGTGATATTTCGGTGCACTCAAGCCCCAGACAGATCTCGTCATAAACAGTGGTGTCTGCTCAAGAAGTTCCATGAAGTAGTTTTAAAATCACTTTATGACGACTCTGGTCACTTGGGGTTTGACAAAACCTATGGGTTTGTGAAAGAGAGATTTTACTGGCCCCGAATGAAGGCTGATGTGGCAAAATATTGCCAGACGTGCCAGATGTGTCAAAAGGAAGACTCTGCTAAAGAGAGCTGCGCCTTTGTCACATTTGTCCAGTAGTGGAGCGATGGATCTTGTGTGTATGGATTTTCTATCCATAGAGCCAGACTCCAAGAACATCGGTAATGTCCTTGTCATCACAGACCACTACACAAGGTATGCACAGGCGTTTCCGACTAAGGATCAGAAGGCGTCCACAGTTGCAAAAGTCCCGTGGGAGAAATACTTTGCTCACTACGGACTGCCTAGACAGATGCACTCGGGCCAGGGTCGGGATTTCGAGAGCAGGCTCATCCATGAGTTGTTTGACCTGTTAGGAGTGGAGAAGTCCCGGACAACGCCGTACCATCCCCAGGGTGATCCGCAGCCCGAACGGTTCAACCGGACGCTCTTGGACACTTTGGGGACCCAGGATCCAAGGCAGAAACAACAAAGGAGCCGTCACATTTAACATCTTGTACACGTGTACAACTGCAGTCTAAACGAAGCAACAGGATATTCGCCTTACTTCCTTATGTTTGGAAGGGAGGCCAGACTGCCCATCGACCTGAGTTTTGGTGTGTCAAGTGATGGTTCTTCCACAAAGTCTTATCAGCGCTTTGTAAAGACTATGCAGTAGGGCTGCACGATTAATCGCATGCGATATTTAACGCGCATCTTATCAGTAAAGCCGGTTCTGTAATCAGCGGTAAATCTCCATCACCTGCGTGCTTTCACATTGAGCAGCATTAACTACACAGAGCCGTTGTTCACTGA
>NW_015558650.1:95240-95602 GCF_001515605.1 Sinocyclocheilus anshuiensis
AGAACCGTCTTTCTGACAAGATGCGCGTTAAATATCGCATGCGATTTATCGTGCAGCCCTACTATGCAGCAAGAACTAAAGTCTGCTTATGAGCTCAACGTCGTCGCGGGTTTTCGTGTGGAAATTCAAAAAGATTTGTATTCTCAATTAGGGTTGGGTATCGATTGGGTTTTTTATGATACCAGTGCCAAATCTATACTTTTAAAATGGTACCGGTGCCTAAACGGTGCCTGAACCAATACTTAAAAAAAAAAAAGCCACAAAAAAAAAACGAGGGATAACATTAAAGAACATTAAAAATATTTAAAATAAATATACATAGCATTCACATGCTCCTCGGATGCTCTCATTTCCCGAGTTGT
>NW_015558650.1:95691-96272 GCF_001515605.1 Sinocyclocheilus anshuiensis
CGGATGCTCTCATTTCCCGAGTTGTGCTTCCCTTACTCTAAGGCTAATCAATGTTTTTCACAATCTAGGTCATTATTTAATACAAAACAATATTTAATACAAAACCACACATAATGTTTCTACAGTATCTCTGTCAATCACTCTGATATTTAGTTTAAATGAGAGAATTGACTGAGTGCTGTCTGTCACTGTCTTTAATCAGTTCTGTGAATGACTGTATGGTATGACACATGCACTGTAATATGTTTTATATTAAATATTAAATTTTCAAATGAAAATAGCAACATGATCGTTTTATAAAGTACGCGTTCATATGTGTTAAGGGCTAGATTTCCGCTGGAGGAAACAGCTGTGGGTGAACGCAGCGAAAACTTTACAGTAGATGGGAAACCGACTGCTCCCACGTCACCTTTTGTAAACTGTATTTATGACAAAGAACTGCACAGATACAGATATTATAACAATCTATCGATAAACAGACACCTTGTGTCCTCTGTTTCTGTTTGAGCCTGCTCGCGCTGCGCGTCTGCGGAGTGCGAATTGAAGAGCGCGCTGAAAGACGGGGAGGAGACGAAGTCTGC
>NW_015558650.1:96469-101100 GCF_001515605.1 Sinocyclocheilus anshuiensis
TATAAACAGTCAGTGATGAAATAAGGATATGAAACTAATTGTAAGCAATAAGACAAAAAACTACAATAAATAAGAAACTCTACATACATTGTGTAAATGATATAGTCTTCACTATGTTAATTATATCTATCTATTTATTAGGGTTGGGTATCGATTGGGTTTTTTACGATACCGGTGCCAAATCGATACTTTTAAAATGGTGCCGGTGCCTAAACAGTGCCTGAACCGATACTTAAAAAAAAAGAGCACCAAAAAAAAAAACGATGGATAACATTAAAGAACATTAAAAATATTTAAAATAAATATACATAGCATTCACGTGCTCCTCGGATGCTCTCATTTCCCGAGTTGTGCTTCCCTTACTCTAAGGCTAATCAATGTTTTTCACAATCTAGGTCATTATTTAATACAAAACAATATTTAATACAAAACCACACATAATGTTTCTACAGTATCTCTGTCAATCACTCTGATATTTAGTTTAAATGAGAGAATTGACTGAGTGCTGTCTGTCACTGTCTTTAATCAGTTCTGTGAATGACTGTATGGTATGACACATGCACTGTAATATGTTTTATATTAAATATTAAATTTTCAAATGAAAATAGCAACATGATCGTTTTATAAAGTACGCGTTCATATGTGTTAAGGGCTAGATTTCCGCTGGAGGAAACAGCTGTGGGTGAACGCAGCGAAAACTTTACAGTAGATGGGAAACCGACTGCTCCCACGTCACCTTTTGTAAACTGTATTTATGACAAAGAACTGCACAGATACAGATATTATAACAATCTATCGATAAACAGACACCTTGTGTCCTCTGTTTCTGTTTGAGCCTGCTCGCGCTGCGCGTCTGCGGAGTGCGAATTGAAGAGCGCGCTGAAAGACGGGGAGGAGACGAAGACTGCCAGTTTTCATATGAAATTTAAAGGGGACTGATTCTGAGGCGACCACAAATTTGTGTACAGTTTATGGAGCTAATCGCTATAGCCCCGCTAAAAATGGACCGTATTAGCACCGGGTTTCAGTACCCAACCATTTTCTGAAGTTTAAAAGTAACATAGTTTTGTTCTTAAATTTCCAAATAAGAAACATCAATCTGACACAAACAAGTGAAAATCTGAGTCCTGGGTTATATACTGTGAATACTGTAATGAAAGAGAAATGTGCATTTACTGGGGTAGTGGTGGCAATAATATCCCCAAGACAGATTTTTATTGTGTGAGCCGCAATATATTTACCCTGGCAGGAGGGCTACACTAAAATAGGCCACTAATACAGTTCACTTAAAGGAGTGAATGAATACAAGTGAGTGAATTCGGGCACTGGGTGCCCCGGAAGGACTGCCGCTTTTGCATGCTTGCTGTTGAATAATCGTTTAAAACTGGCAAACTGGCAGCTCCAGTAGTAAGAATAAAGGATGTATCTTGAACTCTGTCATGGACCCTAGTTCAACAATTTAATAATCAATTTACAATGAATTTATACCTGAGTTGTATTATGCTGTAAAATGATGCTTTGTAAAATGAATGGATGGATGGATGATTAAGCTATGGGCACCATCTTCTGGTGAGACGCGGGAATTCATTCTGCGCGCAACTCTCAGTGCATTATGGGTATTCTCTAGCTGTTGAGCTTGCACCGGTTGTATACTTGTCTTTGTGGTGCATTGTGGGATTGAATGAGTGCACTCGAGAACATCCACCATGGTTTCAGACACCCCTACAAATGGCTGTCCACTCAAATAGTGCCCTATTTAAAGGTATAGGGGGTGGTTTCAGATACAGCCGTAGAATTATTGATCTATTCGATAGGATATAAGCTAGCATACACTTGCTGCACGGACTGGCAGCCAATGAGAACTTTAATTTCGATTCGGTAAATGAAAGGATGTGGCTGGAGTAGTGGCAGATGCAGAGTCAATTTGTGGCACAGCAAATGTATTTGTGTTCGGCATCGGTTGTATGGGTTGTACATTCGTTTTTGTGGTGCATTGTGGGATTGAATGAGTGCACTCGAGAACGTCCACCATGGTTTCAGTCACCCCTACAAATGGCTGTCCACTCAAATAGTGCCCTGTTTAAGGGTATAGGGGGCACTCGAGAACGTCCACCATAAGCTAGCATACACTTGCTGCATGTCTCTTAAAACGTTAAAAAATGTCAATATCTTGAAATTGAAGAGAAGAGCAGACATATGGATACATTTGTAAAGCATGACAATGCAAAAGAGAACTCAATTCTTTCTGGTTTTCTAAAAACACACACACAGAAAAGTGCCTCTCACAGACACAGCACACGAGTACTAAAATCAGTTCTTTTTTGCATTGCATGAATGGAGAAATACACAAAAAATGATGTCGAATTGTCTGTTTTGACGAGTATTCACTTAAACACACTCAGTTGTGTCTTAAGTGAACGTAAACAGTTGGGAGAATATCAAATGTGTATCAGTATAATTAGGGCTGGACAATAATTCAATATCAATATGTATCGCGATATAATTATTTTCAATAACGGTGATATGATTTTTAAACACATTTCCGATATTTCGATATACATTACCAGTTTCCCATACATTGATTTATTTGTGCCGTTTGACTTCGTTGAATAAACATGAGCACTGCAGGTTTCAAAATCATAACACGGCGCGGGTGTTTTATATGAATGTATCTCTGAAGGGAATTGACTGTCTTCAGAAAAGTTTCTATAGCATTTTCATTTGATCTGATAAAGTAGCATTCATGACGCGGAGCTGCTTTGATTACAGCCATTACTGGGGAAACCGCTAGTTTTATCACTCTAAAAGCGCCTCCCGCTGGCAGAGAATGAGTTTGCATTTTAAATAAGCCCGTCTAAAGCAACATTTCCAGTGTTTTGTTGTTTTTCAATTTTTTTGTTTTCTGCAGCGACTCTGAGCACTTTTCATACCCTTTTTTCTGGCTGAAGCACATTTGTTTCAATCTATAAGAATAATCAGCCTACACTACCAGTCAAAAGTTTTTGAACAGTAAGATTTTTAAACACTATTCCATTCAGTATAATTTTTATTATTTTTTTGGGAAAGAAATTATAGAAATTAATACTTTTATTTAGCAAGGGTGCTTAAAATTTATCAAAAGTGATGATAAAGGCATTTATAATGTTACAAAAGATTTCCCATTTCAGATAAATAGTGTTCATATCGATATCGGAATTATATCGTATCGACCGAAATTAAGAAATATATCGTGATATCAATTTTGGCCATATCGTCCAGCCCTAAGTATAATACACCTGTGCATTCGGTTTTAAAGGGACATTAGCTTAATTTAGTTGCTTTTGTAAGTGTCAGTAATGTTAATCAAGCAACATAAGAAAGAGAGAAAATCACTCACTGCTCTTGACTGAATGACTTTAGTAACTCTAATAAGGATTCGTCTAATTATATATATATTATGGCATGCCGTTCAATAAATTATGGTATTTATAATATGAAGCTTGAGTATATGGAATGGAATGAAACTTGAATATGTGCTATTCCTTTATTGTGAACTGCTCTGTATCAGTCTGAAGCACTGTTGCGGGAGCCTGTTGAACGTGTAACAGTGCCGAGTTTTCCTGCGGTAAGATCAGCACAATATAATTCAAATGTGCGCATAAATACACAAATGTGCTGTTCACACAAGCACCAGTGTTACTTATTTTACCAGTAAGATACCATTCACAAAACAACAGTGAACTCTCTGTACTGTCAATCATCCACCTGCCTGATTCAAGTTTCGTCCCATATATTCAGACTTTCATTCCATATATTTAAGTTTCATTCCATATATTCAGACTTTCATTTCATATATTCAGACTTTCATTTCATATATTCAGACTTTCATTCCATATATTCAAGTTTCATTCCCATATATTCAGACTTTCATTCCATATATTCAAGTTTCATTCCATATATTCAAATTCCATATATTCAAGTTTCATTCCACATATTCGTTTAATTCCATATATTCAGTATTTCATTCAATTTATTCAAGTTTAATTCCATATATTCATATTTCAATTCCATATATTCAAGTTGAATTTCATAAATTCCGATTTCCATTCCATATACTTCGTATCCTGAACGGCATGCCATATATATATATATATATATATATTAGGGCTGTCAATAGATTACAATTTTTAATCTAATTAATCACACCCTTTTTATGTGATTAATCGCGATTAATCACACACTTCATTAAATAAAGCATAGACCATTTATCTTGTTTCAAATCTTTATTTTGTCATCATTTGCTATATCCAGCAAAGTAAACCAAAAGATTGAAGGGTGATTCTCAAAAATCTGTATTTTCTGCAAGCTTTTTTCAAGATAAATTTAGATGTCTTTCCAAAAAAGGACACTTAGAAACTCAAAAAGGACACCAAAGAACCAAATGATGTAAGGAGCCCATATAAGCACATATGAAAGAAAAAAAAACATCTGAATTTTATAATATGCGTACAGTGCAACAGCAAAGAGCTTTTTTACATTTTAGAGAAGTCAAGTTGCAATACCGAACAGGACCACATGGAGAAAAAAAACCCTAAACCAACCGACTGCTGACTGCATATATCTACTACAGTACACGGATCCATTCCGTATAA
>NW_015558650.1:103759-106311 GCF_001515605.1 Sinocyclocheilus anshuiensis
AAATCAAAACATTGGTGAATGTGTGTGGAAACAACGTGAATGTACGGAAATGTCTGTGTGCATAAATACAATGTGTCTCTGTTCTCTCTGCAATCTCTGATGTAATCAGCCTGGTTTCCTTTATATTAGTGCTGTTTTGGAGATAACGTGTTATATGCACTGTTATTTCACCTCTCATAGGATATACTACAAAATCTCATCGAAAATGTACAAGAATCCATTTACATTTTTTTTTATTCAGTTTTATTCATTATTTATTCAGTTCAAGTTTTTATTCAGGGAAGCACAGAGACTTTTTGTGATTGAATGCAATGAAAAAGGGACTAAAAGTGAACTCTTCTTTTCATGAGTGATAAATATAATAATAATAATTTCAAATGTTGATTATTATTTGCTGTTATTATATTGTTTCTATCACAATTATACAGAGCTGGGTAGATTACTTACGAATTGGAGTCCGTTACAGATTATATGACGAAAACTCTAGTATTTAGTAATGCATTATAGGTTACTAATTTTAGGTTATGTAGTCAGACTACTTTTAGATTACTTTTTTTTCAATCAAACTTGTATTAAATTTGCCATTAATCACACCACATTGATATATATATATATATATATATATAAGGCAAATGGAAATATAT
This sequence comes from Sinocyclocheilus anshuiensis, assembly GCF_001515605.1. Taxonomy (NCBI): domain Eukaryota; kingdom Metazoa; phylum Chordata; class Actinopteri; order Cypriniformes; family Cyprinidae; genus Sinocyclocheilus; species Sinocyclocheilus anshuiensis. Next base: position 104,404 of record NW_015558650.1, read on the forward strand.
TCCATTTTTTTATATCAACATCATAGAATGCATTAAACATTACATTAGACCAGGATTTCCTGGGCTTAATGTAAGAACTGCAGTGGGTTGATAAAAAGTTAATGCAGTGAGTTGATAAAAAGCTAATAATTAATTAAATCATAAAAAAAATGTAAAATAAAAACAATAAACACTTGAACACTAAAAATATAAATATTTTATTTGTTTAAGTGCATGCAAATGTGACCATTAACCGACATCAGGGAACTGTAAACATGCAAATGTGTTGTTAATTTATTTTAAATATTAACTTCCTCAGAGATATTTCAAGTAAATATTTAATTTTAATGGCTTTGTCTGACAAAAACACTTTGGAATCCCCGGATTATATTAACCAACATTACCAAACATGAAAACGACAATGACATTGCACAGACAAAGTCTTCCAGGATTGAAATATTTTTGTCCAGACTTCCAGAACCAACAATTACTGTAGGTTACTGGAAAGACTTCACAACTTGCTTCAAAACTATACATCACCAGTGTTTAGTAACTTGCATAATTATTTGTTTCATACATGGTCTATTCGCTTTAGAGGTGCTTTTCCCAACAAATTCAGAAGCATGGTTTGCTAATTTATTTACACGACACGTAGTGTATACTCAAAGCTAAATGGTATGACACAGTAGTATTTTTTTATAAAAGTTAAATTAAAAGAGAAAAGGAAGAATTGGGGAGAATCGATAAATTAAGAATAATTTACTGCAATTATGTGAATAATATGTAATCATGTAATCCATAAAAAAGTAGCTGTAATCTGATTATGATCATTTTAAAATGTAATATATTCTATTTCCAAGAACTCAATTTTTGGAATTTGATTATGTAATCCCCATATAATCAGTTACTAACCAGCACTGCGATTATACTTATTTAGGTTTTAAATCAGGGGTCTCCAACCCTGCTCCAGGTGAGCTACCATCATGCAGATTTTGAGCCCGTCCACACGGAGACGAGTTTAGCTGAATATGTAAACATTTTGAATCGTATCGGCGTTTCGTCCAGACGGATCTGGCGTTTTGGGAGCCTGAAACCGCAATTTTTTGAAAACGGGTCGCAAAGTGGATAAATCTGAAAATGTCACCCTTGCATTTGTGTGTGTACAGCCAATCTTTATATTTAGTGAAACGATCATGCCATCACCCCACGTCTTGACCCTAGTCAGACACCGCTACGTCACGTAACAGCAACAACAACAACAAAGGCGGACTACAGCTTGATCAGACCTTTGAAGCTCTGGCTTCATGTGGATGTGGCCTTCATCTCCAACCCAATCAAACACACCTGAACCAGCTAATCAAAATGTTCAGGTTTACTTGATAATTACAGGCAGGTGTGTTGGAACAGGGTTGGAACTGAAGTCTGCAGGATGGTAGTTCTCCAGGAGCAGGGTTGGAGATCCCTGTTTTAAATTATTTTAGTGTTTTTTTTTATTTTTTTATTGATATCTTGATATCTAAATAGTAGGTTGCACTTTTTAATGCTTATTTTGATTTTTAAATAAATAAAAAACGTATGTGACATTAAATGTCCATTGTCTTTAAGTATTTGTTACAAAATGAACATGAACTGAATATGGACAATGGAAGCAATCAAAATCAACAAAAGAGCAATGATATGCAAGTGCTACAACAAGTCTCAGTTAGCTTAACGCAGTACACATAGCAAGGTTTTTTTTTTAAATTACATAATAAATAAAAAGAAAACAGATAGAATAGAAAAAGGATAGAGTAAGCTAGTGTTAGAGTCCTTTTTTGCTTTTGTTAATTGTATAATAAATCAAAAGGAAACAAATAGATAGAATACAATACAATTAATACAATTATTATTATTATTATTATTATTATTATTATTATTATTTTAAAGAAA
>NW_015558650.1:106528-107060 GCF_001515605.1 Sinocyclocheilus anshuiensis
AAATCAACAAAAGAGCAATGATATGCAAGTGCTATAACAAGTCTCAGTTAGCTTAATGCAGTACACGTAGCAATTGTTTTTGTAAATCGTATAATAAATGAAAAGAAAACAGATAGAATAGAAAATGAATAGAGCAAGCTAGAGGCCTTTTTTGCTTTTGTTAATTGCATAATAAATAAAAAGAAAACAAACATAGAATACAAAAAAAATTAGAGAAGCAAGTGTTAGTTTTTTTTTTTTGTCTTTTTTTAAGAAAACAAGCAGTTAGTAAATAAATAGAGTGCAAGTCTAAAAGGGGCAAGCTTTATATATATATATATATATATATATATATATATATATAACATATCAAGTGTAGCCTTAGTTCTGGCAGGTCACCTTAGTCAAGCTTGCATCAGCTGACCCCCATCTACGTATTATCAGCAGTTTTCGCATTAGCCATCCAGTGTTCCGCCCGCGGTACACTACATACATTGAGGGTTAACTTTGTGAAACACCAAAAAAAAAAAAAAAAAAAAAGTAAAAGGGTCAT
>NW_015558650.1:112754-118300 GCF_001515605.1 Sinocyclocheilus anshuiensis
TGAAACACAAACAAAAAAAAAAAAAAAAAGGTAAACGTGTCATATACCTTTGAAAAAAATATACCATTTTAAGATACAATCAACACGGCAGGTACAATCAGTGTCTTTGTCAGACCAACAACAACCAAATAAACAATAACAAAACTGAAGGAACTCACCTATGAAGCCTCTTGTTAGTCCACTAGTTCATTACATTCCAACAAAAATGGTGTAGTTACACTGTAAAGGGTCCAGACGATCCAATTCAGTGAAATATTTAGTCCATAACACATTTATATGTTGATAAACATCCACGGAGTGCAGGAGTATCATTTCAGATTAGCCGACGGAGCGCTCAAATCCTCGGCGCATTCTGAAGAATAGCTCGTGTTTGCATGTAAACAAAACCGGACCATTGAAGTTAAAATGGCCGCTGAACTCTGCCCTTTTGATTGACACCTTATTTGAGCCAATAGCTGAATCTATGAAGTGTTTACAGGCAGAGATAGCCAACTAGCACCCAGAATGAAGAATGGTACAGCCTCTGTGTGATCGACTGTAGATCGATCCAGTTGCATCAGAGTTTGCAAATGACTGTCGTTTCTGATGGCCAATGAACTTCTGAACAGAATAATATTTGTTTTGAGTGGGCGGCTTTGATATATCAGCGCTGAAGTCCGTGCACAAAGGACAATGGAGTCTGATGCGTCTGCGCGTAATCTGAGCGCTCCATGAGAGCTAACGGGGAAGAGGTGGTTAGAGGTCAAAAACTATCAAAGAGAACGCGAAAAACAACCCGTTTGTTCTAATACGATGTTAAGCAATCTATAACAATAAAATTGGCCGGACATAAAAGTGTTTTTTGACGGAGGGTGCGATATTACATCCATTGAAGCAGATGAGGATATGGGTTTGAATGGACGAGACGCCGCTCTCAAGTAAGTGCTTTATTATATTATATAATTATATTTATATATATTTTACATATAATTATGTATATTATACATTTACTGTATAATTATATATATATTGAGGTATGTGTTCACTACTGACTGTGTGTGAGTAGTCCAGGTGAGGTCCTCGGTGACGTGAACGTCAGGGTGCACACCTCTTCTTGTGGGTGTGTGTGTGTTTGTGTTTGAGGTGTTCTTGCTAACTTCTGTCATGTGTGTGTGTGTGTGTGCATGTTATATGTGTTTGTGATTTGAGGTGTTCCTGCTAACTTATGTTGTGTGTGTTGCTTTTTTTTTTATATCACAGACAATCATCTGACATTGAATCGAGTGAAGTCTGGGAGCCAGTCAGCAAAAAGCCATATATTGAGGGACATGATGACAGCACCTCTGAAAAAAATCGTAAAAACCACTACATAATGTGTTTATGCTTCAGTTACTATGTGTCAGCAATTATTGACAGTGAATCTGGATAAGAAATTGAATAGGTCTAAGTGTAACCTGTCATTAGAGCCCAAAATTATGACTGTACATTAAAGCATTCAAGAATTGCAGCATTTTATGTGTCGTTGGTTACAAAGGGTAATTTGGAGTCTCCAAGTGGCTTTGTTTGGGAAGCGCCTAGACATAAATTTAGATAAACATGTGTAAAACACTCATTTTCTAAGGTATTGTTATCAAATTTGAAACATTTTGCTTGGTAAGACTTTATTCTGTGATCCAAATGTATGTAAAAAAAAGTAGGCAGATTTTTTATTTTATTTTTCAGTGTGTTCAAAGTTCTATTACTCAATACCAATAAGACTTACAGTGATTCTGTTGAGGAACACACCTCAGAGTGTCACCTTTCAAAAGAGACCAAAACCATGTATGTACTCCAAATGGTTCAAGAACAGCATGCAATTTACTTTGGGTATGCCTTTTTTAGGTGTTTTAGGCAAATTTTACAGGAATGCTAAAGGGTTAAATGGCGAATTCGGCAAGCAAAACACCATCATCATTAGGAATCTGGAATTTAATGGTCTCACCTCCGATTTATTCAAGTTCGTTAACTTGAAAACATGAATTCACCGCATTGATCATACCCTGATAGCACACATACATCTCGGAGACGTCTATTTGATGTCTGCATTTACATCTGCAAGGCGTATTTTTTAGAGTGTTTGCTCATCTGCAATACGTCTATAGGACGTTTCCTTTTAGATGTCAAATAGACGTCTATTAGATGTCTTTAAGATGTTTATGATTTAGAATGTATGTAAAACTGACATCTGAAAGACGTCTGTCAGATGTTTGTCCAAAGCAGATGCTTTCCAGATCAAGAGATCTTTAACAGACATCTTGCAGACGTACATGTGCTATCTGGGTAAGCTGCCTGATTCAGAGTTAGCATTACTAAATGCATCTCTACATTATTGTCATGGACTCCACGAGTTATGTGACTGACTCAAGAACAAGTTCAGATGGGAACTTCATCCCCAAGAAGGATATCAAGAGATCAAGCATCCACTTCACAGCTGCTGTTTCACTCTCGAACGTCTTCACAAGCTAATTTCCTTTTAATGCTCTCAGGTTTGGCAACATGTGTGTTGTTAAGGCTATCTGTCTAGCTTAGGCTCATTTAGTTCTTTTCAGTTAACGTTACATGCTTGCGTTGTGCTAGTTTATGTGACCTATTGGCAATGTGCGGTACTTATCTGTGGTCACTGGCAACACGCTTGTCGCTGCATATGCTACGCTTAAAGGGGGTCTAATGTCATTTCATGCATTTAGTTATGTACACTGTTAAGAGTTGGATTCTTATGCGCGTGCGCACTCGGCGACCCAAGCGAGAGCAAGAGCGCACCGCTTAACGTGTTTCTTCCATGGTTTCGGAAGTCATCGGCAGCGCTGCAGTTACTTGCTCGAGAAGACTAGGATGTTCGAGAGGAACTACACTAGCCTGCCTCCGGCTGGAGAGAGTAGCCGCTTGCTCCTGGTAATGACGCTCTCGCAGTGTTTGCTTACTCTATCACAGATTAAATGTATTAACGGCAATATTTGTCAAATACACAGACGTTTCAGAAACGTTTTCATAAAGCAACAGAAACACTTTTATATACTGCTTAATACAGTGCCATCTGTTCTTGAATAAGTTCAACATTAGCATATGCTATTTAAATACCAAAAAAGTGGGGGTATATATGCTTTTATCAGTGTTTTTTGAAACGTGACTCAATATAACAGTGTGACAACACTCAAAATGCTTTTACTGTTATAAAAACACAGATTTGTGAGCATCATTGGAATTTAATTGTTATAATAAGCACGCAACACACGTCGTGCTTGTCATCACAGAATCTAACCAACGAGAATGAAGTGTGTCCTCATCAAGGCTTTCGCAGTAGGCTTGTTTGAGATAAGCAAAATCTGCGTAGAACCGATCACCGCGGGATGCATGCCGGTTAGAAAAGTGTCCGAGTTACATCCTACTTGCTCTGATGTCATGCTGACGTGTGCAAAAAAAAAAAAAAAACCCCCCAATGGCGAGGCGGCTGTGTCGGATTGAGCAGTCGAGCGCAGTTGCTCTCCACCTCTGCGCTGATCAAAAGCATGATGGCAAACGACTGACTGACGACACAGGTTTATGCTCATTGGTTCAGACAACCGTGATGCTGCGTTCTCTTCTAAAATGTTTTATTTCATGTGATTTATTTAAATTATGCATGAATATTCCCAAACACTATGTCAGTGCGATCTCTGTATGAGATATGTGATTGTTGTCGTCATATTTCTATAAAAATCTAAAATACATGTTTGTATTAAACTACAAATGAATGATAAATATGCCTTTTGTATGGAATTAAATAGCAAGCACTTTGAGTGTCTTGTTCATCATATTTATTTTTATATAAAGGCAACAGAACTGAAATTATATCATGCTAATCAGCAGCACAGCACATGAGTGAGAATAACACAATATCTGTCTTTGATCTCGTTGGTATCTGTTCACTTCGAGAGGTCAGAACTGTCCGTCTTCACTGCGCTTATTTCACTCCTCCCCTCACTGCAGCCGCCTGCTCTCGCCTACATTTCAGGTGAGGCGCATCTCAAACAAGCCTAGTGCCTGACCTAGGCAGCTGGTCTCGTTTTGCTCTCGCGGTACTTTGATGGCAGATGTGATCATAAGGCGGCTGCAGCGCCGATCAAAGTCGGACACATTTTCTAACCAGGATGCATTGCTTTGACAGGCGGCAGCCGATCTTTGCGGCGCCGCATGAAGTCGAACAAGCCTAATGTCTGTAAAGAGTGTGTTTTATTTGGATGTGAGGAAAAGATAACCTATCCAGTGTTATGTGAACAGTGGATGCAATTTGCTTTTCCAAGGCAGCAACGGAGTTTCTCAAGTGTGTTTGTTCCCGTCATTTCGGTGACGAATGTTTTATAACAAGGTACATTCTGACACTGGATTTGCACATCGTTGATACTGAAAGACGGAGCAGTCCCAGCGATAAAACAAAGATCTTGGTCATGACTAGGAACTGCTGTAAAACTCCATCAATGTCTATGTTTTGTTGCCAATCGGCCCGTAAGTGCTCGTAACTCTTCAGCTCCGCCCACGGCTCGCCTCCAGGAGCTCAGCTGTTTCCGGAGAGAATCGCAAAGCTGTTTCCCTTTCATGGGAACTTCGAACTGCGTCCTCTAGGGGTCGCTATGGGGAACGCCTCGTCGTGACCCGTGTCTCCAACCCTAATTCTGCCTTTAAATATCGACCAGATGAGGTATCTCAGGAGGCAGGAAATGAAGCCAACTTTGGATTCGACGTGTATCGATGCTTTCCTACCTTGAAATGTGTCTTCCGAAGGCAGCATTTTCCAGTTCGGATGCAGCCGTCACTTCAGCAATGATTCTGTTCCCGCATCAGACACACTTGTTCTGTCTAGTCGTATTGGAAACTTGTTTGGTTGTTATTGGGAACATGCTTGTTCTAAAAGCTGTAGTTGTATTTGGAACATGCTTGTTCTTAAGCTGTCTAGTCGTATTGGGAATATGCTTGTTCTTAAGTTATAGCTGTATTGTTGGGAACATGCTGTTCCAGAGCAATCCGGTCGTTATTCAGAACATGCTTGTTCTGAAAGCTGTAGTCGAATTGGAACATGTTTTTCTTAAGTCTATCTGGTGTTATTGAGAACATGTTGCTTAAGCTTTTAAGGTATTGGCAACATATTCATTAGGTCATCTGTTAAAGGCAACATGATTGTTGTTACAGGTTATGCGGGTTTTGACAACATATTTGATTGGTCATTGGTTAAGGGCAACATGCTTGTTGCTTAAGGCTTTGAGATTTTGCTATAAGTTTGTGTTGGGGGATATCAGCATATGGTTTTGTTTTGTGGGGTTAGAGATGTGTTTTTAGTTGATTCTTGAAGATGCTGCTCGGACTGAGTTAGGCAGGTCATTGCACCAGGAGGAAACATTTAATTTAAAAGTCTGTGAAAGTGTTTTTAGCTGATTCTTGAAGATGCTGCTCGGACTGAGTTAGGCAGGTCATTGCACCAGGAAGAAACATTTAATTTAAAAGTCTGTGAAAGTGTTTTTGTGCCTCTTTGGGATGGCACAATAAAGCGACATTAC
>NW_015558650.1:118621-118834 GCF_001515605.1 Sinocyclocheilus anshuiensis
TTGGCTGTTTTTGAAGGAGTTATGGTTGATGTGCCTAACTGGATGGTGAAATTGTGATGAAACAATGGGTTTTCTGGAACCACAAGCAGTTCTGTCTTGGCAAGGTTGAGTTGAAGGTGATGGTCCTTCATCCCCTTCATCCAGTCTGTTAGACAAGCTGAGATGCGAGCAGCTATCGTCGGATCATCAGGATGGAATGAGAGGAATGAGAGG
>NW_015558650.1:119525-119886 GCF_001515605.1 Sinocyclocheilus anshuiensis
ACCCCAGTAGTTAGATGTTGTGACTTGGACACCTCACCTCTCCAAGATATCTTGAAGGACCTATCTGAGAGATAAGACTCACCACTAGAGTGTGGTTCCTGAGATGCCCTTTGCCAATAGGGTTGAAAGGAGGATCTGGTGGTTAACCATGTCAAAAGCAGCAGACAGATCCAGCAAGATAATTACTGAAGATTTGGAATCCACTCTTGCCAGTCTTAGGGCTTCAACAACTTAAAGCAAGGCAGTCTCGGTTGAATGTTCACTTCTAAAACCAGACTGGTTGCTGTCGAGGAGGTTGTTCTGTGTAAGAAAGGCAGAGACTTGGTTGAAGGCAGCTCGTTCAAGTGTTTTTGCAATGAAA
>NW_015558650.1:120143-143840 GCF_001515605.1 Sinocyclocheilus anshuiensis
TCAAAAAGAGATGGGTTAAGGGTGGGTTTCTTAAGTAGTTGGGTTATACGAGCCTGTCTAAATGATGAGGGAAAACACCAGTGTGAAGGGATGTGTTAATGATGTGAGTGAGTGCAGGTACAACTGCAGGAGAAATGGCTTGAAGAAGATGAGATGGAATAGGATCAAGCGGACAAGTAATGAGATTGAATAGGATCAAGCAGTAGTAGGATGAGATTGAATAGGATCAAGAAGTAGTAGGATGATTAGAAAGGATGAGTTTGGAGACTTCTGCCTCAGAGAGTGAAGAGAAAGATGTAAACGAGTGTATGTTTGCTGTTAAGATGTGCCTGACAGATTATGGTGTGGAAAATTGTGCACTGATGGTTTTTATTTTATTAATTAAGAACGTGGCAAAGTCGTCAGCTGTTAGAGTTGATTGAGGGGAAGGAGGAGGAGGACAAAGGATGGAGGAAAATGTTTTAAAGAGCATGCGAGAGTTAGACAAATTGTTAATTTTGTAATAAAAGTATGTCCTTTTAGCAGTGGAGACATTAGCAGAGAAGGAAGAGAGGAGTGACTGATATACATTAAGGTCAGTAAGATTTTTTGATGTGCGCCACACACTTTCAGCAGCCCTGAGCTTAGAACGATGCTCGCGGAGAACATCAGACAGCCAAGGGGCAGAAGGAGTGGTATGGCCTGGCCTGGAAGACAAGGGGCAGACAGTGTCTAAACAAAATGTAAGAGTGGAGCAGAAGGTATCAGTAGCACTGTTAGCATCAAGAGATGATAACCGTTTAGGGGGAAGAAGCGAAGATGAAACCATAGCAGATATCCAGGAGGGTGAGAATGAGCGTAGGTTACGTCGAAAGATGACATGTGGATGGGTATGTGTTGAGTCAGGATCCATGTTGAGGTTAAGAGTGAGGAGGAAGTGATCCGAGGTGTGCAGTGGAGTAACCAGTACATCAAGTTTCCTCAATAGGTGGTCCGCGGGCCACATCCGGCCCGTGAGAGAAAAAAGTTTGGCCCACGCTAATTTCAAATAATGTGGCATGAAAATTCAAACGCACCATCAGAAAGCTACATTAACTTACGTCGTTTCTACACCGGACGCGAGCGGCACGGCGCGATGCAATAAAATACAATAGAACTCGTTATAATCAGTGATGCTGTCTTGGATGCGGCGCAACATGACAAATCCCCGTCAGTAAACTGCTGACTCGTTCTATTTATAACGTACTGACGCTACGTTGAAATGATTTGCAATGCTTTGTCGCGTCCATGTAGATACGATGTGACAGCAAAAACATGGCGAGTGTGTAGAAAATAAAAAAGTGGACACGGAAAATAGATGATTCAAATGTGAATGGACTGAACAGTTTTGAGTGAGTGAGTGACTTATCTTTGTTACGGAATACACGTGTTGGTTCGCAGTGAGTTCACAGTTTTAACTTACAAGTTTGCTTTAATTTATTTTCAAGATCTGAGGTGAAATATCTATTGTTGCTTTCACTATGGCTATAAAGATAACGCAAAATAATATTCAAACTCACATTAGACACTATTAACATGGAATAAAGCACATAATCATTACCTGAGATTATCACTGTCATATTTTGTATGTTGTTCCTGCCGCGATGTCGCAGAAAATAAAAAAACGTTGCTAAAATGGAATCCCATGTCGCTTATTGTCACGTGTCGCTGTCGCGGGTGGTTAGGACAAAAACTACATGGAAAAGATACTTTTTATCGTGTCCTGTCTGGTTGGGACACACAGCGTTACAGTTTGATCCCCCCAAAAAATATCAGCATAAAAATATTAATACTGACAAATCTAATCTGCAATTAGGGAAAGTGGAGAGAAGAGATCCAGTCTGGTAGCAGGAACAGTACAGAGAAGGAAAATGAATACATTTCCAATCATTAGAGATAAGCAGACCAGTAACTCCATCTCTTCCAGATAGACTGGGAGTGTGGGAAAATGAGAAATTATTGGAGAGTGCTGCAGGAGTAGCAGTGTCCTCTGGTTTGATCCACGTCTCTGTCAGGGCCATGAGGTTTAGTCTTGAATGACTAGTAATAGATGTAATTAAATCTGCTTTGTTTACCGCTGAATGACAATTCCAGAGACCAATAGAAAAAGAAAGTAGTGTATTAGCAAACACAGGCAAAGTGCGCAGGTTGTTAGGATTGCGCTGCTTATAGTGTGTGATGCATGGTTTGCGAGTGGTAGTAATAGTAGGGATATGGAAACGCATAGTAAGAGTTGGTCATAAAAAACAGAAGTGAAAAAGTGTAAAAAAGAGGTTGAGTCAAAAGCAATACTTATGTCCCTTGTCTGTGTCCCTGCATTGTGGAGTCGCACGGTAGAGTCAATGGTCTTTACACTCTTCAGTCTTCACACGAGGGCTGCTGTGACCGATGCCGCAGTGTACTAACCTTTTTTATACCCGTTTAACAAAACGGAAATTGAATTCAGCTGAACACACTTTACTGTTCATCACAACAAAGGGCTAAGCAAGCGCACGACACTAACAAGGTATGCGATACAGTATGAGACCAAATGCAACTTCAGCACGTCTCAACACAGTAAACAAAACAAGTGTTTCCTAGCAACGACAACTGCGCTAAACACTAATGAGACAAGAAATAAATACACTTACGATCTGCTTTTAACTTCCGCTGATTGACTGCTTCTCTCAGAGTATTTATTCACACTGTCTTTTGCTAGCGCTTGAACACACTTTACTGTTTATCACAACAAAGGGCTAAGCAAGCGCACAACACTGACAGGGTATGCGATACATTACGAGACCAAACGCAACTACAGTCTTAACACAGTAAACAAAACAAGTGTTTCCTAGCAACGACAACTGCGCTAAACACTAATGAGACAAGAAATAAATACACTTACGATCTGCTTATATCTAATTATATCAGTGGTTCAATTGTGATTTTAAATAAATTGTGAACTTTGTACTTCAGTTTATTTATTTAAACTACTGTGTGGGGGTTAAACTTATTGTTCTGCTTGTATGTTAGTGGGAGTGGCGTAGTCATACACTTAAATATTCCATAATAGCCCTTTGTTATAAATGTTTCACCAGTCATTAGCTACATATTTGGGTCTTTAACGACCCAGACCTAACACGGATGGCTCTCTAACTTCTGCAATAACGTGAAACTATCCAGATATTTTAATAACAATTACAAAAGAATAAAATAAACTTGGAAGGGTTCAGTTTGAGCAGATGATTTTACCATTGCTGTCATCTTCAGAGCTCACTTCCCCAGTACATTCAGCATCTGGCTCATATTCACAATCTCAAATAAATTCTCAAAACTATAATTTTCAACATCTTCAAAAACAAAACCATTTTGATCGCTAATCACCACATCCACCATCAATTGACAGTGACACTTATATATATCATTGCGTACAGTAATGGCTCTGCATTGAAGCCATTCAAGTCCGTTCAATTATTGCAGATGATATGACTGAAAAATCATGTAATCATTGTGTATCAAACAGTGCCACTTTGAGGAATAAAAGGGAATTGCACGAGTCATCAGACATTTAATTATTGTTGTGCAGAAAAAAATATATTTACACTATTACATACCTCAGGTCGCAAGCGACCTTATACACTTTTTACAAAAAAATTATGAGAATTCTTTTATCATTTCAGACATTCTTTATCTTTTTTGTTATATCGTTTATAATGAATAGATTGAGGAATATTAAGAAGGTTGATGTCTGACTTTAGCCCCCTGGGGTCGAAGCCCGCACCGGTGCGGTCTGTCTCGTATTTTCTTGATGACCTCAAAAAGAACTAAAAATACTCTGTCAATTGTGAACGTTCAGATAAGAATAAGGTATCGTTTTAAACTGCAAAGGGTCTACTTTTATTTGTGTATAGTCATAATAACAACAAAACAATGTGCTTTTGTAAAATAAAGAAAATAAACAGGGTGCGCTCTCAGTCCTCACTGTCTCCGCGAACTGCTTTTTAGAAATGCGTCACTACAATGAACTGAAACTCAGTGAATACTTTACATACAGACATGAGAAATGCATCTATAGAAAGATTGACATGTCTACTCTTACAGTTTTTCTCAATTGCTTTGGCTCAGTTCTCGAATTAAACTTTTTTTTCCCGAAACAATAAGTTCAGATCTCTGAACAATTAGCTTCTTGTTCACATCAGATTGGAATTTCTTATCGATTTTAGCAAATTGCAAATACTTTGGCACATGTGTGCAAACAGTAAGTACAATTGTCTGCAGTTTGCACAACAACTAATTGCATATGGCTTGTTGATCAAAACTGATGAGCCGATTCTCACTTAAACTGTCAAACTCTTCACAACTTCTAAAAATTAATCTTCGAAAAATGGGCCAAAGCAATTGAGAAAAACTGTAAATGAAGTAACTCTTACCGAAAACAAATATTCTGTAATAAAGTAATCGGTATGAAACCAACGACAGGTCCAGTTTTCCCAGTCTGTTCTCATTATCTCTGATTAGATCATGCCCACGCGCTGCTGGTGCTATTGATATTACAAATCTCCACGTGAGACGCGCAACATGTAAATGCCCACATCACCATAAACAAAGCAGCAACATGTTCAGCTCGGATACTTTTCGTTTTTGGAAGAAGACGCTGAGAGGAATAAGCCTTGTATTTACCTCAGAAGACGGGCTGAGAGGAAAAAGCCTTGAATTTACCTCAGAAGACGCGCTGAGAGGAAAAAGCTTTGTTTACCTCACAAACAGAGCGTGAGCGCGGCTGGAGCCAGCAGAGGAGATTTTTCATGCCGAGTAAGTAATGTTTCTTAATTCGCATTAGATAATGTGTTGTTGTGACATAAACTTGAACACATTTGGTAGTTGGACTTTTCCCAAACTATAATTCCAGACTAAAATGTGTGAAATCGAGTGCAACATTTTGAAATATGAAAGGCTTTCATTACAACTAAATGTATGGCGTGAGGATGGTTTTATGTTCAATACTATAAACAATATATAAAAGTAATTGTTTACACGATATAAAAGTAATGTCTATGAGTGTTTAGACCAATCATTACTGTGAAATACTCTGTCTGCAAATATGTTCAAACGTGCTCACCAATAATAATTTAGCTTCTCAGATATAGAATGTCATTGTTGTACTGTATGTGCATCTGATATAAAATCACATGGGGAATATTAGTGATTGCTAATGTAATAATATAGTTTCTATCAACATGCTATCAACATGCTCTCTTATTTATTTAGTCATTTATTATAGTGCGGGGGGGGTGTTATGAAATTATAGAAATTAATACTTTTATTTAGCAAGGATGCTTTAAATTGATCAAAAGTGAAGATAAAGTCATTCATAATGTTACAAAAAATTATATTTCAGATAAATTTATTCATCAAAGAAACCTGAAAAAAGTATACTCAGCTGTTTTCAACAACACTAATAATAATAATAGTAGTAATAATAATAATAAATGTTTTTGAGCAGCAAATCAGAATATTGGAATGATTTCTGACAGAACATGTGACACTGATGACTGGAGTAATGATGCTGAAATGTTTGAAACTGCTTCAATTTTCGTTTAGGACTGTGGCTGCATCACCGGCATCTTGCACAAGAAAGGTACACAAGTGTCGTTCAGTTTTGAGTTAGCTGGGAAATTATACGAAGTGCACAGTATAGTAATTGTACTTTTATTATGCCTAGACTATATGGTAATATTTGTGGTTGATAGTGTTAAAATGTAGTTTCTTTATTATTGGCATTCTGTTTTCTCATGAAGTATGCATACTATACTAAGGTACTGTGGGGAAAAAATGCTAACGATTGTTTATAAAATTATATTAGGACTGAATACACCACTCTTGTCTTCACCTTCATCTCACACAGGAAGGGAACGCTCGTTCAGTTTTCAATTCCATTCAGAATCATAGAGTAAGTGTGCATTCACTATTTTACAGATGTTACTTTCATTTGATTTATTTACTATATGGTAAAATATGTTTGCTATGTGGTAATTGTGTTCTTTGTTGCGATAAATTATTACTACTATCAGTGAACATCACAATAATGTTAATAATGTAGTTTGTGTAAACAGCATGCTTACTTTTTATTTCAGATGTGAGAATAACAGTGTAAAAGAACCTGTTGCAAAGAGAGCCAAAGCAACATGTTCCACAGACTCAGAGATTCCTGCCTGCACAGGAACCTGGACCACAGCTAAGACCATGTGATGCACACACTCCCACGAGTCTCTTTAAAATGTTCTTCAAGTTTCCTGCCCTGTTTTGGATATTTTGGATATTGCACCCATGACGTCTTGACTCTCGTGTTGTTGTTGTTTCTTTGTTTTGTTTTTTTCCTAATAAACTGTTTAACTGCACTCGCAAGTGAATCTCAAGTTATTTTATGTGATGGTTATATATTCTAAATAAACTACAAACAAAAAAAATTTCCTCACATTCTTTCTTGTAGCAATTCCCACTCAGTCACACACCTGACTGAAAGGCTCATTATGCAGCTAGGATGCAACGATACCATTTTTTCAGAACCGATCCGATACCAAAAATTCTGCGTATCGGCCAATTCCGATCCGATCCGATACCAGCGCAGTTTTTATTTTTATTTTTTAAATCAATGTAGAATTGTAGAATTTCTATACTTCTGTGGGTTGACCTGATCATCACTATTGTGTGTGTTAAACACAATCTGCTAAATATAGACAACTTTATTTGAATGAAATTAACAAATGAAAAAATATATAATCTGTGACAAAACATACTATTATAAATTAGGTTAGTGGATAATTCAGCAGCAAAAAAGTTATTATAGAAAAATCATGGGTGCACAATAATTTTATAAAAACATTTAAACTAAACATTTAATGAAACAATATTATTTAGTGGGGAACAAATAAAAGTTAATAAGTGCAGGACTAAATCTGGTAAAATGTTACACAGTGCTCTTTGTATTGTTGTAAAATACAATCACAGGGCTTAAAGTTCTCCGGCACCGTGCTGGATCTCCGGTGTGCAGCGTTTGGCTGCGGAAAAAAATTATCCTACATTAAAAAAATAAAATAAATTCTTGTTAATTAATATCACTTTCGAGTCCATGAGTTCGCCTACCAATAGTATGAGAGGAGCACAGCTCTCACTCTCAACCAAACTAACATTACTAGCCAATCAAAATGTTTTGCTCTTATAAACACGAGACGCGCATAATAGTATCCATCTGCAGAGTCGCAGCCCAGATGAATGGAGAAGCGTGACAAAAAGCTGCGAAGCGCAATGGTCAAAGATGTCCCTCTAACGCATATTTACATCGAATAACTAATTAAAAAGCTTTGTAAACAGCTCAGAGTAATCATGCCATCTCCATAAAACGATACGATTGCCAGAACAAATTTACCAGGATTTTTGAAAAGGTCCTGTTCACACATTATCTATTAATGGTAACTTACTGGTAATTTACCAGTACTGTACGTGTGAAAGGGGCTAAACTCTTCCGCCGTGAATTTCAATTGCTTAACGTTCATCTGGAAAAACAGTGTGCATTATCTCACTAGATTTGTAACGTAAATCATTTATAAACCTTTGCCAACACAGGAGAATACATCAAACTATGTCTAAATATGCCATGTATTGTACATAACGATTTCAAAATAAAAGTTTCTGCATGTGGCCAAATATTAAATTTAAATGGATTTAAACATTGTTTAATCACGCTGTAAAGTGAAACATCACCAGGCCGTTGGCGCTCTCTGCAGGTATTTGTTTTAATACATAATGTACTTAAGTTGATTATGTTCAATACAATCATATAATTTCTTGGTTTTTATATTTTATTTGAGCCCATTATTATTGCCTCATCGTTAGTTTATATATAAATAGTCATACTAAAGCCTGGTTTTCACTTAGGTCTGTTTGTTGCAAAAAAAATATCAGATTACTCAGTTGAAAAAATAATCAGTAGATTACTTGATTACCAAAATTATCATTAGTTACAGCCCTAGATTAGTTAAAATATTTCTAAGTACAATTGCATTGTTTTACTTTTTTAATTAAAAGACAAATATGTGTCATTGAAAATTTCTTAAAAATAGTATTAAAATATTGTCTTGTTCTAGTGAACCAAGTATCTGTATTTTGTGTGTATGATACAGCTTTCATGCTTCAGGTCAACCATATATTCATGAAGAAACATGAGAAAAATAAAGAAAGCAATAACTTTGCCATAGTATCCTTTCAAATGTTAAAGTTGCCACAGTCATTGCATGCTTTGCATGTGCTACCCCGCCCCGCCCCCGGAAAAAAGTTCAGGCTCAGGATATTTTTTTGATTTAACCCCTGCATTCATGAAAAACAAGTAGCATAAATGTGTGTGTGTGTGTGTGTGTGTGTGTGTGTATATATATATATATATATTTATATGAAGTTCATTTGCAAAAACTGATAAACGCCACTTTCAAAAAAATTAGCTGATTGCCGGGTTCTGAACCCTAAACACGTTTTGTCAAAAAAGCCGGTTTTGTCCACTTTCAAGGCATCGTGAGTTCACTTTTACTGCAGAAGCTGACAAGGGCCCTTGTTGTTTTTGAACAGAAGCCGATAAGTCAATTTTAGCAAATCAGCGCGCTGTATTCAGGTCAGGTGACAAGGCTACTTTCACTTTGAAAAGACGTGCTAGCTGAGAAGAGTTTCGTCAAAGTGAGGGAAAAGCTCTGTGTATTGCGTGTAATCACATGCATACAGTTTATGATCACAACAACAACGTTTGTCAGGCATCTACATTGTCATCTGAGGTTACAAAGATTAAACAAGTGCTTTTTTTTTTTTACTCTAAAACATGAAATGTAGAGTTATCTGCTTTTGCCAAAAAACAACTGTTGGAGTTATCTGCTTTTGCTATAAAACAAACTTTTAATATGTAAAAAATACTTTCAATGAACTTTAATTTGGTAAATTACCAAATTATATATATATTTATATATATATATAATATAAAATAAAATTAAAAGACATTTCTTTTAAATGCATAACACAGTAATGAAGGCAGCAACATATGATAGATAGAACAGAACAAAAAAGACTATTGACAATATTTCATTGCGCAAAAGTATAATATGAAAGGGTATGGCTCCAATACAGAGCAGCATAAAGTGCTTGTGCGCATCCTGTGCGCAGAATGATGCGCTTGAAGCAATACGGAGTCACAGCGTGCAGCGCTCCGCATAAAAAAGGGAAGAGATATTGATGCGTATTGTATTATATATGTGCGATATTTTATTGAGCCTTTTCTTTTAACAGTTTTACATCTCAGTTATTGTGCGCTCTTGAAGAGAGTTTCATCGTTTTGACTGTAGTAGCCGAACGCGTCATGCAGTTTGAATGCTGAATGGAGGATGACAGACAGATGCAGCAGGGAGAAGTGTTTACATCCACTTGACTTAAATATTCATCTATACTTCACATTAAACTATGGAACGGCTTCAGAACACTTGAAATATAGTGCACGAAAACATTATGGTGATTTATAATGTTTTTGTGCCTTTCATGGGGCTTAACAATAACACAGAATAGTATACGCACTATATCGGACTTGGATCGGTCTTATCTGACCGATACGCGATCCGACAGAAAATGGCAGTATCGGAGCCGATACCGATACTGAGTATCGGATCGATGCAAACCTATATGCAGCTCATTATGTGGGCCTTTGTCTTCTCAGGCGTGAATCACAGCATTATGCATGACCATTCACGCCCCCTCGCATATACCTTTTCTACACAAAAGGTGTCTTAGATAATTTAAATCAATATATTTTTTTCTGTGAGTGAGTAAGATGTTTTTCACATCATTTTGAAGCAAAAACTCTAGACTTCAAGATCCAGTTCTCAAAAGTCTTGTGAGCAAATGTTCTGTATGCGTTTTATGGCCTTATTTCAGTGACTTTAAAATTTTAGTTTTTCACTAAGCATGCATAAACGTTGTTTTCTCAAAAACACAATCACATACATACATGCTGCTCACACATTATTGTAGCCCAGTTTGTGCTGATTACAGTGTCATTAAACTTTAGTCATTAAAATGTTTATAAGCAACTGAAAAAAGCACAACTATCAGGGCATGTCAAAACTTCTCCAGGGCCCGAAAACACCCTCAGACCCCAGAGGGTTAAGAAATGAATGAGGGGGAGGGTAATAAACATTGAAAATATTTCACTAACTATATATAATTAAAGATATTTTAAAGTTAAAATATTTCACATTTAGGCTACTATTTCCTGCTGTCACTGCAGTCCAGCTACTTGATAAAGATAGCCTAGTTGATCCTGATCGGTCCTCTTGTGTGCATTCAAAGTACTGATTGGCTCACAGATAGAACCTTATAGAACCAAGTTAGAGTTCGACTTTGTAGATAGAAACTTTTAATAAAAATGTACACAACTTAAATATGGTTTATGTATTTTATTATGATTATGTGTTTGTATGTCTGTTATGTGTTGTTTCAAGCTCTATTGTAAAATCCCCCTGTGGGATGAAGTGGTAAACAAACTACCCCCAATGGGCAACAGATGGTCCTGATGTATGCTTCTAATGCCTTCTTTGCAAGTCTCAGACTTCAGTCTATACATAGATAAGTTGTGGAGCTGTATAAAAATTCCAGCTATGAGCTTTCTGAAAAACTTGCTTCATCATTTCAACATATTGCTGATGCTTTGTTAATTTTTGTCAGTTACAGTACCGAAAAATTTGGGGGTCCCCAGAACAGGTTTGAGAAGCACTGATCTAGAGTATCATCTTAACATGCAAATGTTATTAAAAACTGCTCAATCAATCAATCAATCAATCAATAAATACAATAAGGAAACACTTAATCACAGTTTAACACCAAGTCAATTAAACTTCAGGGATATAAATCTGTCCAGTTAGGAAGCGTAAGAGTTTACCTGCTTTGCTGCAAATGAAAGTGACAACAGGTGCACCTGATAGGCAACAGCAAGACAAACCCCAAAAAGGGAATGGTTTTCCAGGTGGTGACCACAGAGAATTCCTTCTTGACTGATTTGTCTCTAGTTTTGTTAGGGTGCTTCTCACTACTTGTAGCATGAGGCAGTATCTGCAACCCAATCAGGTTTCACAGGTAGTCCAGCTCCTCCAGGATGGCACATTTATATGTGTCGTTGCAAGGAGGTTTGGTATGTCTCGGAGCACAATCTCAAGAGCATGGAGGAGATACAGAGCGACAGGCGGTTACACAAGAAGAACTTGGATGGGGCCATAGGACTAATATCTGCTTGTTTTGTTAATTTGGACTGCTCACTTGGATTCTGATCTTGGACTGTTTCCTTGTTTTATGAATGTTTGCTGCCTGCCTTGACCATTGCCTGTTTTTTGGATTACTCTTTTGCCTTGCCCTGGATACTGTTGTTTGCTGGTGTTCGCCCCTTCCTGTTTTAACCACGGTCTGTTTTAAATAAAGCTTGCAATTGGATCTCTTTTGTCAGGCCCAGTCCTTTACATTTTTACTCTGGTTTTCGGTGTGATTTTGAATCCAACCCTCAGTGGCTTGATGTTTTTGGCTTCCGTTTATCATTTTCACATCACATGTATATAAGTAAATATTTTCAACTTGAATATTTAATTCATAGAGACCTAATGTGTGATTAAAGCGATTCCTCATTTTTATTCTTTTTTTTCGAGCAGTGTATATAAGAATATTAAAGGGTTAGTTCACCCAAAAATGAAAATTAGCCCATAAATTACTCACCCTCAAGGCATCCTAGGTGTATATGACTTTCTTCTTTCAGACGAATCCAGCCTGTTATATTAAAAATTGTCTTTGATCTTTCAAGCTGTTTAATGGCAGTCAGCAGGTGTTGCAGTGCTTCAGTCCAAAAGAAGTGAAATAAAAAGCGCCCATCCATAAAAAAGGTGTCTCACACAGCTCCGGTGGGTGAACAAAGGCCTCCTGTAGCGAATTGATGCATTTTTGTAAGAAATATCCATATTCAAAACGTAATCATCACTTTAGTCTAGCTTGCGCCAACAGTTGTACACTGAAGCAGCGGCGGATGCAGACCTCTACAACGCAACTGAAATGTTCCCAAGTCCAGAAACGTAGCAAGGAGATGGGTAAAATAATCCATCCATCAGTGGTTCAACCGCAATTATACAAAGCTACAAGAATACTTTTTGTGCCTTTTTGTGCATAAACAGATCTGCGTCACGCTGGATCTGTTTATGCAGTTGACACAGAACAGCATACTCTGTTTACGTCCAGCTGATAGTCTCCAAAATAGCGCTACAGGGTGATGCGGAGGAGACGAATTGTTGAATAAAGTCTTTATTTTTTTTTCGCACAAAAAGTATTCTCGTAGCTTCGTATAATTGCGGTTGAACCACTGATGTCACATGGATTATTTTACCCATCTCCTTGCTACGTTTCTGGACTTGGGAACATTTCAGTTGTGTTCCTGTCTATGCAGGGTCAGACAGCTCTCAGATTCCATCAAAAATATCTTAATTTGTATTCCGAAGATGAACGAAGGGCTTACGGGTTTGAAATGACACGAGGGCGAGAAATTAATGACAGAATTTTCATTTTTGGGTGAACTAACCTTTTAAGCATGGCCTGGCTAACAGGCCATTGCGAAGTATCGCCAGTTCACTTGCCTTACTGAGTGTTCTACTATCATTGTCTTGTTTCTCTTGTGTACAGTATGTCCATTGCCTTCTCTGCTCCGTTGTTGCCTTTTGGATTATCCCTTTGCTCTGTTGTTTGAATTGGACTGCCTTATTGTGCATCACCTCTGCCTGCCGATTTGGATTTGTTTGCTGTGGATTTTAATAAACGACTGCATATGCATTCTAACTCAGCTTCCACCTCATTACAGTGATGTAATAAATGCATGTATTATACTATAATGATATTCCTTATTTCAAATGTAATTATTATTTGTTGTCTTACATTTTGAGTATTTCTTATATTCATGAAGTACAAGTTGTAAAATACTATAAACATGGAAGTTTAGCTGAAGTCTAGCTGAATTTATGATTGTATTTACTGAACCATGCTATGCCTATGTTATGCACCACACACACACACACACACACACACACACACACATTAGATCATTAAACATCGTCAGGAAGTGAAAGAAAGGCTGAAGACCCAAAATTGTGTAAACCAAAACAAGAGGAGAAACTGATTGTTACTGTAGTACATCGTAGCAATCAAAGGCAGCTTAGATCTTCCTTACTACATGTCACTAGTATAATCCCATGTGTTCTTAGACTAAATCAAAATTTGCATTTTTTTTTTTTCAGTCAATAACACTTTTCTATTTTAATATAATTTAAAATATAATGTATTCCTGTAGTGGCAAAGCTGAATTTTCAATGTAAGTCTTTACTATCACTTTTTATCAATTTCACATATCAACATATAAACATATTAGCATATTTAAAATATGAATAAGAGTATGAAACCAAACTTCTGAACAGCAGTGTATATTGTTACAAAACATTTCAATCTCCTTCAGTCGGTTTTCTGTGAATAGTCAAATATGTATTTACCTCAGAGCTGGCTATAAGGAAGGCAAAACAGGGCAGTGTTGAGAGAAGTACAAAGGCCAAAGCAACAGGTCTCCTGAAAGGTGAAAAACAGTTCTGTCATTCTATCATAATGAAATTTGATCAAAGAACAATTAACCTCAGAACATTTATGAGTAAAATAAAAATTAGTTTTGCCTGCTTCTGTTCACAAAGGCCAAAACAGCTGATAATTACTCAAATTAAGTAATATATTCTGAAACACTTTTAGTAACTGAATACCATGGTAAATCGATATGATATTATCCAAGCTCTGAGAAGTACTGTGTTGATACAAATATGATGATCATTTAGTACCATGGTACTGTAATGGTTTTATCGTAGTACTTAATATCATAATAACAAATTACTCTCATATTTAGGTGGGTCTTCAAGATTCTTCAAATAATACCACAATATTATGTAACCAAGTCTCTAAAATGTGATTTCACTATGGTAACATATCCAAAAGAGACAAAGGTAAGCTCCTTTTTTTTTTTTTTTCCAGTTTTTCCACGGCTCTCTGTGAAGCTATTTGTATATTTAATGAAATCCAGAAGAAAAATCACTCCTTTTTTTCTCTCACCATTTCTTCCGAGCAACCAGTGCCTTCTTCTTCATGAACACCATATACTTCATAGGTAGCCAAATCAGCATTGTCACTGATGTTACATAGGCCACAGATGAAGCCACAATTAGCCAATATGCTGTTGTAGAATTTCCACCAGTTGGTTGCAATTGACTTTTTACTCGAGCCACAATAAGGGCAAAACGTTGCATTATGATAAAGAGTGGAACACAAAAACTGGCAAACTGCAGCACCTCACAAACAGCAAACTTTATCCTGCTCCCTGAGCCCATGCTGTGGAAGGGATGCAGGGGAAAGAAAAGAAAGAAAGAAAAGAAATGGGGAAAAAGGGAGTTGTTGTTGACCTCCAGTCCCTAAAATGGAGGGGCAGGGGTGTATTGTGCCAAAACACTGGTATGTTCCATCCACAACAACGGAGCAGAGAACAGCCGGTGAGGCTACTGCTTACTCTGCATTCACCATTGTGTAGCCAGGACCTGAACACATTGCATGCAGAAATCAGGCAACAAGCCAACTACCAGAACACATTTATGCACAAACTACACTGAAACCATACAGAAGCTATACATTAAGCAGACATTTTAAGTGGCAAACATTACTTTATAATCAATACAATACTTATTTTGCATGACCCACATGATGTATTATGAGGGGACACTGATTGGTGTTATGGGTGGTTGTTAGGGCGCTGCAACACAGTTGCTAAAGGGAAGGGTTTCTGAAGGGTTTTAGTGCATAACTAGGTAGTTTACTGGGCTGTTTTACCTAGGTTCTTGTCTTAGTGGTTTCTAGGATATTCTGGGTGGCTGCTAGGTGGCCACCAACTAACCCAAATCTCTATGATATTCAGGTCACTAGGTACAGTGGGTATAGAAAAGAATCACCCCCTTTAAAATAATCACATTTTGTTGCTTTGTAGCCTGAAATGAAGACGGACACCGTTTTTGTTTTATCCAGCTGTATTTACTCAGTACAACTTATAACATCCAAGAGAAAGATATAACACCAAGATATCAGAAAAAAAAAATTTGGAAGTTGGAAAAAGGATCATCCCCCCGCCTAAAAATGATTTGTAAACTCAATCAGGTGTAACTAATCACCTTCTCAAACAGTGGCGGACTGGGACAAAATTTCAGGCCGGGAAATCTCACACTCATTCAGGCCATCCCATAGACCCACAAACAATTCTGAAACAAGGATAACCATCCTTGGGATTTCCAAGGATAGCCATGGCCATCACATATAAAAAAACAAAAAAAAAAAACAAAAGTTGAAATCCTTATGCTGGGGACATGCAAATAATTAAATGTTCTCTCCTGAACTGCACCTTCACTTCCATTTTCCTTTTCAGTCTCTTCATTTCTCCTGATATTTTCTAAATTGCCTAAATATCAAAAATATTACAATAACAAAGACAATATTCAAATTACAGACATATTACAATATCAAGGAAAACATCTTGGAGCGCTACTTGCTGAAAGGACCTCCGTTTAATAGTCCCAGAAGGTGCTCTTTGGTTGGGTTCAAACTTGTATCTATAGAAAATAAGAATCCAAGGCACTTCTTCCGGTTCCAGAATATTAAAAAGCCTTTAATAAAACATGGCTTACTCTAGAAACATAAAAAAAAAAAAAATGAATAAAACACTGCACACTGATGCATTTCGGCTGTTGTTCTGAAATATTCGGTGTCTGAGATATTTGGTGTCACTGGGCGGAGTAAACATGAATATTCATGAGTTTCATGTTTTGTGTTAAAGCGACTCTGAAAATATTAGTGCGTTTTCACCGGATCACAAAAACTTTTCAACAAGGTAATTACGTTTCAGCTTCGAACAAAGTTAAGCAAGGTTAGAATATAATTGTTAGTTTGTGCACAAAATGTTGTAAATTGTTTCCTGTGTTATGTTTATTCAATTATTACAGCCACTGATGTGCCAGAGGTAGTGTCACAAACAGGCAAGAGACAAGGAGTTCAGGTAAACAGAGGGGTTTGTCAATGCGGTGATGGTTAGGATCGAAGGCAGGTGAGATAGAGAGATATGAGAGAGTTCTGGGTATCTTAGCTTCTTGGTAATCTGGGTATGATAGTAGTAGGAATCCTGGAGATGAACCGGGGCTGAGGAGAATCGGAATAGCGGAGACTGAATGGACTTCTGGAGGTAAGGAAACAACAGTTAGTAAAGCTTGTAAGGACGACGAGGGGCGCCCGCGACTTCGGGGTGCGGGACGGTTTGGATGGTTGCGGTGGAATTCTTCCAGCAGGGATGGATCCAGTATGGTGTCGCGGGCCACCCAGGACCTCTCCTCTGGTCCGTATCCTTCCCAGTCAATAAGATATTGTAACCGGCCACCCTGTTGCCGCAAATTCAGGATTTCTGTCACCTGGTACACCGAGGGCTGATCCAGAACCTCAGGAGGAGGGGGTGCTTCTGGCTCGGTGGATCTGGAGGAGGAGGAAGAACAAGGTTTGAGGAGTGAGACATGGAACGAGGGGTGAATTTTGTACCTGGGAGGAAGTTGCAGAAGGTAGGTGACTTGGTTGATGGGGACTCAGCTTTTTACAGGGCAGGCGGAGGCGCAGATCCCGGGTGGACAGCCAAACCAGCTCTCCAGGCTGGTAGGTGGGAGTAGCGGTACGCCGGGCATCTGCGAATAACTTATGCCTCCGCACTGCTTGTTGGAGCTGGACGTGAGCTGAGTCCCACACTCTCTCGCTCTCTCAAAACCAGTAGTCCACATCTGGAACCTCCGAGGGCTCTTCTGTCCAGGGGAAGAGTGGGGGTTGGTGGCCGAGCATGCACTGGAAAGGCGTCAGGCTGGTGGTATTCTGAAGGAGGGAGTTTTGTGCATACTCGGCCCAAGGAAGGTAGCGGCTCCAGCTGAGCACGGGCAGTGGGACGAGCTTGCCTGCGGGGAGATGACGTGGGGTTTTAGACATGGCACAGATTGAACAGCTTAGGATGTACCTGTTGACATCCTGGGTCATACTGGGCCACCAGTACCGAGCCTGGAGGAGCGAGAGGGTCCGTTGCCTGCCTGGGTGTCCAGAGCCCGGTACTTCATGCACTGAGCCCAGAAGGGTCTGACGCTGGGAGGTGGGAAACATACGTCTTCCCTTCTGGGCAGCCCGGCGGAGCAGGTTCGGTGCGAGTGGCGTCACGGAAGTCCTAGTTGATGTTCCACTGTATGGGGCTGACGATCAGGGCTGGAGGGAGAATGGGTTCTGGTTCCGTTGGACTGTCAGGAGAGTGAATACGGGATAGCGCATCAGCCTTGCAATTGTGATTTCTAGGTCTGTAAGTGATTGTGAATTGGAACCTTGTGAAGAACAAAGCCCATCGGGCTTGACGAGGGTTGAGTCTTTTGGCTTCACGGATCCGGATGCTGAAGGATGGGGGCCATGCTGAAGGCCTCCTTGAGCTGGTTGAAGGTTTCGCGGGCAAGGCTGTTCCAGGACAGGGACTTGGGTTTGCCTCGTAGCATGGAAGTAAGGGGGGCCGTGAGCATGCTGAAACTCTTCACGAACCGTCGATAGAAGTTCGCGAACCCCAAGAACCTTTGTAACTCCTTCACCGACTGTGGAAGCGGCCATTTCCTGATGGCCTTCACCTTCCCCTGGTCCATCTGGATACCCTCCTTGCTGATGACATTGATATTTCTGGTTCTATTTGTAGGGTACTCACCGCCGGGCGTGGGAGTTTGACTGGGCAGAAGCTGATGAAATGTCCTGGAGCACCACAGTACAGGCAGAGTCCGGCCGCCAAGCAGCGAGCGCGCTCGGCGCGAGTGAGTCGGGTGTAATCCATTTGCATGGGCTCTGGTACAGAGGGACCGCTGGTGGACGCGAAGGGTTGGTAGGCGGCTTCGTGGGGCTGGCAGGCTGACAACCGTTGCGAGATGCGAGTGGCTCGTTGTAGGAAGCCCTCTAGTCCGATGTTGTCATCGTAGATGGCCATTTGAGCACGAAAGGGAGTGTCCAGACCTTGACGGTAGGCACTGAGGAGGGCCGCCTCATTCCAGCCACTAGTCGCCGCTAGTGTGCGAAATTGTAGTGTGTACTCCCTGGTGGTGGAGGAGCCTTGACGCAGGCGCAGAAGTTGGTCGGACACAGAAAGCTCTCCTGTCGTGGAGCCAAACACTTCCTTGAAATGATTTTTGAAAGCATCATAGAAATTAATTATGGTACCATCAGTGTTCCATATTGCTTGGGCCCATTCCAGCGCGTTGCCGTTTAGGAGGGAAATTAAGAAGGCTACCTTCGAACGTTCCGTTGTGAACTTCTGCGGCTGCATTTCTATAAACAGATCCACTTGTAGAAGGAAGCCGCCACACACAGCCGCGTCACCAGCATATGAAGCAGGCAGGTCCATGGGACTTACAGAGGCAGATGATGGGGTGGTGACTGGCGTGAGGGAGGTCCTGAGTGCGCTGACTAGTTCCTCGAGGACCTCTGCTGTGGATGGAAGACAGGGATCCATGGAGGTGTTGGTTGTGTCCGGTCTTCGGTCACAAACAGGCAAGAGACAAGAGGAGTTCAGGTAAACAGAGGGGTTTATTGTCAATGCGGTGATGGTTAGAATCGAAGGCAGGTGAGATAGAGAGATATGAGAGAATTCTGGGTATCTTAGCTTCTTGGTAATCTGGGTATGATAGTAGTAGGAATCCAATGATTTCCTGACAGGTAGCCAGCCGTTAGAATACACTACAAGTAAATGGGCCAACAGCTGTTAAATATTTTCTTATATTCCTCTGTTTTGCTATTAAAAGTATGTTGTTTGAGAAGTATGTCGTTTGAAGTGTGTAACCTATATGGTGGCACAAAAAAACGTGCTCACTGTATTGTAAGACTGTAAGGTGAGAAATAAGGAACAATATAAAGATTCTTAGGAAGTAACAACTTTTTAACATTTTTTTTCTCCTTAAAAAACGTGTCACATTGGAAGTGTATGACCGCCTACAACCAGATTGCAGTTCATGTGGAGAAGCTGTTTGTTTGTAATTAATGTATCTGTTACAAATCAGTAGAGTTTGCTACTTGCACTTTTGCCTGTTATTTTTTTCCTAGTTTGCAGAAGCACTTCTAATGGGGGAGACTTGAATTTTCTCATGTTATATATGAGGCCACTATTGCACACATACAAGAAAGAAGACATGGGTAAACGTTCTCAGAATTACCTCTGTTTTTTTGGAGGGGGGGTTTATCCGATGCAGGGGATGGTGGATTGTGTGTATGATGACCAACAGAATGTGTACTTTATCACTGTAATAGTCAAACAAATCAAATGCAAAATATAAATAACACGTATACTATATCATACAAATATTGTATTATTTGACCAGTTTTAAAGTTTTACTGCATTTTGTTCCTGAAATCCACACTTTTGGAATCAAGATAATCAAAGGTAATCAAACCAAGCATGACCTAATAAAACATGTTTCATGGATAAAGGGTTTTGGCAAAAAGAACATGTTGGTGGATATTCTACTAATATTAAAAGCATGTGGGTCATCCTTGAATGGCCTATTCTGCAATGGGTATAAACAATCTGGTCCCATTGATTTGGAAGTATGTTTCTTCTCCCAACATTTAGTCTGATTTCATTGAGTTTGTTCGTGGTGTATAAATCTCTATTTGCCATTTGTTGTTCATATAGCAATTTATAACAGATTTTAGATCCATAAGAGATATTACTTACCACAGAAATCCTATGACATGTGCTTGCTTGTGTTGATCAGTAGGCCTATCCCTAAATACCTATACAAAGTAGACACTTGTACAGCTTTCACTTGTTTTTTTTTTTTTAAACATGATTATGTATTTTATATTTATACAGGTGTGTTGTAAATGTCATTTATGTAATGCATTCTCCACACCTGTCAATAAAACTAACACCGAATCAGTTGCTGTCTTTATTCAGCAAAAGGAATCTTCTTTTATCTTTGAAATTAAAATATACAAATTACTGTATGGTTTGATTTAGCCATTTGTTATTAAAATATAAAACATTTTAATTGTTATAAGTTTGTAGAATATAAGTAAAACATTGTTAAAGTACTGCAAGTTTGCTAATTTCACAACTTGACCAACACACATTTGAGTCAAAATGATTTTCATCTGAATCACAGTGCACCACAATGCAGTATATGATTAAAGACAAAAATCATGTGGTTAAAGACATTTTCACAATCTTGCCCCCTTTTTTTTTGTTGTCTTTAACTAGCTTTTTGTCCACTAAATGTATCATTTTGGGCAAAAAAAAAAAAAAAAAAAAAAAAAAAAAAAAAAAAAAAAAATATATATATATATATATAAAGAACGTTTATATTCCAGTTCATGTGTGCAAAAAAACATTGTTTTCGCTTTATTAAAACTTTTTGAATGATTGAGCAAACGATTAGGAATGGCACAGAATAATAATAACAAACTTTATTATGGCACAACAGATACATTTTGGCAAAGTTATTAAACGACACATTGTAAGGTAAAATAAGAATATTATAAAAATGCTTAATAGTTGTGGGCTCATTTACTTGGAGCATAGCCTACCTCAGGTAAATCATTACGACAATCACTAACCATGACACAATCTATAAATTATTTTGCATATTAACAATTATACTCTAAGCATAATGTCATTCTATGCTGAAACATACCTTTTTGAAAATATTTTGTGATCCAGTGACAACGCACTAATATTTACAGAGTCGCTTTAACGCGAAACAGGACACTCATAAATATTCATGTATGCTCCGCCCAGTGACACCAACTAGCTCAAACACCGGCTGCGTCCGAAACCGCCTACTTCTCTACTATATAGTAGGCGAAAAGCAGTAGCCGAGCGAATTAATATGTCCAAATCCTTAGTATTCATAAAAGAGTAGGCGAGAATTACCTGGGTGACGTACTAATTCTCGCGCGATTCGGACACGCGTCTACTTAAAGTGCGTCCGAAACCGCCTACTTCTCTACTATATAGTAGGAGAAAAGCAGTAGGCGAGCGAATAAGTATGTCCGAAACCTCAGTATTCATAAAAGAGTAGTCGAGAAGTTCCCGGATGTCCTACTGCTTCTGCCCAGCTTCTTGAGTGCTCGTCGATGGATACTTCGGCCACACGAGAGGATACATCATAAAGAAGAAGAAGAAGAAGAAGAAGAGGAGATCAAACGCGCTCTGCCAGAAGAATGGTGGGTTGAGGCTGGCTCTGGAGTCGGAGGCGGTTTGGCAACAGCTGATCTGTGACTGGAGAGTGCATGGTAGGAAGTGGCGTAGATTCCGGAAGTGATCCGGAAATGGAGGATGAAGTGTTTGACGCGGATGAAGGCGGGAATGGAAATAATGAATGGAGTATAGTAGAAAATCGAAAAAGAAAGAAAAGCTGGAGTAACGCATCTGCAACTGACAGTGAAAATGGAACACATCTGACAAGAAGAAGGAAGGAAGAGTATAAGGTAGTGATGAAACTTGAAACCGGATCTTTCAGTATCATTAATCCGCTGAAATTATCTAAAACAATTAAGGAAGTGATAGGACTGATTGAAAGTGTTAAGAAGTTGAGGGATGGTAGATTGATAATATATTGTAAGGATAGTAGGCAACAAAAGAAGGCTCTAGGAGTTAAATCGATCATGGGACAAAGTGTGATTTGTTCAGTACAAGAAGAAAAGAAATGGGTGAAAGGAGTAATAACAGGGATCCCCACAGATGTAACAGTTGAAAAGATTAAGAGAGGTCTTACGGGAGCCGCAGTGATTGAGGTGAAAAGACTAAAATGCAATAGGAATAATGAAAGGGGAGACAGTCTCTCTGTGATGATTCATTTTGATGAGGATAAGCTGCCTAGTAAAGTCTTTTTGGGATTTATGAGCTTCTCGGTCAGGCCCTATGTACCCCCTCCTCTAAGATGTTACAAATGCCAAAAGTTTGGGCATGTAGCGGCTGTATGCAGAGGCAAACAGAGGTGCGCAAGATGCGGCGGAGACCATGAGTATGGCAAATGTGGGCAAGGAGTTAATCCCAAATGTTGTAATTGTGGAGAGGATCACAGTGCGGGATATGGAGGATGCAAGGTGAGGAAACATGCGGCTCAAGTTCAGAATGTTAGAATACAGGAAGGATTGTCATACTCTGAGGCTCTAAAACAGGTAGGAAAGAATTTGGAATCAGGAGACAAAAGTAAAGAAATCCTTCAACAAAAGACTGATATGGCAAAGGAAAAAACTCAAGAGAAAGTTGGGATTAAGAACAATGTTGCATTTGTTACTTTTATGGCGGAAGTAGTGAACTGTTCAGCGCAAACTGAAAGCCGGACAGAAAGAATCAGAATTATAATCAAAGCAGCGGAAAAGTATCTAGAGATCGAGGGTATCTCGGTGGATATGATTAATGAGAACTTAAAGATGCAGACAACATACACCCAACCAGGATGTGGTGGTACATAATGGTGCTTTTAATATTTCAGTGGAATGCGAGAAGCTTAATAGCTAATGGGCAAGAATTTAAAAAATTAATTTCTGATTTGGAAAATAAACCTGATATAATATGTGTTCAAGAATCATGTAGGCGGTTTCGGACGCAGCCAGCGAATATTTCAGAACACCATTCAGCCTTTCACAGAAGCTGTGTCCCAATTCATAGGCTACTTCCTTCGAAGGACCCATTTGAAGGCCGATTACGTCACGGCAGCGCGACGAAGGCTGTCCCAATTCAAACACTGCGTCCTACGAAGGCTGTCCCAATTCAAACACTGCGTCCTACGAAGGCTGCATTTGAAGGCCGATTGCGTCATGACGGCGCGACGAAAGCTGACGCAATTCGAACAAGGATACATCTGATGGATCCTTCGCAGCCTACCCTATCCCAGAATTCATAGCGCGCCGGTGAAGACTGGGTTTTTATTCAAACAAAGTGGGTGACGGTTCTGTGGCGGCCGACAAATACACTTAGTTCTATAAATGTAAGTATTGTGTTTGAATGTACTGAAATAGCTTGTATTTTTTTTCACTTGTATTTTTATTTTATTATTATTATTATTGTTGTTATTATTTTAGCGCTGTCATGCAAGATATGTCCGCAAACTTTCTAAGCAAACTTGATGATCCAGAAATATGATTTCTGGAGTATTTTGTATGCATGTCCTGCTGTGTCATATTTTGCAGTCCTGTCTTAATAATTTTCATAAGTCTTTCCTTTTGTCTTGTTTTAGGACAGTTAGGACTGTTCTGGGGCTGCTGGGAAACTTAAAAAAGAAATGAAAGTTGTTCTGTACATTATTTTTGTAATTTTTGTAATTTGTTGTAAATGAAGTAATTTCTGTGCATTGTTTGTTTTATTTTTGTATTATAAGTTGAAACTTGTAAATAAAAGACAAGAAATAATTATAAACATTGTTTATTTTTGCAAAGCAACTTATAATTTCTAAATGACAGAAATTTGCTTCAATTCAACATCAGAAAAAACAACAAAAATTAAATGAACAATACATAAGATTGAGAGAAAAAAAA
>NW_015558650.1:147443-149683 GCF_001515605.1 Sinocyclocheilus anshuiensis
CGAAGGCTGCATTTGAAGGCCGATTGCGTCACCGCGGCGCGACGAAAGCTGCCGCAATTCGAACACGACTTCAAATGCGTCCTCCATTTCTCCGGCAAATGAAATCGGATACATCCGATGGATCCTTCGCAGCCTACCCTATCCCAGAATTCATAGCGCGTCAGTGAAGACGGGATTTTATTCAAACAAAGTGGGCGACGGTTCTGTGGCGGCCAACAAATACACTTAGTTAAATGTAAGTATTGTGTTTGAATGTACTGGAATAGCTTGTATTTTTTTTCACTTGTATTTTTATTTTATTATTATTATTATTGTTGTTATTATTTTAGCGCTGTCATGCAAGATATGTCCGCAAACTTTCTAAGCAAACTTGATGATCCAGAAATATGATTTCTGGAGTATTTTGTATGCATGTCCTGCTGTGTCATATTTTGCAGTCCTGTCTTAATAATTTTAATAAATCTTTCCTTTTGTCTTGTTTTAGGACTGTTCTGGAGAAAATGGGGCTGCTGGGAAACTTAAAAAAGAAATGAAAGTTGTTCTGTACATTATTTTTGTAATTTGATTAGTTATTTGTAAATGAAGTAATTTCTGTGCATTGTTTGTTTTATTTTTGTATTATAAGTTGAAACTTGTAAATAAAAGACAAGAAATAATTATAAACATTGTTTATTTTTGCAAAGCAACTTATAATTTCTAAATGACAGAAATTTGCTTCAATTCAACATCAGAAAAAAACAACAAAAATTAAATGAACAATACATAAGATTGAGAGAAAAAAAATTATGTACATTTTCATTCAGATGAGGTGGTGCTGCTGGATCTGGATGGGCTGCCACAATAGAAAGCCTGGTACAGGCTCTGCCAGTGGGCTATCATCTGTGATGGTTTCCAGAGTGTTTGAGTGCACATTTCCACTGTCCTAACATCCTCTGCCGGTTGGTCACTCCCGCTTCACAGCAAGCGGCGCTCGCAATAACGCTAATTCAGTCTGTGTTTTGACTTCAGTAAATCAGTTTTGGCAAATACAAACAACGTGATTATTTTTCACGAGTCCAACATCCAGCCGCGCAAGAAAACATGCAATCTACCTGAGACATGATCAATAAGGGAAGCCGTCTTTTACTATTGCAAAATACAGAAAAAAAATTTTTTAAATTTTTTTTATAACTAATAGCTTCTTAACCTTGGACCTCATTCTTGAAACACAAAATGACAAATAAAAAAAAGGGTCAAACACTTTTATATATGTAGGCCTACTTTTCTGAACTTGGGATCCATAAGTTACCTGCATGGTCTTGGCTAAGCCTGAAATACACCACCTGGAGGTGCCGGGGGTGAACCATCACCAACATTTCCTCCAGTATAAGGTATAATAAATACAGTCAAAAACTAACAATTCAAAACAACCATTGCTATGCAACAAAGCGGCAATCGGGAACACCTGCTGGCGCAATCAGGAAATTCTGCGAAGGCTAGACTCGGAGCGTCCTTCGAAGGCCGTCGGCCGCATCCTTCGAAGGACCTGTCCTCCGAAGGATGCGGTCTTTGAATTGGGACAAAGCTAGAGTGTGTCAGGAACAAAATTAGTCACAGGTGTAGGTATAATCAGTTGCTCCGTAGAAATGGGAGAAACCAAAAAGACCAATAATATCATCAACCATTACAAAGCATAATCACATACACCAAAAAAAAAAAAACGACATAGTGATAATACTGATAATAATCCCGACAGTAATCATAATAGTCAAGTCAAGTCACCTTTATTTATATAGCGCTTTTAACAATAAATGAACAGCATTAATTAGGAAAATAGTGTGTCAATAATGCAAAATGACAATAGTAAACACTAATTTTTCAGTTAAAGGCAGTTCATCATTGAATTCAGTGATGTCATCATCCAGCTCAGTTCAGTTAAAATAGTCTCTGTGCAATCAAGTCAACGATATCGCTGGAAATTAAGTGTCCCCAACTAAGCAAGCCAGAGGCGACAGCGGCAAGGAACCAAAACTCCATCAGTGACAGAATGGAGAAAAAACCTTGGGAGAAACCAGGCTCAGTCGGGGGGCCAGTTCTCCTCTGGCCAGACAAAACATATAGGAAAAGGATCTGCCACCCGCAGTTGATTTTGATATTCTAGGTATTATCAAATGGCCAGAGTTTTGAGAACGCAGCGGACGTGGAGGACTATAATGTAACAAGAGCTCGTTCAAATACTGAGGTGCTAAACCATTCAGGGC
>NW_015558650.1:151204-151839 GCF_001515605.1 Sinocyclocheilus anshuiensis
TTCAGACACGGGTCACGACGAGGCGTTCCCCATAGCGACCCCTAGAGGACGCAGTGTCTCGTTCCCTACGCAGGGAACCATGGTTACATAAGTAACCTGAGACGTTACTTCAGTTTTACCTTCGTTTAGAGTCCAAATTTTTTTTTGTAAGCCATGACTTAAGTTCCTGAATGCATGCATACAGAGCTCCTAGTGCAAACAACAAGACAGAGGAGCGGTGGAGGAAGTATTTTGTCCAATACGTACACAGATCTTACGGTTAGTTAAAAAAGACCAAAACCATTGAAGAATAGTGCCTCGCAGGCCAATATAATTTTTTTAAGCGTGAGATGAGTACATTGTGATCAACTAGGTCAAAGGCTGAGCTGAGATCTAGTAAGATAAAAGCAACTGCATTTCCAGAATCTGTGGTCAATAAGATGTCATTAAAAACTTTTAAAAGAGCAGATTCTGTACTATGTAATTTCCTGAACCCACCCAGATTGAAAAGTTTCATAAATATTGTTAGAACTCAGGAAAGCTTGTATCTGAGTTATCACTGCTTTTTCCAGAATTTTAGACATACAAGGTAAATTAGAGATTGGTCTAAAGTTGGACAAAATAGATGTATCTGAATTTGATGTCTTTAAAATTGT
>NW_015558650.1:152078-152840 GCF_001515605.1 Sinocyclocheilus anshuiensis
GCCTAAAAAAGGCATACCCAAAGTAAAGTGCATGCTGTTCTTGAACCATTTGGAGTACATACATGGTTTTGGTCTCTTTTGAAAGGTGACACTCTGAGGTGTGTTCCTCAAAGAATCACTGTAAGTCTTATTGGTATTGAGTAATAGAACTTTGAACACACTAAAAAATAAAATAAAAAAATCTGCCTACATTTTTTTTTGTAAACAGATGCCTGCAGATGACTATAGCTGGGAGCTATTATCTGGAAAATACATTTGGATCACAGTATAAAGTCTTACCAAGCAAAATTTTTCAAATTTGATAACAATACCTTAGAAAATGAGTGTTTTACACATGTTTATCTAAATGTATGTCTAGGCGCTTCCCAAAAAAAGCCACTTGGAGACTCCAAATGACCCTTTGTAACCAACGACACATAAAATGCTGCAATTCTTGAATGCTTTAATGCACAGTCATAATTTTGGGCTCTAATGAAAGCTTACACTTAGACCTATTCAATTTCTTATCCAGATTCACTGTCAATAATTGCTGACACATAGTAACTGAGGCATAAATACATTATGTATCTTTGCTTCTGACCTTCGATGATCCAGTTCAACCGTACTAATAACCAAAAATTACTCTAGACAAACATTCGTGTGTCTTTTTTATTGCTGAAGTGTGTTGAAATTTCTTCTTCTGCATTCTACTGTACGGATGTAAATTTACTTTCCCTTCAGCCTGAGGCTTATTCATTTCACTTTTGGTGTGAAAAGGCTTTT
>NW_015558650.1:154303-161416 GCF_001515605.1 Sinocyclocheilus anshuiensis
CTCCAGGACATCTACACCCAGAGATGTGTGAGGAAAGCATGAAGATCATCAGAGACTCCTGCCACCCGAACCACGAACTCTTCTCACTGCTGCCATCAGGCAGACGATACCGCAGCATCAGGACCCGAACCAGCAGAACACGAGACACGAGAACACTTCTTCTCGCAGGCCATCAGACTACTGAACTCTAGATAGCAAAACGATAATCACCCACCTACCCCTCACACTGGATTCCATCTACACACCAGCACACTGACTCTGACAGCACTGTAGCATGTCTTGCACTACATAGCATAGAACACATGGAGCTCCATCTTCTCTTCTGCACTAACAAACTACACACTGAACTTCACAATAAAACACTACAGTATACATCACTGTAAGTCATATATAAAAGCTATACATTTATAAGTCTCTTGAGTATACTGTGTACTACGTGTATATTATGGAAATGTGTATATTGTATATTGTGTACAATTGTCTATTGTATATTGTGAAAATGTGTATATTGTGTAAAATGTGTATATTGTTATTTATGTATACTGTTAATTTTTCATATCTTGTTGCTTGTACTGCCATGGCACAGAGGTCTTGTATTTAAAGGGGACGCAAAGCAAACAAGCTTGTTGATCTTGTGCAGACTGACCACAAGGAGGGTAACGCTGTAAGTTAACCTCATTAAATATTGTTGTGGATGAAGTATTAAGATCCTTTACCTCATAATGTATAAAGCACTAATACCACACTGTAAAAATACTCTGATACAAGTAAAAGTCCTGCATTGAAAATGTTACTTAAGTAAGTATAATCAGGTATAAACATTACTTAATGTAAGTATAATCAGGAAAATTGATTTAAAGGTTTAAAAGTGAACTGGGACTATTATACTATTATTTATTATGTCATTAGATTATTATTACTATAACGTTAATGCACATCAGCAACTCACCAGGAACACCAACAATCTCAGACACCTTGGTCCACGCATCATTTATTTATTTTTTTATGTCCCTGTACGAACAAGCTATACTTCAGAATGCGCCGAGGATTTGAGCGCTCCGTCGGCTAATATGAAATGATACTACTACATTCCGTGGATGTTTATCAACATATAAATGTGTTATGGACTAAATATTTCACTGAATTGGATAGTCTGGACCCTTTACAGTGTAACTACACCATTTTTGTTGGAATGTAATGAACTAGTGGACTAACAAGAGGCTTCATAGGTGAGTTCCTTCAGTTTTGTTATTGTTTATTTGGTTGTTGTTGGTCTGACAAAGACACTGATTGTGCCTGCTGTGTTGATTGTATCTTAAAATGAATCGAATCATTAAAGGGGTCATATGATGCTGCTAAAAAGAACATTATTTTGTGTATTTGGTGTAATGAAATGTGTTTATGCGGTTTAAAGTTAAAAAAACACATTATTTTCCACATACTGTACATTATTGTTTCTCCTCTATGCCCCGCCTTTTTGAAACGCGTCGATTTTTACAAAGCTCATCGGTCTGAAAAAGCGAGGTGTGCTGTGATTGGCCAGCTATCCAATGCGTTGTGATTGGCCGAATACCTCTAGCGTGAGACGGAAATGTTACGCCCCTCACCATACTGTTGATGCCGTGTCCCGGAGCGACGAGACAAAAACATTAAAACCCATTACAAACGAGTTTGCCAGACCACTGGGAATTCTCCCGGTTCTGCCGATGACCAGTCCACGCCTGCACACAAAGCCATTTGACTTTCAACTGTGCTCAGCTGTGGTCATTTTGATTAGCTCAGCATGAAAAGAGCTTTGCTTTCAGTCCTTGGTAGTGCAACTGAAGTAAACAATCAACTATGGGTGGCAAGTCACTGTCAAAAGATCTCCAGGATAAAGTTGTGGACAGGCACAAGTCAGGAGATGAATGGGGAAAAAAAGGCTTTCAAAGGCTTTATCAATGCCCAGAAGCACAGTGAAGTCTATTATTAAGAAGTGGAAGGTATTTGGTACAACACAGACCCTCACTGGATCAGGATGTTGCTCCAAACTGGTTGAAAGGGCCAGGAGGAAACTGGTCAGAGAGGCTACCAAGAGGCCTAGAGCAACTCTGAAGCAGTTGCAGGAATTTATAGCAAAGAGTGGTCATTGTGTGCATGTGAAAACAATATCACAAATTCTCCACAGATGTGGCTTGTATGGGAGGGTAGCAAGAATAAAGCCACTCCTCAAGAAAGGCCACATGCAGTCACAACTGATCCAGATAGCAACAGCCTCTGCGCGGATCCATACTCAAGTCGGCAGCTCTGCTGTACTGCCACACTCATTACGGCCATGTGCACACGATACGCCCCCCCTCCGGACCGAACACTGTCAACTAGCGGACCAGTTTTGCCAACTTAGCGACTTTTCAGACCCCTTTAGTGACTTTTTTTTTTAAAAAGCGCCTAGCGATAAATCTAGCGACGTCTTGGACAAACCTTATTTAGTTTCTGAGACTCTCTGGTACTGCCGCACAAGTGCGAGGTCTCACTTTCCCAGTGCGTCTGCTCTGTTCAGCAAGCAGCTGAGAGGAGCAGCGCTTTCAGTTAAGAAAGATATTCTGTCGCTTCTAACTCTATTGTACATGCAAATATAGCCGAAATCACAGCACAGCCATTTTCTTTATCTTATGTGTATTTGATTTAGACGACATCCTGATTATGAATCAGGATTTTTGTGCAGATGAACATCTAAGGGAGAGCTGGTTATGTAGTCTTAATGGGATGTGTTTCAGTCACTATTTCATATTTGTCCCGTTGTCTGACAACAGAAACAGAAAAGTATATCAGAGAAAACAGTTTTATTGAGAATTTGGCTGCATTAAAATACAGTTTGTGAGCACAGAGGCAAACAAATATAAAAGGCATATATGACACAATGACATTGTGAATATACTAATTAGCGTATGACATCATTTATTCAATTATTATGAATTAAAAAGTATTGCAAATGGAGATTTTGTGCTATGCTTGGACACAATCTACACAAGTATGACAACTAAGAGTCATAACTGCTTTTCTGTATTGGCCTTTATATTATCTTTTTTTAAAATAAGTTGTTTATTCACATTTATGGCCTCCATATAAACATTTAAATCAATTTTATTGTTTAAGGTGGTTATTTGCCTACTTTCACCAGATCACAATAATAGAATTTAAACTTTTTCCCTAGGCTTAAGCCTAGTCCCAGACACCAAGTGTTTGAGGCAATGCCTGGAGTCTTTAGCCTTTCCACCGAAATTAACTGGAACAATTTGTCCCAGGAACTTTTTTCCCCTAGACCTGTTGCTGTCTGCGTTTCCATCGTGGTCTAAAGAACCGAGAAGATTAGGCAAATTGTCTGGTGACGTAGGTCTGCACGCGTTTCTCAATACAAAGTACGCAAATTTCGGACTTGCATCCTCGGTAGTTTGGACTTCGCAAGTTCGACTCGGGAGTGTGAACTCCCGCGGACGGGACGATGCAAGTCCGGTAATTCTGCAAACAGCAGCGTACTTGATAATCAGCTCGCCTTGGCTACTGCAATTTTCCTCACTGTATTTACAATAAGATTAAATATGATACCAAACACCACTGCCTCTTTTTGGTTTCATTTAAACATTAATAGCCGCAGAAATGTAGTTCAGGGAACATACATGCATTACAATGAAACGAAATATTATATCAAACAGTATTGCCTCTTTTAATTTTTATTTTAACATATTAACAGATTAACATGTAAACCTGCACCCCCCATTTTGGGACTCAGCTGAAATGACCTACCAAACTTACAATGGTAACAGTTCCTGACAACAGTGTGCTACACACACAATGTTGGTGTCTTTGGAAAGAAGACATTTTGGGCATTACTATTCATCATCCAGAGCTGATAATGCTCAAAAAGATAAAAAAGTTATAGACACTGAAGTGCCTTAAAAAAAATTGTAACACGCTGATTTTTTTTTTCTTTCATATAAAAATACATGAAATCAGTCCTGGAGCAATCTAGAAAAGTAATGGGTTGAAAGTTTATATTTCAAATCTGAATTAGATACATTGACAAATGAGATTCCTGCAGGAACAGATGCGTTTTTAGTCGTTTCTTGAAGATGGTTAAGGACTCGAATTGCTCGAATTGATTTGGGCAGGTCATTCCACCAGGAGGGGGAACAGTTAATGAAAAAGTCTGTGAAAGTGATTTTGTGCCTCTTTGAGATGGCACAATAATACGCCGTTCACTTGCAGAATGCAAGCTTCTAGAGGGCACATAACTCTGAAGTAATGAATTTAGGTAAGTGGGGATGAAAACGAGTGTATGTTTGCTGGTAAGATGTGTTTGACAGTTATACAAAAGGATACAAAAATTACTGCGAGGAAGTGCAAGCAAAAATCAAAAAGCCATGTCAATTGAAAAAGCTGCAGCACTCATTCTTGAAGGGGTGAAAACTTTATTGATTAAAATGACGTTTCGGCCATTATCCAGGCATTCATCAGATATCCCTGATGAATATTAATCATCTATTAATCATGCAGATACAGCCACATTCCCCACAAAACACACACACATATATGAAAAATGTTGAAGAAGAAAAAAAAATATATTATTTGTGCAAAAAGCCGATCGCTAAGTTACGCCCCCCTCAGATGACAGGTGCACCACAGCGTGCGTCACGAGCCGTCACAAAAGAGCACTAGAATTCAAATAAACAATATTCCGCGTATCTTTGACCTTTTTTTTAGTGGATGGTCTCATTCTGTTTGTGACACTGTGTGCTACAAAACCATGTTGCTTTTTACTACCAAGATGCAGTTTTTTGAGCATAAGTTATTCCATAACGGATACAAACAATAACTGTCCCCGAAAAAATTAGATGTAAACAAAGGAATTACCATCTATATTACAACGTTATTGCTTCGTTGGACTAAAAGTGCTCTATGGGATGTTGTTCAGTGGACCCTTAACTTTCTAACTAAACCGGGATTTACAGCTGTGGATGCGTTTATGACTCGT
This sequence comes from Sinocyclocheilus anshuiensis, assembly GCF_001515605.1. NCBI lineage: Eukaryota > Metazoa > Chordata > Actinopteri > Cypriniformes > Cyprinidae > Sinocyclocheilus > Sinocyclocheilus anshuiensis. The sequence goes on from NW_015558650.1 coordinate 159,315, forward strand.
TATTACGATCAATCTGGTACATACTGCATTTTGATTATGCATGTTTTGATGTGTACTGCTTACACAAATTTAGCAAATACATTCTTTATAAGCCTTCCACTGAAAAACAGCGATCTATCGTTGATGCTTGAGGCTTAGACCTTTTGAACGATTTATAGTTTGTCAAGATTTTCCTTTTCATTTAATCTATTTGTAAACATTGACACGTGCAAACAAAGAGCATTCAGTGCGCCGGCGTCCAGGTGCGGGTTACAGGTTAATAGAATAAAGACCAAAGATTACCTGTTAGATTTACCCCAAACAAATTACATCTTATGTTTAGCCACTACAGAGACATCAGAGCCAGCAGCAAATGTCAGAAGGACTAGCCGAGTTGAGGCTGCTCTCGTCGGGATACATGAGCACTGAGTGCCCGCTGATAGCGTGGAGCTCTTGTCTCCAAGATCGGCAAAGCAAATTTTCAAATAGACACTGTCTTTATAAATAAACCGCAGATTTGAGTTTTAAACAACTACATTCTCGCCTGAAATACTTTTAAAACTACATTTCATGACACAATAACAGTAATATTTAAAAAAATGATGCAAATATATGGTGGTTGAAATACAATGCTGCGTGAACTCAACCAATCAGCATGCTCAGCGCCCAAGTCCCACCCCCGAAAGTTTCGGATCTTTGAAAAAGTACTACCTCACGAGCAGGGACTTTCTGAGGGCCAAATTTTTGCCTGGAACTTTATTTAGATCCTGGTTTCTGCAGTGGAAACACACAGAGTACCGGCCCAAAGTCCCTAGTTCCTGGGGAAAGTTCCTGCGGTGGAAACGGGGCTTTTGTCTGCATATCAATTTAAAATTATGTATACTGCAAGTATGTATACATCCTTTCTGTATACAGTATGTTTAATTTAAAAGGCTAAATGGTAGAAAACTTTTCAGGTTGTTCAGATTTTTACATTCTATCTTTCATAGATAATTACAGTGCAGCATTCTGGAAGCTCTTGCAGAACAGACCGATCTCCAGTCAGAGGCTGTGCCTGACTCCCTGATGCAACCAAAACACAAAATAAAGTAAGATTGTGTGTATTATGTAATTACTTGATGTTACGGAGGGAACACAGGAAGCGTGCGGAATCTAATCCATCTGCAAGGCTTTATTAACAGAGACGTGGTCAAAAACAGGCATAGGTCAGAAAATGGCAAACAGGTATATTGATGGCAAGGCAAGAGGGATAATCCAGGTACAAGGCAAAGGTCCAGGCAGGGGCGAACAGTATCCAATTGGGCGAGACTCGAGGGATAATACAGGTACACAGGCAGTGATCAGAACACGGGGAAACAGACAAGGCAAGACGAAGAAAACAAGGAAAACAAGACACTAGGCTCGGTAATGCAGATGAGCTAGATGAGTGATAAACGCAGAACAATACACAGCGATCTGAACAGGAACTGAGAGAGTGTTAAATAGAGTGTGTAATGGCTCTCAGGTGAGCGTGTGATTAGTGACGGCTGTGTGATCAGTGAATTCAGCTGTGTAAGTGCAATGGATGATGGGAACTGTAGTCCGGAGTGACATGTAACAGTCTGTGTAGTGTGAGACAGGGGCGGTTTCTCCATTAGGGCAATTGGGCGACGCACCACCAAAGCGCAAAAGGGAGGGATTTTTTTTCTTTCACATTCAACCACGGTGTTACGCTAGCTTTCACTGTTTTTTCTGCCTCTAAATAGTCCAATCAGCGTCGAGTCGCGTTTTGTGTAGTAACGCCCCTTTTTGGGCGATTTCTGTCAGACTGAGAATCCATAGACATAATAAATACCTAGACTCCTCATTGTCCGATTTTAACAACAAGAAAAAATTAAAAACTACTTTAATATCTGTATCAAATGTGAAAAAAGAAGAAAAAAATAATGGAAAAAAATAAAAAATCAGACGGGGACAGCTATGCCAACTCAAATTCAGTTGTCAGTTGAACTTGATCGACATCTTGGCGAACGTTACCTAAGCGCAGATGAATCGTCGTGTGACGGACATCGCATGGACAACTACGGTTGTAATGTAATATAAGTGAGCAATGTGATGTAAGTAAGCAGTGTAATGTAAGGGAG
>NW_015558650.1:161778-164112 GCF_001515605.1 Sinocyclocheilus anshuiensis
AATGTAGTGTAATGTAAGTGAGCAGTGTAAGTGAGCAGTGTAATGTAAGTAAGCAGTGAAATGTAAGTGAGCAGTGTAATGTAAGTGAGCAGTGTAATGTAAGTAAGCAGTGTAATGTTAAGCAGTGTAATGTAAGGGAGCAGTGTAAGTTAATGTAAGGGAGTAATGTAATATAAGTAAGTAATGTGATATAAGTGAGTAATGTGATATATGTGAGCAGTGTAATACAAATTAGCTGTGTAATATAAGTGAGTAATGTTGTAAATGAGCAGTGCAATATAAGTGAGTTGTGTAAATAGTGATTTATGGGACTTCAATCATTTCTTATTAAACTGAAATTGAAGTAAAAAGTTTTTTGGAAAACCACATCCTGGCTTCAGTCTTCATTTTCTGCTGAATTGTGTTAACACGCATATAGAAACATAAGGAGAGCAAGAGATTGATTGTTAGAGTCAGTTTATTTTTAATTAATACTATAGTAGTTCAGTCTCCTTTACATCTTAACTAGCCGTTAATTTATCAATTGAATGGGTGACCTATCCTCATTAATCATGCAAACATTTGCCCCACCAAACGCAGAAATCAGGTAGACCCCTACACGGGCCTCAAATCTAGGCCCTATAGCCAGCCCTTGGCCGACAGCTTACCAGTATCCTCGGCCAGTGTCAGACTGGAGCCCGTGTCTTTTTTCTCTCTCTCGCTTCCTAATTAGCCTACACAGCTGCTGTTGCAGCCATTGAAATAGTTCAGTTTGTTTTTAATTGCAAAGTTATATTTCTTATTGTTTCATTATTCATTAATTTAGAAAAATGTTTGGAACATTTTTTGTTTGTTAAATTCAAGGTTTTTTTTTTTTTTTAAGTGATGACCAAGCGGATGGCGGCAGACAGCTGAGTTGATCACGTTTGATCAATTTAGCCTTCTCAAATCACGACTTGCTTAAAATAAAATCTATAGATATGAAACACTTAAAGCATATTACAATGTTAGTTTAAACATTTAACCTAGAAAAATGCGCTGTTGGGCGTATCTAAGCATTTGTGCGGAGAGTAGAAGCTGAAGCACGCTTAATGCATTTTGTTCTTCATAACAGTTGAAACAACTTGAAGTAAGCCGTCATTACCGAATGAAGTATTAGTCTTATCTGTATGGGCAGTAATGTAAATGGTCTACACTGTTAGACATTTCAAAGGGTTTTTACAGTAATTTACTGGCAACACTGTTGCACACTGTAGCAAACTGTACCGTTTTACAGTAAATTACTATAAAAAAATAAATTCATCAGTATACTACTGTAATAAATCTACTTTAATATAGATTTCATTTAATTTTATATTTTTATATATAGAATTCATTTTATTTTTATCCTACGTACTGTATGTACTACTGGCATTCAATTAAAACAGACACAATAATTACAAAATATCAAATTCTTTATTTAAAACATTGAATGTATAACACTTAAAAATACAGTCTCCCAATGCTGGAACAGTTCATCTACACCATTTCTCCTGTCCTAGGACATTTTGCAGTGCATTATGTTGTATTCTCTGGATTTATCCTCACAAAGAATCTATAGGCAACAAAACCATAATGGGAAAAGAAATACATAGCCGTCTGCAAAACCCAGGTGCTGCTACAAAACGTGGCCACCACCTTTGCTCACCATTCATTTTGTTAGTGACAAAAACGTGTTCCCTGAAAAACAAAAAGTAGAAATGAGACACTTTTAAAAGGCAAACCCCATATAGAATACACAAACCTCTCAAAACCATATTTGTTCTATGGAAGAAAAATAATGCCATATGTCAAAAAAGCACATTGAATAGCACTAACTGAAAAACTAATGCATTGCATTAACAGTGCTTGCATTTTAATGCCTTGTATTTCCAGAGCTTGCATTTTTAGGTCCTGAAATTTAACATAGTTGTCTATTTAAGCTGTGAATATTTCAATTCAAAATATTTCACACACATTTTCATAATTAAAAATTCAATAATTCATATTCACCTTCCAGAATTCACTTCCAAAATATTAAATATGTTTAAACATATGATGTATAATATTCGACAGGCAAATTTCGGACCATTTTATTTCACTTTCCAAATTCGCTTCCACAAATTCAGTGGGTAAAATTCAGCAGAAAATTCGGCATTGCACATCCGGGAGCTGCAGGAATAGCAGTAGAGCACCGATGCATGATCTCCAGCTGCTGTCAGTCGCTCACCAGCAGGTGGCACAAGCGGCTGTTGATGAAGATCAAAGCAACAGGTGGATTAAGTTATTCATTCACAAAACCTGATTTGCAGAAATGGAGCAAGCGCTAAGTAGAAG
>NW_015558650.1:165000-165178 GCF_001515605.1 Sinocyclocheilus anshuiensis
AAAGAAGCTTAGTCTGAGCCTTCCCAATCCTCCTGCCCTGCGTATGATGAGCTTTTGCAAGTTATGGATCGCGCCACGGCGAGGCTTTACTTACCGTGAAGCAGGTGAAGAAAGTGACGTCACGAAATATCTCGAACGTTATTTTTCTGGCCATGACCCTCCAGCTCAGGTGAGCCTT
>NW_015558651.1:0-1265 GCF_001515605.1 Sinocyclocheilus anshuiensis
ATTTGACCAATAAAAAGGTTTTTAAAAGCTGTTGTAAGTGACCTCTTAAAATATTGTACATATGTGTCTTGTGTCATTTTGACATTCAGTTTGTGTCTTTGTTCTGGATGGAGCTGTCCCTGGATCCCCCTTCCTCTTCAGATGGCACTGTTATTACCAACAGTGTGTAGATTACTTTTACTAAGATTACTGCAAACAGATGTCTTTCCATTAACAAGGTAATGTGCAGGATTATATTTATATTCTTAGCAATCACATTTACAGTTGCACTTGTAATAAAATTTTCTTTAATTACTTGCATGGGACTTCTGAAAGATTTCATGTGAGCTGAGGAGTCAACCTAGTCAGCTGTACTTTTGTCCCAACCGGTCTGCATACTGTCTTTTGGTCTAGACCATGTTTTATTACGTTTCTTGTGTTTTCATATGCAAAACTCACCCAGACCTCATGATTTGGTATCTTGCTCTGTTTGTGGTAAAGGCTGGTGTGAGTTTTACAAAGAAACATGAAAGTAAAGTAATAAGCAAATCGTTTTACTTAATTGCTCTTGGAGATAAGGGAAGTGTAATAAATCTACATTACATTTACATTTAGTCATTTAGCAGACGCTTTTATCCAAAGCGACTTAAAAATTATAATGGCGTCTATAAAGTAAATTAGACAATGATGGTGTATATAGCCAATTAGCCATATGACCACAGCATAGTAGCCTGGCATATTTAACTGTTGCTGATTTGAGGGCCCCTCATATCTGTAATGATACTGTGATTTTAATGCAACTCACCCCCGTACATAAGTCATAAATACCATTAATTTGAGAACATTCTGAAACTTTTTTTCTGGAGATACTGTACAATGCAACCGATTACAATTTTTTTGGGGTTAGGGCAGGGGTGTCCAATCCTGCTCCTGAAGGGCCACTGTCCTGCAGAGTTTAGCTCCAAACCCATTTATTCACACTTGAACCAGTTAATCAAGGTCTGACTAGGCATACTAGAAACTTCCGGGCAGGTGTGTCGAGGCAACTTGGAACTAAACTCCAGAGGACATCTGCCCTTCAGGACATAGTTTGGAGACCCCTGGGCCAGGGTTTGTGAAAAAAAAAAAAACATTTCAAGAGGCCCACGGTGACATCTGTGATTCTAATGTCAAAATAAATTTGTCATTAAAGACTTTGGCTTTTATGTCCTATAACTAGTAAGAAGTTTTTCTCTTGTATGAGAGCAAAGTTATGCAGCAGGATAATGAAGAGCTTGTCTTATTTA
>NW_015558652.1:0-184 GCF_001515605.1 Sinocyclocheilus anshuiensis
ATATCTTGTCCACAGCACGTCAGGCCCTCATCCACAGAAATTGTCATTTTGTCAGTCGTCGCAATGATGTATTGTCATGTTGTGCTCTTCAAACTCTCAATGTAGATTGGCTGTGGTCTGGTCTTTGATGCGGTCTCAAAACTGCTGCAGAGGGATGCAATATGGCTCCAGGCTTAGAGTTAAG
>NW_015558652.1:454-1382 GCF_001515605.1 Sinocyclocheilus anshuiensis
TCCTATTTAACACTGCAGCGACTTCCAGGCAACGGTGGCAGAAGATATGCCAGAACAACCAGCATTGGGTAGCACTTTTCATCTGAAAATGAATGAAAACAGATTAGAAATACAATAAATGTTTAAGTGCAGGATTAAGAGCAGCCTAAGTAGGGTTGTTGTGATAATCACAATATTGCAATACCACAATACTGACAAGCCAGCTGCACAGGATGGCAAATTATTTTTTTTAAGGCTAAGCCCTTCTCATTTTACACTAAATACATGTGTTTTTAATGTTAAATAAGTTAATAAGAGTGAAGAGAGTGTTTTTTTTTCTTTAAGACTTTGTGTACCATTGTGATTATTTACAGCGGCTCCATAGATCTGCACTAAAGAAACCTAAACAGTCAGAGATCAACATGTGCAATTACCTGCATCTGTCCTTCTTCAGGTCAAGTCATATATTAATGAATATTTGTTATAATAAATTATACACAAGAGATGTGTGTAAGTAAAGAGTTCACACATACATACCATTTGCTTGGTCTTCCATCCCCTCTATAAGAGATGCAAAGTCATTCCTTTCCATGGTAGCTTCAGCTTTCAATTTCTCAATCTTTCTATATATATTTATATAAAAAACAGTGTTACTAACAATATCAGAACTTTTGCATTGTCTGTTAAAATATCTTAAAGGGATATTTCACCAAAAAATGAAAATGATGTTATTGTTACTGTTGTTGTTACTCCCCCTCATGTTGTTCCAAACCTGTATGAGTTTCTTTCTTCTGCTGAGCATAAAATATATTTTTAAAGAATGCAGCTAATCAGACAGTCGACGGTAGCCTTTGACTTCCATAGTTGCAAAGAAAAAAAATGCTATGGAAGTCAGTGGTTACCATCAACTGTCTGATTAGCAACATTCTTTAGAATATCTTCTTTTGTG
>NW_015558653.1:0-5968 GCF_001515605.1 Sinocyclocheilus anshuiensis
TCTAGGTGGTAGCTAGGGTATTTTATGTAGTTGCTAGGGTATTCTAGGTGGTAGCTAGGTTATTTTATGTAGTTGTTAGGGTATTCTGGGTGGTTGCTATAGCTATAGTATTCTAGGTGGTAGCTAGGGTATTTTATGTAGTTGCTAGTGTATTCTGGGTAGTTTTACAATGTTCTGGCTGATTTCTATGGTGTTCTTGGTCGTTGGTATGGTATTCTGGTTGGTTACTAAGGTGTTATGCGTGGTTACTAGGGTATTCTGTGTGGTTTCTGTGGTGTTCGGTGTTGTGGGTGGTTACTATGGTGTTCTGGGTAGTTGCTAGGGTATTCTGGGTGGTTGCTATAGTATTCTGGGTGGTAGCTATGGTATTGTATGTAGTTGCTAGGGTATTCTGGGTAGTTTTACAATGTTCTGTGTGGTTTCTATGGTGTTCTTGGTCGTTGCTATGGTATTCTGGTTGGTTACTATAGTGTTCTGGGTGGTTTCTGTGGTCTTCGGTGTTATGGGTGGTTGCTAGGGTGTTCTGGGTGGTTACTATGGTGTTCTGGGTAGCTGCTAGGGTATTCTGCGTGGTTGCTATAGTATTCTGGGTGGTAGCTAGGGTATTTTATGTAGTTACTAGGGTATTCTGGGTAGTTTTACAATGTTCTGTGTGGTTTCTATGGTGTTCTTCGTCATTGCTACGGTATTCTGGTTGGTTACTATGGTGTTCTGGGTGGTTACTAGGCTATTCTGGGTGGTTTCTGTGGTCTTCGGTGTTGTGGGTGGTTGCTAGGGTGTTCTGGGTGGTTACTATGGTGTTCTGGGTAGTTGCTAGGGTATTCTGGGTGGTTGCTATAGCTATAGTATTCTAGGTGGTAGCTAGGATATTTTATGTAGTTGCTAGGGTATTCTGGGTAGTTTTACAATATTCTGGCTGGTTTCTATGGTGGTCTTGGTCGTTGGTATGGTATTCTGATTGGTTACTAGGGTGTTCTGAGTGGTTACTAGGGTATTCTGGGTGGTTTCTGTGGTGTTCGGTGTTGTGGGTGGTTGCTAGGGTGTTGTGGGTGGTTACTATGGTGTTCTGGGTGGTTGCTATAGTATTCTGGGTGGTAGCTAGGGTATTTTATGTAGTTACTAGGGTATTCTGGGTAGTTTTACAATGTTCTGTGTGGTTTCTATGGTGTTCTTGGTCATTGCTACGGTATTCTGGTTGGTTACTATGGTGTTCTGGGTGCTTACTAGGCTATTCTGGGTGGTTTCTGTGGTCTTCGGTGTTGTGGGTGGTTGCTAGGGTGTTCTGGGTGGTTACTATGGTGTTCTGGGTAGTTGCTAGGGTATTCTGGGTGGTTGCTATAGCTATAGTATTCTAGGTGGTAGCTAGGGTATTTTATGTAGTTGCTAGGGTATTCTGGGTAGTTTTACAATGTTCTGGCTGGTTTCTATGGTGTTCTTGGTCGTTGGTATGGTATTCTGCTTGGTTACTAGCGTGTTCTGCATGTTACTAGGGTATTCTGGGTGGTTTCTGTGGTGTTCGGTGTTGTGGGTAGTTGCTAGGGTATTCTGGGTGGTTGATATAGTATTCTGGGTGGTAGCTAGGGTATTTTATGTAGTTGCTATGGTATTCTGGGTAGTTTTTCAATGTTCTGTGTGGTTTCTATGGTGTTCTTGGTCGTTGCTATTGTATTCTGCTTGGTTACTATGGTGTTCTGGGTGGTTACTAGGGTATTCTGGGTGGTTTCTGTGGTCTTCGGTGTTGTGGGTGGTTGCTAGGGTGTTCTGGGTGGTTACTATGGTGTTCTGGGTAGTTGCTAGGGTATTCTGGGTGGTTGCTATAGCTATAGTATTCTAGGTGGTAGCTAGGGAATTTTATGTAGTTGAAATTATGTTGTTTACTTAGCTATCTAAATGAGGACCATAGGCGTAATGGTTTTTATACTGTACTAACTGTATATTCTATCGCCCTACACCTAAACCTACCCCTCACAGGAAACTTTCTGCATTTTTACAATTTAAAAAAAACAATAATTACTTTTTTTTTTTACACCAGTTTTACAAATGAGGACGTCCCCAAAGGGAGGTTTTTTGAAGATTTTGTCAGGTTTAGCTCACTTTTGGGTACAAATTTGTCCCCAAAATATGGTTAAAAAATTGTCATTTTTGGGGTGAACTAACTCTTTAAGTAGGTACACACACACACACACACACACACACACACACACACACACACACACACACACACACAAAAACACACACTCGGTAGCTGCTGTAAATGGACATCCTGTCTCAGATGGGCTGAAGGGTTTGTTATGCTTGAATTGGGTTCAGCGAGTTACTCAACACGGCTCTGGAGACAGGACCCGAGCGCAGGCCAAAAGCAACACTGGCTCATGCTGAGAGATGCCCGCTGCATTGTCCTTCCAGACCGCCAGAATCTGGCCAAAGTCTCACACTAACACTGCGATCGGGACGCCTCGGCCTGCCCTCGTGGCTTAGTGAAGGAATAATTATTTACACATGATCTTGTGTAATGTTCACTGTATAATATGTGATATATTTAAGGATTATTCTAAAAAAAAAAATCACTTTTACACTCTTAAAAATAAAGGTTACAAGAGGTTTTTGTTTTATTTCAATAGTGCTTTTTTATTTTTTCTTAATGTATAGCACATTTTAATAATCTAAAGAACCTTTTTCCATTATAAAGATATCAAAAAAAACTTTGTCCAATGGAGAGTTTCCATGGCCGTTAAATGTTCTCCATTGAACCACAGATGCCAATAAAGAGCCTTTTTTTGAGTGTAAATTGTTGCATTCAGTTTACGTTCAACTGCTGTTGTTTAATGAATGAGGCTCTTTGAGATGTTTCCATGCATTATTTATCTTAGTTGCTTTGAAATCTTGATGGAAGTGCGCTTTGACCCTTCAAATTATATTGTGGGGTGAAACAGTGCAAGTATGTGTTGTTTCAAAAGAGACGTTAAGGACTATTTGCATTCAAGAATGTTTGATGATTAATTAAAGAAACTTGTGGGAGAATGTCACTGACCTTTCTTTATTTACATCTTGAGCACTGTTTATTTTAATCATTATATATAATTTAATAGAGTAAAATGCCTTGCATATTGCATTGCATGTCCTTGGCGTCCTTGCTGATTGACTGAAATGTGCAATGGTCTGTTAAATTATTATTTTTCACCACAGTTCATTGGCCTGCGCATGTATCTGTGATTTTAGATGGACCAGAAATGGGTAAGACTGTGACAACAGAGGAAGAAGCTCATGACTACGACGAGGACGATCTTCCAGACTACAGCATGCTAAAACTCGCCAACCAATCAGCTCAGCTCCTCTCCAGTGCTTCTGATGGTATGTTCCAATATATTGACATTCATTTCCATACTCCAAAGGAATTCCTAAAGAGAGAAACACTGGGTCTTAATTACTAATGATTGCTTGTAGGGATGCACCGATATCGCTTTTTCCAGAACGAGGCCGATATTTTTGGTACTTGTCGATACCGAGTTCTGATACCTGTATTTTCGTTGCATTTGTAATTTTTTAAAATATTGGGTACAGAAACCGACAGAATATGTATAATGTTAGTTAGCACACGTTTGTGTTGGTGCAGAATGAGAGGGACATGTATAGTCTAGCGCATTTCACACAGGCTAGATTCGCTTTAGCCATAAAGTCGTGTATGCTTGACGTTTAAAATAAATGTTGTTTATAGTGAATGCCCCAATATTACCAGTATACCACTGGTAACAGATGCACTGATACCAGTATCGGTATCAGTGCATCCCTAATTGCGTGGATTATCTTGTATTTGTACGCACAGGACAAAGTCTTGCAAAACTTGAACTCACAAAACGCGCATGAATTTGGTAATGTTAATGAATTTGGAGTATTCTAAATGAATATGAACGAAAAAAATCTTGATTTTACGGCCTTTCGTCAGTCTCAACAAACATATGATACTCTCTAAAGACCAGTCTCATGACTCTTTGCATATGCTTGCTGTGTACGTATGGTTTCATACATTTTTCCGTAAATTTAGAATGCATTTTAGTGTGAAAGTTAATGGTGAATCGTGATTTGTTCGCGAAAACAGTTTTTTTGGTTTAATATTGTAAGTGTGCGAATATTTTTTGAGGCTAAGGTGGAAAATGATTTATATTTTTTATTTAATATGAATGCATACATACTGTAAGATATATATATATATAATCTTAAATGTTTGTGTGTACTAATATTCTCGAAGCTAAGATGTTTTTAAATTAAAAACATGCATGTGTAAGATTATGTAACCTGAATCAGTTTCTCTTTACAGATGTCATGCAGTATTTGCAGTGTGTTCATGTGCGTGCCTGTGTGTGTGAACACGTCCAGCTCTTACCTGCAGGGTTCACTGCGAGGGCCGTCCACCCATCAGTGTCATGTTTGTGTTTTTGTGGGCAGGAACAGCCCTGAATGGAGCGAGAGGTTTTGAAGTGTCATGTTTGAAGAATGGCATGAGAAAACGACCTACCGGCACGCAATCCGGAGCAGGAAGAGCTGATGCTCTGATGTTCTGCACCTGTAACTGCACAGTGCACACCTCCAGTTACCTGATGATAGACAGAAAGACACGCATGCATCCCAGTGCATGTTAATATATCTGCAAACTCATCACTGCATCAAAATAGATGCATTACTGTAATATATCTATTTAAACTTTTAACACACTTATATTCATGGGTTTTGTAACCAACACATGCAAGCATATTTCTGATGCCCTCGTAACTCTTTTCGCAGGCAGGAGTCGGTGTGTCTGGCTGCAGACCTCGCGTGTGCCCTGAACCACTTAATAGGATTAGGAGCAGCTGAGGTTCATGACATTTCACCATGACCTGTACACGGCCTTCTGCTTCCCACCGGCTGGAAGGCATGGAGTTCAGAGGTCATGCACAAACATCACATCTGCTCCGAACGGTTTAGCACATCTGAACTATTACAAAACACAGTCATTTTCATTTAAAGATGCACGTAACTAAGTTTTTAGCAGGAGGCTTTTGGAAGTATGTGGAAGAAAGTTCTGTAGCCAAACCTGGGCCACATCAAAAAAGATTTGTGTTTATAATATGACTTTAATGTGGTCACATGACACAGCATAATTTGAATGATCAGATCTTCAAAGGTTTTACATCTGTACACTGTATTTGGTGTTGAACACTTTGCCAATCACCTGAGACAAAAAAAAGCAGGTGTAAACAGGGTCTTAATGCACCTTAATCCAGATTGTATTGTATTGTGTGTACTGTAGGTTATACTGAACTTCGAAGGGTTCTAACAGCGCTTGGCCAATGAATTTTAATGGTTTTCAGGTAAGTTCTGTGTGTGTGTGTGTGTGTGTGTGTGTGTGGGTGTGTGTGTCAGACAGTATGTATGCTTATATACTGTATGTGTGCGAATATTTTTGAGGCTAAGGTGGAAAATGATTTATATTTTTTATTTAATATGAATGCATACATACTGTAAGATATATATATATATAATCTTAAATGTTTGTGTGTACTAATATTCTCGAAGCTAAGATGTTTTTAAATTAAAAACATGCATGTGTAAGATTATGTAACCTGAATCAGTTTCTCTTTACAGATGTCATGCAGTATTTGCAGTGTGTTCATGTGCGTGCCTGTGTGTGTGAACACGTCCAGCTCTTACCTGCAGGGTTCACTGCGAGGGCCGTCCACCCATCAGTGTCATGTTTGTGTTTTTGTGGGCAGGAACAGCCCTGAATGGAGCGAGCGGTTTTGAAGTGTCACACAGTCATTTTCATTTAAAGATGCACGTAACTAAGTTTTTAGCAGGAGGCTTTTGGAAGTATGTGTTTAAAATTCTGCATTTTTTTACTCATGACCCTCAATGCACCTGAGCTGAAAAAATAAATATAAACAATACAGAAATTATATATATATATATATATATATATATATATATATAC
>NW_015558653.1:6309-8601 GCF_001515605.1 Sinocyclocheilus anshuiensis
GTGTGTGTGTGTGTGTGTGTGTGTGTGTGTGTGTGTGTGTGTGAGTGTGTGTGTGTGTGAGTGTGTGTGAGTGTGTGTGTGTGTGTGTGTGTGTGTGTGTTATATAAATGGATTTGTACTCCTAATTAAACTACCTTCACCTTCAGTAAAGCACAGCAGAGTACACAGAAATGACTGCATGAGGATTCTATAAACCAACAGAGACTGAACTCACAAAAGAGCGATTTCTAGTAAACATGATAGAGCTGAGCATTATTGGAAACGTTTAGTTTCACTGTAAAGATTTCCATGAAATATTTTATTTGCATAACATTTTTTTCCAAGTCCAGGAAATCACAATTGTAAAATTCCTTGATATTTCCACACTGTTTTATATGCAACTTTTTATATAAATTTATATAAAACATTTGACAAGAAAATACTTTCAATCATCCTTTTCACGTTTAATTGAATGTGTCACTTGCCATTTCCTTTGTAATTAATTGAGAAATTTACTAACAATTTCTAAATGAAAATAGACCTTCATGACATTCGAAATTGAACTCTTCTCTACTATACAGTATGCAAAAACCCGGTCATGTGACAGTAACAACATGGCAGATGTAATAATTTCATTCATAGTACCCACATATAGAACATATTTTTTCTTTAATGGTCACGAAGTCATGGTGCATTCGAGTCCTCGTGGCGTTGGCATGTCGTAATTACGACTTCAAGTCATTTTGGCGATGCACCTTTTCTACAAAAAAATTAAAAATAAACTACAAAATGATGAGCAAAGAATATTCATCCATGTGTTTTTGCTTTTTTAAATGTTTTATTCAATTTATGAAGGTGCTGTAAATTGAATTATTATATAGGCTATACGTGTATCAAAATTGTACAATACTATCATTTTTTGTTTGTTTTTTTAGATTAGACTTGGTTTTATTGTAAATGACAAATGTATTGATTTCAACAAATTTACCATCAATACAGATGCTGTATTCATTGTGTCTGACTTGTATTCTCACTGACGCGTCCAATACTTTATGGTGGCATTCATGCATTTAATGCAAATACAATCTTTCCAACATGACCATACGTTTAAAGTCAAAAGTAGAACCTACTCAGACAGTATGTGATTTCAGACGCATATTTAATTTCAGACATGAATGAAAACGAGGCTGTGAGGGACTGAAGTAGGCCTACAGTGAGTTCAGTGGATTGAACTGCTGTTTAACAACATACCGATGAAACATGTTTCAGAAAAGAACCTTAACTAGATAAAACTGCTGAATGTTACGTGATCTGACTTTTACACTGTAAAGACTCATCCGTGTTAATTCAATATGGCGTCTAACTCTATTGTTTCTATTGTTCACTGTAGGTCGCTGTAATTAACTGAGCTTTTCTTTAATTGCATGATGTGTGAATCTACAGCAGGATCTGCTAGCAGCTCCGTCATCCAAAAACAGACAGTAACCCTGCTGAAAAAAAAACAGCTGAAACTAGCCTAAGCTGGTTGGCTGGTTTTAGTTGGTTTAAAGTAGCTGGGTTTAGCCTAAAGAAGTGGTCAAAACCCCTCTAAAACCAGCCTGCTGACCAGCTAAAACTAACCAGCTTAGGCTGGTTTTAGCAATTTGTTATTTTTTTTAGCAGGGAATTCGTCAGTAGTGAGCTTTAGCATGAATGAGCTCATCCCCGCGGGGAACAATAAACTTCATTCATATTTCTGTCACGACCCGAGCGGCGTGAGAATGAAGGTGAGCGGCGAACATCAAAGCGCACCGCCTCACGCAAGCGCGCGCGTCCCCGGAGCTTAGAAAGCAATTGTACTGTAGATCACCTTCCGCTCTCTGGAGGTTCGGCGAGTCTCGGAGGGACAACAATAGTTGCGTGCGGAAGCCCGAATCAGCCATCAATCTGAGTGTCACCTCACGCAGCGGCGCGGCCTGTGCTGAGTCAGACAAAACACTGAGAAAACATGCATGCACTGAAGGGAAAGCAGATATGTGACTGCTTGACACGCAACGCGATCACACACACACACACACACACACAAAGACAGACGCACACACACACACAGACAGGCACACACACACACACACATTAATGAAACACAACGACTCACAACACAGAATAAGGCAAACCACACACTCTTCATAAACCTCATACACACACCACACACACGCACACACACACACACACACACACACACACACAGACAGGCACACACACACAACACACACACACACAGACGCACACACACACACACACACACACACACACACACACACACACCACACACAC
>NW_015558653.1:14752-17112 GCF_001515605.1 Sinocyclocheilus anshuiensis
TGTGTGTGTGTGTGTGTGTGTGTGTGTGTGTGAGAGAGAGAGAGAGAGAGAGAGTTCTGTAAGGCAGTTGTGAATGTGACAAGGTCCAGACCAATGACACAACTGTCTCTGACGTGGTGAGCTGTTCCATATTCTCTGGATTATCCAAAAGTCCCTCCTGGGCTTACTGACATGTCGACTGAGCAGGCAGAAAGAGAGAGTGGGCAAATCTTGTGAGTGTAATGTGGTCAGTATGGTGGTAATGTTACCTGTGGGAGAATCCTGTATTACTCTAATTCTCCAGTGACCGAGAAACAACATGGAAAAAAACACAGTATCTTCAACAGCTACCCTTCAGCAAACACAAACACTCACTTTTATCTCTTCATTATGTTAACTTGTGTTGTTAATGTTTTTGTTGTTATGTCATTTTAGCACAAATTATGAGTGATAAATTGCTTTTTGCAGAGTGAAACACCCACAACAAAATATAAACTAAATATAAACTCAAACATTTCTTATCATGATTCCTCCTATGGCCAAATTTTCTGAGCCATTCTATTCACAGTAATTGTATACACATTTTATTCAGCAAGAATGCACTACACTGATCAAAAGTGACAGTAAAGACATGTATAATGTTACAAAAGATTTCTATTTCAAATAAATGCAAAATAAATTAGAATGATTTCTGAAGGATCATGCGACAGGACTGGAGTAATGATGCTGAAAATTCAGCTTTACATCAGAAATAAATTACATTTTAAAATAAAGTGAATTAGAAAACAGTTATTTTATTTGTAATAATATTTCACAGTATTACTGTTTTTACTGCGGCCTTGGTAAGCATAAGAGACTTCTTTTAAAAACATTTTTCAAAACCTTACCAACACCAAACTGTTGAATGGTAGTGTAGCCCTATACAGTAACTATCGTCTGATTTGTTTGTATTTTTATTTACATGAGGCCATTTAAAATGAAAAAAATCAGAGACAAAGCTGATCATTTAAACACAACTAAGAAATCCATTAAGTCTCCTGAGCAATGAAAGAGCCAACTCTGAGCAATACAAATGTCCTTTGGGCCACTATTACAGGCTGTGAAAGAGGCCACTGGGTGAAGTGTTCAAATCACAGCTGAATTATGGGTACTCCTTGGCTTATCAGTCATTAGCCAGTTCATTGTGTTTATTTGATAGTTTGTGAGTTCAACAGATGTTAAACACATTTGTCAATCTAGACTTTTCAAACTGACATTGTGAATCATTTGACTCTTGATCTAAAGCAAACAGTAGAAGAAAGGTGAACTGAAGCCTGTCTGACAAAAAGTGAGAAAGGGAGTGACTTTCTGTAATGGAAAGCAGGATATCAAACTTAAAATTGCTTTTGAAGGTAATAAATTATTTAGATTTGTGTAGCATGACCAAATGCGAAACTCCACTGGTATGACAAAGACAGCGTAGTTGTGTAACAGATGTGACAAGCAACACAAGCTAACTTTTCTACCAACTTTTCTACATAAACACACACAAACTTGACGCCTCATCAACCGTGTCATTCAATTGAAGTTGACTTCATTTGCAACAATAAAACAAGGGGCTCTTTTACAAGGAGACTTCAGGGGACCATCTGGAAGAACTTTAAATGTCTCTCCAACAATCTGCCAAGATGTCTTTATAATCTCTTTGAAAAAAGCAAAAGACTTTCCTTTCAAAGTTCTCTGGCCATAACTCAGAGCAGCAATCAGCTTGTCAATGTATTTGCGTGTATGTACGGGAGCGAGAATGGTGTGTTAGCACAGCACACTTGCAAATATTTATCTGTTGCAAAACAAAATGATGACAGTCATCTACCTTAACAGCCTTCAGGTTGAAATAACACACTCTACGAGGAAGGAAAATCTCATACAAATGTTGTGAAGGGAGTTTTTGGCCATCTTAAATGAGAAGGTATTACATTTTTTGAATTGCTCCTTGTGAAGTGATCTGAACCATCCAACATGCCATGTTTATTGTTCTATCTGACTAAACCTCATTTAATCATGATTTTCCCCACACCCACGCTTCTATTGCATGCATGAACATGATTTGTCTCTCTCTCTCACACACACACACACACACGCACACACACACACACACACAGACAGACAGACACAGACACACACAGTGTGTTTTCTGTTTTGAATATGGAATACGAAACCTTGAAATGTCATCTTTGGCAGCTGTTTTCCTCAGGACCACCTGAGCGCCGAGTGTGTACGTGCATGTGTGTGTGTCCAGCTGTCTGTGTTGATGTAGGGTAACCTTTTCTGATATCTGACTGTAAATGAATGCTACCCTTTTCAGATCTTCCATCTGTCTGATCCTGTCCGTAAAACACGAG
>NW_015558653.1:17136-26276 GCF_001515605.1 Sinocyclocheilus anshuiensis
AAGCACGCGCACACAGACACACACACACTTACACACACACACACACAGACAGACAGACGCACGCACGCACACACACACACACACACACACTCGTCTGGCAGTAAATGTGAGCGCGGCAGGTGCTCGAGTGTTGCGTGATGAAGCTTCACACTCATTTGACTTCTTTCATCTTGTGAGATTCCGTTGAGTTTTACTGCTGAAGGCAAACAAATGTGTCTTGCTCTCTTAGTTTGTCTTTGACACTGACATAGCGGCTCCAAACATACACAGACTCTGCATGCTACATTACTGCTGAAGTGTTCAGAACTGAAGAATGTTTTGCACCCTAATTTCACTCTATACATAAATTATCAAAATTTATAAAGCGTTCAAGTCCACTTACAAATCACACTGGTGTCACTTTACTTAAAGTCTTTAATGCATATAAGTATTTGAATGCATTAATTATGTCTTGTAATGCACCTAATATTGCACTGAATGATCTCATGAATAATTGTAACCACATTTATAATACATTATAATACTCATTGTTATAGAAAGTACAATGCATTAAAACATGACAAACAAATATTCAAAATATTATAATGCATTGATTAGAATTATTGATGAATGGATATAATGCATTATAACGCATTTATAATGCATTATACATAAAGGCTTTAAATAAAGGGTTACCATAACATTAAAACATTTCAATACAGAAATCAGCCTACAGAATCCTTTGATATAAATGCTTCTCATGATAGATAGATTAGACTTCAAATGTCTGATTGCCAATGCATTAGCTATATAAATAAAAAAAAAGAGTATCATTTGTGATCTTTTTTCACTAATGTTCAATGCATGTGATTCAGCTGGTGTTCTGGTGATTATTAGTGATTAAATGAAGGTTAGTTGTCCTATAGTTGACACAGGTGTCCTGACAGAGGATGCACAGGTGTTCCACTAACACTAGAACTGTTGTTATATTTCTTTACAATAAATCCCACTTGCTTTGATTTGGTGACATTCACGCATTTTGAGTGTGATTTCATTGTCCAGACTGGCCTCGGTCGCGCCGGTTGCCGTGATTCATGCGGAATGTGTGTCACAACTCCCAGTTCACACGCGAGGAACCGGATTACAGTCAGAGAGGCGAGTCACGGCTCTGAAGCGGGATTAAGCGGGCTGAGTTTGCGTGGTGTCGAACTGACCGATCGCATGATTTCAAAGGACCAACGATCCGGCTCATTCACAGCGCAAAAGTCCGCGCCTTCGTGCTGAAGAAAGAGAGCCGCCTTCGCGTGACTAACCGAGCAGATTTAGGATTTTCCCGAAGAGCGAGCCCACCCCTAGCAGCGCTGTCACGCGAACACACGAGACACGGGCCGAGAATGCATGTGAAGAATATGTGGATATGCTAAAGAAGCTTTAAGAACCTTTTTATGAAATGCAAAGCGCGTTAAAGGCTCTTTATGAAAGCATCAGTGCCAATAAAACGGTATGCAGTGTAAACATTTCAAACAGTAGTATGCATTCATTCTTGTCAGTTCATGTTTAGAGCACATTGCATTTGTTTTTCCATATATAATCTTAAAAATAAAGGTTCCAAATGGGTTTTTGCAGCAATTGCATAGAAAAACCATTTATGTTTCCCCAAAGAGCCCTTAAGTAAAGTGTGTGAAGAACATTTGGAAAGGTTCAGTGGATGTTAAACGTTATACCATCAATGCCAATAAAACAGTGTGCAGTATAATCTGTATAAACTCTTGTCACTTTACTAGTAGTGTAGTTGTCACACTGTCAGAATAAAGCTACAAAAGCTGTCTCTTTTCAAAAGTTACACCTTTGTACATTATTTAACCCCTAAAAGGTGCATATAAAAGTACATATTAGTACCGAAAGTTTCTGTATTAGTATCTAAATAGTACATATTAGTACCTTTTGAAAGGGTATCATTTGGAATAAAAACAGTTTTTACCTGTCAAGAAAAACAAGAAATAGGCCTTGTTGTTTCCAGTTCATGTTTCAAGCACATTGCATTTGCTTTTGCACAATATAATACAATATAATATAATATAATATAACATAACATAATATAATATAATGTAGCCTAATATAATATAGCATAATATATAGTACATTGGACAACCTGGGTTGTAATTAATGGTGCTATATAAATAGAATTGCCATAATAATATAATATAATATAATATAATAGGATATAATCATGATATAATCATATATTATATAATCAGGATATAATATAATCATGCAAAATAAAATGTGTAAGGTATAAAACTCGGTTGTATTTTTGTGCAACTTTTTTAGGTTTTGCATGCTGTCTTTCTTTACTTTATGTTTTCAGAAACACCTCCCCAGAGAACTTCAAGGCACCTTCAGAGATCCTTAATTACACGAGCAATCGGCATATATAATTAGGGTTCTTAAGAAGCCGCTCGCGCTGACCCGGGACCTGTTCCTCATCTGTGATCATCTGAAGACGACCAGACCTCCCAGTACGATGGTATGCATCATGTGAAGAGTTAAAGCAAATCTTTATGATTGATCGGTGCGACCAGAGCATCTCATTCTCATTCTCATTCGGCGAGATGCTTCAGAAAGTCGGGATGCAACCCGAAATCAAGCGCGTGCATTAAATGAATCCGTGAAAAAGTGCTTTATCTCTTCTTGCAGCTTTGAACTGGCAGAGAGTGTTAGACGATGGTAATGTGACCTCGTTTGCCCTCTCCCCCCTCCAGCATCCTCGCGCGCTCTCACGCAACGTGGCCAATCT
This sequence comes from Sinocyclocheilus anshuiensis, assembly GCF_001515605.1. NCBI lineage: Eukaryota > Metazoa > Chordata > Actinopteri > Cypriniformes > Cyprinidae > Sinocyclocheilus > Sinocyclocheilus anshuiensis. The sequence continues at coordinate 19,913 of NW_015558653.1, forward strand.
TTAACCCGCGCGCCACAGGTGCACGCACGCGATGTTGTTTGATGAGTTAATCGTAGCGTGTTTCAAAGCGTGACAACAGTCTGAGGTGACCACAGCCTATGGAGGTGACCGAGATTCTTACAAGAGAAAGCTACCGCAGAACAAACAAATCAGTTCAGCTGGTTGAATGTAACTCTTTACAGCGCTTTAACATGCACTGCATTTCAAGGTCACACGATTTTACTCCATTCTGGCGGCTTTTCCTGTTGACACGGTGAATGTGATGTATGACAAACGTGTGCAGGAATCTGCAGCAGGGCTGTGTAACACACACACACACACATCTTTGCACGCGATGCTCTACCTGTTGCTTAATGAGTTACGAGCGCGTGCCAGGCGAACATGACCTTACAAATCAACGCAAAACTCTTTCTTTCGTCGATTTACTCTTCGGCGAATATGCAGGCAATTATCAGATGTGTTGCAACAAACAGTTTAATTAGTCTATAATTGCTGAAATTGTCAAACAGGTTTATGGCGCTGACTTCTGTCTGTTAAGACAGTACTGTTAATCAACATGTCTGTCTTTCTTTCTTTATACTTATTTACACATTTGCATTAAGCCTGTTGTTGTGCTGTATATATATTTTTCTATTTCTTGATCTATAATCTGCATTGCGCATTTATTTCTCAGTCTGTGCATTGATTAGTATTTTCTAAAATATGTTGTAAAATATTATCATTATCACATCACGTCAAACATACTGCCAAAACTCATTTATATCCATATATTTCAAGGGTCTTTTAAAGTTTAACAGTTATTTGTTTATTACTTTTAATGCATAAATCTATTATTATTATTGAATCTATCTATATTAATAAATAATTAATCTAGTTTAATACATTTATAGTAATAAAGGCTCTGTAAGGGTTCATCCATTGTTCATCATTCATGTTTTTTTTGTTTTTTTAAGATGTTATTATATATAATCAATCATTGAGATATGTGTGTGTTTGGAAAAGGAAGATAACTCAGTCTCAGTAATTATTCTCGCAGCTTTTCGTTTTCTCCGTTAATGTTAAGTGTAATCACACTTAATAATCGATCACCCTTAATCTCACTCTTATCTCTGATTCTCTTCCATTAACAAAGCCTCCGGCGCTTCGTGACGTCACGAGAAGAGCAACCAATCGCCACGAGCGCTTCTCTATAAAAGATTTCCCCGCTGGAATACTGCAGCACTCCTCTGGAGCTAATTGATTGTGGACAGACCAATTCAGCTGAGAAGAGGTGAAAGATTCGTCGGATCGCTCGGGGTAAGACTAATGTCAATGCTTCTTGCTTATAGAGGATATTTGATTATATTTGCAGATGCCAATTGAACATTTTTACACAAAAAAAAGAAAAAAAAAACTCACTTTACTTCTTCTTTTCTTCTTTCTTGTTCTTAATATGCATGAGTTTTGAGATAATATACATATATATTTAAAAAAGAAAATGTGTGTGTATATATATACATATATATACATATACATATACATATATACATATACATATATGTGTATATATATGACTAACACGTAACATGCTGATGTTTATTCAGAAAGCTTTTTTCAATATATCACTGTATGATCTAGAAATGTAAGTTGCACTGCATGTATGTGTGTGCGCGTGGGTCTCAGATATGTGCTCTGCCCTTGAGACAGATCGCTCCACGTGTAGTTTATCATTAATGAATTTCGCAAAATGTAAATAACCACACAGCGTGCATTGATTAAACTGCAAAAATAGATCAGTTAGCTGCATGCATGCACTAAAAAACTCATGCATGCATATGCAATGCAACATTGCCAAAAAAACAGGTTGCAGAAAGTCACACCTTTTTCAGTTTCATTCGTGTAAGACGTGTTACTGCACTATTCTCTCGCTCTCTAAGGTTAACAATCAGTCTTATTGATTGCTCCTTTGTTTTAAACAGGTAACCTGTTCATTGTCTGCAAGAGCAAAGATTGTTGAGAGATAGCCATGCCTCTCACGGTTCTTCCCATGTTGGGCCCGATTTCTGTGTCTGAGAGCCTCGTGGCCATCATCACGATATGTGTGGTGTATCTGCTGATGCGCCTCATGCGTACTAAGATTCCTGAAGGGCTCCAGAAGCTGCCGGGACCAAAGCCTCTTCCCATCATCGGAAATGTCCTGGAAGTGAGAAACAACCCACATCTGAGCCTGACCGCTATGAGTAAGTGCTACGGCTCCGTCTTCCAGATCCAGATCGGCATGCGTCCCGTTGTAGTACTCAGCGGAAACGACGTGATCCGTCAAGCTCTCCTCAAACAAGGTGAGGAGTTCGCCGGACGTCCGGATCTCTATAGCACTAAGTTCATCAGCGACGGAAAGAGCCTGGCCTTTAGTACGGATCAGGTGGGTGTCTGGCGCGCCCGTCGCAAGCTGGCCCTCAGCGCCCTGCGAACCTTTGCAACGGTGCAAGGCAAAAGCTCGGAGTATTCATGTGCCCTTGAGGAGCACATCAGCAAGGAAGGTCTCTATCTAATTGAAAGGCTTCACAATGTCATGAAGGCCAACGGGAGCTTCGATCCCTTCCGGCACATCGTGGTGTCTGTGGCCAACGTGATCTGCGGGATTTGCTTCGGCCGGCGCTACAGCCACGACGACGACGAGCTGGTGAGCTTGGTCAACATGAGCGACGAGTTCGGAAAGATCGTGGGAAGCGGCAATCCTGCGGATTTCATCCCTTTCTTGCGTATCCTGCCCAGCACAACGATGAAGAAGTTCGTGGCCATCAACGCTCGCTTCAGCAAGTTGATGAAGAAGATCGTCAATGACCATTACAACACCTTCGACAAGGTGGGGCGATCTCAGACGTATCCGTCAGTGCTCTTTCTATTTGGTGCACCGTGTAGCTCATCATATGTGATATTTATTTCAGGACAACATCCGAGACATCACCGATTCGCTCATCAACCACTGCGAAGACCGGAAACTGGACGAGAACTCAAACGTCCAAGTGTCCGATGAGAAGATTGTCGGAATCGTCAATGACCTCTTCGGAGCTGGTGAGTGCTGGGATAGCCCAACGATTTCTGTCTCCAATCTCTGCATGATATTAAAGCGTGTCTGTGCTCATTGACAGGTTTCGACACTATCAGTACGGCTCTGTCTTGGGCTGTCGTCTATCTAGTGGCCTACCCTGAGATCCAGGAGCGACTGCAAAGAGAGCTGAGTGAGTATCTCTTTCTATGTCTGTCTGTCTAGATACGCTCTTAAAAATTAAGGTTCCAAAAGACGGTTTTTCGCAGTGATGCCAAAGAAACCCTTAAGAAAATATTCTTCATAACTGGATTTTTGCAGTGATGCCATAGAAGAACTATTTTGGTTCCCCAAAGAACCTTTCAGTGATCAGTCCATAAAAGTAGTCAGAAGAACATTTTAATCATTTAAAGAAACTTTTTTCACTATAAAGAACCTTATATGTCTCCTTTATTGGCATTGATGGTTCCATGAAGAACCTTTCCTGTCCATAGAACGTTTCTGATGCAAAAAAAAAGGTTCTTTAAAGTGGATAAAGGTTCTTCTGATTATTAAAATGTTCCACACAGTAAGAAAAAATTGGTTCTTTTAAGAAATGATCACTGAAAGGTTCTTTGGGGAGCCAAAAATGGTTCTTCTATGGCATTGCTGAAAAAAACGTCTTTTGTAACCTTTATTTTTAAGAGTGCATGGTTGTTAAAGGTTCTTAGTGGAACCACTGATGCCAATAAAGAAGCTTTGTTTTTAAGAGTCTAGATCTAAAATCCAGTCTAAAATCTTTCTAGGGGAAAAGATCGGAATGGACCGAACGCCACGTTTGTCAGACAGAACGGACTTGCCGCTTCTCGAGGCCTTCATTCTGGAGATCTTCCGCCATTCGTCCTTCCTTCCTTTCACCATTCCTCACTGGTGAGTTGAGAACGGCGTCATTGCATTAAATAAAACCACATGTGAATTGAGTTACCGAAGATGGACGCCTGTAAACAATGTTGCTGTGTTTACCAAAGTTGGCCGTTCCAATGACTGCTTGTGTTTTTCTCTTTCAGTACATCTAAAGACACGTCGCTCAATGGATATTTCATTCCCAAAGACACCTGTGTGTTTGTAAACCAGTGGCAAGTCAACCATGACCCGTAAGTTTCTCGTAATTACTTAAATGTGGCTGGTAAATGGTGCAATGCGCTCTTGAACGAAGCTGAACCATCTGTTTCTTCTTGCAGAGAACTGTGGAAGGATCCGTCGAGCTTCAACCTCGACCGATTCCTCACCGCGGACGGTACGGACCTGAATAAGATGGAAGGAGAGAAGGTGTTGGTTTTCGGGCTTGGGAAGCGGCGCTGCATTGGAGAGTCCATCGGACGTGCCGAGGTCTTCCTGTTCCTAGCCATCCTTCTCCAGAAGTTAAAGTTCAGCGGGATCCCGGGAGAAATGCTGGATATGACGCCAGAGTACGGGCTGACCATGAAACACAAGCGCTGTCTGCTGCGCATCACGCCGCAACCCGGCTTCGAATTCCCCGGCACTGCGGCGTGATCTGACAGAAAGGTCATCACAGTTTGAGCTGAAATCCGTAGCGCTGTCACTTGCGATTCTGGTTTGGTCCAAACCTCTCCGTCGGCTCGCAATGCCAAATATTTGAAAGATGTTTGACTGTGATGCAGGCCAAAGCATCCGGTGCATTTTACTGCAGTTATTTCAACCATGCTGGACCACAATGCTCATAACCCAGAGTCTGCATGTGGCTTTATCATGTACATACATCTATGTTTTCACATGCACATGCATGTTTGCATGGGTTCATCCTTTCAAAACTCGAATGCTGATGCTGATAACATATTTGTGCTTCCAAATATAGTGCACAGGTAACACTGAGTGCCTACCGCAGCTCATGCGCCTTATGCTGCTTTTGTGCCAGTCTATCAAAAGAATGTCTTCTTTTGTCATAAGCTTAATACAGATTCCTCAAATCTGCTGGATGACATACACTGAAGCTATTTTCTGTTTGATTACGATCCCAAAATGTGATCCACTTGTAAATGTACAGCCACTTTTACTGTCCACATTTTCCATGTGCCTGATCTTATACGTTTGTACAGACTGCTGAAGATTTATATATACTTTTTTGTATTTATCAAGGTGCTTCTGGACATTCGATATCATTCTAGATCAAATTTTCTCCCCTGAATAATGTTTTTGTTGTTTAATTGTCTCTGTCATGATACTCTTTGTGGTGCTTAATGTTTTGTATAATGAAGGATGTCATGAAATTAATGTCTGAAGTACTACAATTAATAATTCCTGCAAATATGATCTCATATCAGCTCTGCCAGCAGGGGCATTGTTTTTGCATAGCCTATTTATGATTGCTAAATGAATAATAAAACTTTCATTGTGAATGCGTCTGTCTGTCTCTATTTAAAGAGAGTTACAGAAATGTATCTAAAATCAAGACTTTTCTGTAAATCACTGATTGATTTATTGATGTACTGTGGTAGTAGTTATGAAATCAACTGGTTATACCATAGTAGTGAATAATGGCCATATTTATCTAACACTGCATACATGATTCTCAAAATTACTATAAAGAAAACCATGGAATTATGAAAAGACGTGATTTTATTGTAGGATCCAACAAACAAATATAATATTACCATTGCACATTAAAAATAAATAAATAATGGAATTGTCAATGTATGGTGTTAAAAAAAGGTAAAACCACACAATTTTGTTGTTTTGTGAAATACGTTCAACTTTTTCTGTTAACGTAGGGGAATGTTTCTCATCTTGTGCTCAAATCTCTTATGGTGTTCCACAGGGTTCTATTTTGGTTCCTCTTCTTTTTGCATTAAATATGATTCCTCTTGGTCCTATTATACAGAGACACAACTTATCTTATCATTTCTACTCTGATGACACTCAGCTCTATCTTCCTGTTAAAGATAACAGCGGTTCTTTGTCCAGTTTGTTTGATTGTCTGCATGACATAAAATGTTGGATGGACATGAATGTTTTACAGCTAAACAATGACCAGTGTTGGGAAGGTTACTTTGGAAATGTAATAGGTTACAGATTACAAGTTACCCTACTTAAAATGTAATAAGTAGTGTAACTTTTCAATTACTTTATTAAAGTAATGTAACTGATTACATTTGATTACTTTTTGATTACTTTTCTAAATTTCTAATGTTTTCAACTGTTAATCATTTTCAAACATGTAAACCAGGCAGGGTTAAACTTACAATATGTGCTCAACACTGATAACTGTCAGACTGTCGAAATCCTTCATCACTTGAATTAAGATTATAATATTTTCATTTTAAAGGAGACATTGGATGC
>NW_015558653.1:27591-43897 GCF_001515605.1 Sinocyclocheilus anshuiensis
GCAAGGTAAAAAGGGTGTTGTTTTACACGACCACTGAGGAATTTTAACCAAAGTATGTGGCAGACCGTACATGAAGACCCTAAAGAATCATACCAACTTGTGGAAGATCAATGTCCCCTTTGAAGCACAGCCACCACAAAATCAGACTTACTTTAAAATCATTCTGAGGTTAAATACATATTTAAAATCATAACAAGAAATAGTTTAATAGCTATGATACTGTTTTTGAAATTAAATCTTTGCATAGCTATGACAGTAAATGCTGGAATCTAACAATGCCTTAGAAAAAACTGTTAATCTTAAAAAAAATAAAGCATATACATAAGCATGTTATAAACTTCTGAAACATTGGTGTTTCATATTTTAGAGTAGTCACTGCAACTCAATTAAATCTGTATGTGGGAGTGTGTGTGGAAAAAGTCATATGTAACCCCCTTTGTAATCCTTAACATTTTCATAAGTAACTGTAATTTAATTACACATTTTTTCTTAGTAACTGTAACTGATTACAATTACTTTTATTTTGTAATTAAATTACGTAATTCCATTACATGTAACTAGTTACTCCCCAACACTGACAATGACATAGCTGAAATATTCATCTTTGGCCCATCAGTTCTGTTTCTCACCCCGTATACTGCTTTAACACCCCTTCGATCATCAGTTAGGGTTGAATCTAAACTCCGCAGGTCTCCGGCCCTCCAGGAATTGAGTTTGAGACCCCTGATCTAGTCAATTACTACTCTCAGTTCCTCTCGTTTTGATCGGGCTATCTCAATGGCTGCTTCTGTAGTCTTCCTCTCTATATTAGATCTGCTCCTCTATTTCTATGTTCAATTCCTCTTTGAAGACCTATTTTTATTCTTTGTATTTAATTCTTCCTGAGGGTGTAAAATTTTAATTTGTACATTTGTGTTTTGTGTATTGTCTAGTCATTTATTTTGTTTTAATTCTGTTTTATATTTCCTGTACCGCACTTTGGTTTCAACATCTGATGTTTTTACATGTGCTTTATTATAAATCAATAAACTAAACTAGACTTTATTCCAGCAGAAGTGTCGCTCGCCGGGCGTCATCGACGCTTGACAGCAAACAAACACACGCAGTAGTTTCGAGTTGACAGAAAACTCACTCACATCAGGTAAGCGACTGGTTGTTTTATTTAGAGGATGATTTATCGGTAATTTGAGGAGACCAGCATGAGATGATAAACACGAAAACGCTAGTTTCTGATTTGGCATTTACCTGATGAATTACACAATCACTCACTATTGCTTTACAATCACAGTAAAGTACCGGTTTTTGTTTTGTTTTGTTTTTACAGACATACCACGGTACAGTGTTATAATGTGGTAATACTATGGTACTTGGAAATATATTTGCATGGAACTCCTTCCATGTACTTCCAAGAATACCATGGTACTTGTTTTGTAAGTGACACAGTAATTCTTTAAAGCAGGGTTTTTTCAAACTGGAAAAGAAAAAAACAAATATATAATAAAAACGATAGAAATAATTAAATAAAAGTTAGCTAAAATAAAATTATGCAAATTAAGTTAGCCATAAAAATTTGGTTAAAATAAATTATACCAATTAGATTAAAATAAATAAGTTAACAATAAAAATAGATTTAGATAAATAAATAATACATTTAACAGTACAGTACTAGATTGTGTAGCCAAAAACCTAATGTACCTTAATAGATTATACTATAATATTTTCCAAATAAAATTTTAAAATTGTATAGTATATAGTATATAAATTTACATTAGTATAAACTGGGTTTTTATACATGAAAATGTACATTTTATGATGGGGTTCCTCACATGAGGAGGATCATATTTGGGGTTTTGTTGATGTATAGGATTGAAAATCCCTGCTTTAAAGTGCCTAAAACATCATGTGAATACTTTGAAATCTTGATATTGTTATCACGGTATGATATAGTATGGTCATACTGTCACCATACACTCATGATGATGATGATGTCACTTCCTGTGGCTGCAGATGGTGTGTATCAGGTTTGCAGAAAAGACATCCAGCTAGTTATCATCTAAATTAATTGACTGCGAGTATTATAAATTCTCCCTCATTCACACAGTGAGATGGACATCAACGATATGAAGATTCTTGAGATTGAAAATAGTGGAGCGATGAGGTCTGGCCCCACATCTTCATCATCATCCTCATCACTTGACAGAAACGGCAGTCGCAGGAGTCCTGTCTCGCTCCTGCGCAAAGGTGAGGAATCCTCAGGACATTTAGACACTCGTTTCTCATGTAAAGCAGAGCGATTACTGCACGCTTCAGTTGTGATAGATATAGTTCATCATCACTGTGGGTTTGTGAAAGTTCGTCAGCAGATGCACCTTGTATTAAAGGGATAGTTGACCCAAAAATTCTGATGACAAAGGTTTTGTTCATACTAGAGCCCGACCGATATATCGTTTAGCCGATATTATCGGGCGATATGAGCCTGTCGCCGATATATCGGTATCTGCGAATATGCCGCCGATATGAACATTTTTTTTACAGAACATAAAACGCAGATTAAATGCTTCTGAATGGTGTAATTAATTCGTTTGTCCAGCAGAGCGCGCTCCATTGTTTGCTACTGGCGACCCAGGTCAGTGTAGTGTAGAGATGCGCGGATGAGCTCAAACTTCACCCGAGTCCGCTGCTTCAAATTAATTATCCGCCCGCCACCCACATTTGATCGTCACATTACAATGATTCTAATTCTTAGTTTTGCATGATGATATGATGAATGGATGGTTCATTTTAACAGCAGATTCAGTGATGTTAGAGACTAGAGCTGATGTGCGCATCACGGCAAGCGTCTGCGGCGCATTAAAGCCTGTGTTACGGCCACCGGAGCTGATCGCGGCCACTCAGTCAGTGCTGGTGTTTATACCCAGAACTCATGCTTATCACATCGGTCACATCACATCGTGCGGTGCGACAAAATACAATAGAATTCTATTTTATTTTGTCGCGCCGCTCGCGTCCGGTGTACAATAGAACCCATTATAATCAGTGATGTTGTCTACACTGGTTGCAGTAAACTGATGCCTCGTTCTATTTATGACGTACTGACACAAAGTTCAAATGATTTGCAGCGGTCGCTTTGTCGCGTCCTGTTGCGGCGCGGACAAATGGTGATTTAACGCTACATTGTCACCTAGTTGAAGAGACTCAATGCTCAGTAAATAAACAACAATGTCCTCGTCTTTTACTCTCACAATGAGCTTATCATATTCGTTTGCTACATTAGTAGGGCCCTATGATTTCCACGATGCAGAAAACAGGGACGGAATCGCGGAATCTAGTCATAAAAACAGAATTTACTGTATAACGCGGAATTTCATGGAATTTGGATTATTTTTGATGAATAAATAAAAAAAACAGGTCAGTATATATATAGACTGTGTCTGTGAATAGGCTATTAAACTGCAAAAAGACGATTTAAATACGAATGTTCTGCATGTTCATTTGATTACCAGAAAATACACAACACCGTGTTTGTGAAAAAAAAATATTATTTATTATTATTATTTATTCATTTTAGATGTTTACATTTGGAAAAGCTGTGCTTCCTGCATAAACCTGCCCCTGTTGGTTTGACAGTAGCTTGCTTGCCCTACTCAGTTACCTTGTTTAATTTCTTAATTCAAGTTATATATATTTTGTTCTATTTGTGTTATTTATAATAAGTGAAGTGAAGTTTACTGTTAAGTACACTGATGTCAGACTCGTTTTGAATAATAAATTTTATTAAATTGTTAAATACCCTGCCTCCACTACATAGGCCTATGTTTGTCACATATAAGTGTTTGATCACCACATTTGAGTTATCATTGCAAAAAATGTGTTTATGTATATATATTCTGTTTATGTAGGCTATATACTGATACAGTGTTTAATCTGTCTATAATGTTGTTTGGTTCCCAAAATTCTTCAGAGTAGCTTCTTTTGTGTTCCACAGAAGAAAGAAAGTCATACAGGTTTGGAATGACATGAAGGTGAGTAAATGATGACAGAATAATTATTTTTGAGTGAACTAAGCCTTGAACATCTGACTGATGAGTGCTGAGCTCTAAATACAGCTCACTGTCCAAACAAATCAAACCACATTCAGGGGAACTGTCCCGTTGTGCAATGTGTTGAAATTCTATTCTATTCTGTTCTGTTCTGTTGTACTCTATCTATTTGATCCTGTTCTGTTATAGTCTAGTCTATTCCATTCTATTCTGTTCTGTTCTAATATATTATGTTCTGTTCCGTTCTATTCTATTTTGATATATCATGTTCTATTCCCTTCTATTCTATTTTGTTCTATTCTATTCTTTTATAATATATTGCGTTCGGTTCTGTTCTATTTTATTTTGATATATCCTGTTCTATTCTATTTTATTTCGTTCCGTTCTTTTCTGTTCTGTTCTACTCTATTTTATCCTGTTATGTCCTGTTCCGTTCTATTCTGTTCTAATATCATATGTTCTATTTTATTTTGATATATCCTGTTCTGTTCTACTTTTTTTTTCTGTTCTTTTCTGTCCTTTTCTATTCTTCTCTATTTTATTCTGTTCTGTTCTATTGTAATATCATATATCCTTTTCTATTCTATTTTATTTTGTTCTTTTCGGTTCTGTTCTATTCTATTATCTTATGTTCTGTTCTATTCTATTTTATCATGTTATGTCCTGTTCTATTTTATTCTATTCTAATCTATTCTATTCTAATATATTATGTTCTGTTTTGTTATATTTTATTTTGATATATTCTATTCTGTACTATTCTATTCTAATATCTTCTGCTCTGTTCTATTCTATTTTGTATTGATATATCCTGTTCTGTTTTAATATCTTCTGTTCTGCTCACTGTTCTGTACAGCTCACTGTCCAAAAACAAAAAAAAAACACATTCAGGGGAACTGTCCCTTTGTACAGTGTGCTGATATTCTATTCTATTCTATCCTGTTCTGTTCTGTTCTATTCTGTTCTTATATTCTATTATATTCTATTTATTATGTTCAATGGTATTCTATGCTATTCTATTTTTCTATGCTATTCTATTCTAATATATTCTGTTCTGTTCTATTTTGATATATCCTGTTCTATCCCTTTCTATTCTATTTTGTTCTGTTCTATTCTAATATCTTACATTGTTTTTCTGTTTTATTTTATTTTGATATATCCTGTTCTATTCTATTCTGTTCTATTTTATTTTGATATATCCTGTTCTATTCTATTTTATTTTGTTCTGTTCTACTCTTCTTTTTTTTTATCCTGTTATATCCTGTTCTATGATCACAGATAATAGTTTTGATGTACTCTGCTTGACTGAAACCTGGCTAAAACCTAATGATTATATTGGTCTAAATGAGTCTAGTCCACCAGGTTGGAACAGCAGCTACGCTAATTATGTCTCTATTTGTTTCTCTGTTTCTGCTGGGATTGACATCCCGTGGTAACTAGGATTTACACAAGCTTCAGTCTGGATCCAGAACACCTGAGAAGAGATGATGCCAACCCCTCAGAGGACCTCAGATGATGCCAACCCTCAAACAACATACAGAACTACCACATTTTGCTACAAGTTTGATTGCATCATATAATAATTGCTGTTAATAGTGTTCATCGTCTGTTTGATTACGTCTTGAATTGATTTTTCCGTACATTTCTGCCATATGTACATTAACTGACAGTCACCACTGATAAGCTACCACTAAATATTGTAGAAACTTAATTTGCTGTAAAGTTGCTTTGCAATGATTTGTATCGTGAAAAGCGCTGTACAAATAAACTTGACTCGACTTGACTTATTCTATTCTAATATATCATATGTTCTGTTCTATTCTCCTTTATTTTGATATATCCTGTTCTATTCTATTCTGACCTTTTAAAAATTACAAATATTATTTTTAGCAACATATTTTTGTGTTACTAATAATGTATTCATGTTTTTCATTCCCTGTTTACAGCATATAGTTTATTAGTGTTTTCATGTGCAACAATAGCTGGAAAAGATCCAGCTCTAATGTAGTTCAGGTGACAATCTCTCTCATACTGACCGAACCTGCAATTTCTGCTGTCTAGGTGCAGCTTTAAAAGAACAAGCGCATGATAGTAACACACAGTACGTGATGCATGCATTCATGAAATCACAGACTCTCCCCTCGATCACACGAGATGCAATTCAACACCACTTCAAATGAGCTTTGTGTTCATTTAGAATCCAGATATTCCTGTTAAAGTGCAGAAATATAATCTAGTGTGGGTTGAGATGTTTGTGTAAGAGGCATTCAGCGGTCACATGATCCACCGTTACTATCATCTGCGGTTATTATAGACGCTGCAGCGATTAATGAGTGAGGAAGATTAAAGCCGCCGCCGGTGTTCATTTACAAGCCAGTGTTTATCTGGGTCAGGTGACCTTTGGCATCGAGCTTTACAACACTGTTTATCCCCTTCAGAGCAATCCGTCTGCTTTCAGTCCGAGGCTTTTCCAGGAACTTTTCCTGAATGGGAGAACGACTCCCAGCAGGACGCTGAATGAGTGGTTGGTTATCAGCGCTGTTTCTGGCATCTTCAGTGGCATTTCCTCTGCTGATAGCGGCCCTGTTTGCAGCGCGACCTCCAAAGATTCCCATAGCGTGCTAACAGTCTATACCAAAGTTCCTCTTTATAATATGCGTGTGACTAAGATCAATAAACAGCGCCCCCTCCCCTCCAGAGGAAGCAGTTATGCAAGGCTGCATGGTTACGTGCGTCTCTGTCTCTCTCCTTTTCTCTTTCTCTTTCCTTCTTTCATTCTCAGCACAGGAAATTCCCCACAACAGGAAGTCGAGTGAGTCCCAGCGTGCCGGCGAGGGCAGAAGATATTGATTGAGAAGGCGGTTCACCTTTTTTTTTTGGTGTAATCTCTTCCCTCGCGGGCCGCCAGCCAACAGCTAATGCACAAATTACTCGGGGCCGAGGTGCAGATGGACAGAGGGCAGGGCAGCTCTTTTCACACGCGATGTTCGGCTCCACTGCTCGCTCCAGGTCCTGCGTACAAAGGGACAAAAGAGTCTGAGGTTGGGTCTGGCTCTTATACGAGGCCTCACGGCTTCAGGAACGCGCCCATCTGATCTGGCACTGAGCTTTACGAGAGATGCTGAATTTGAAGGATACAAAGAGGCGTTAAACATTAGAATATGCACGCTTTCAAAAGTGCAGACACCAGAACTTGATCATTTATTTACACCACCGTTTAAAGGTTTGGGGTCAGTACAGTTTTTGAAATGTAAGTGTTCATCAATCCATCAAGGACGCATTGCATTGACCAAAAATGAGAGTAAAGACATTTATATAATGTTACAAAAGATTTCTATTTTTAAGTAAATGCTGTTCTTTTGAACTTTCTGATCAGACTTTCTGTTGAGAGTCACACAATTATATTAGTTACGTGTTGTTTTATTATTAGTAAGATAATAATATCATTATAATTAATATTTTGAATGGTTTTATTTTTATATTTTCCATAAATTCTAGTTAAAAATGTAGTAATTTTGCTTTCTTTGTTGTTTTTACTGTTTCTTTGTGCTTAAAACCAATAAACAAAGTTTGGGGGGAAATGTTAGTAATTTTGTTGTTATTTATATTAGTTATAGTTTTGTACAAATATAAATATATTTTTATAAATATAATATAAATATTTTTATTTAGCTTTTTTTAGTTGTTTTATTGCATCAAGTTAGACTAAATGTTGTCTTGGCAGAAACAACATTTGTAAAAAAATATTTTTATATTATTTCAGTTAATTTTTATATATTTTAAGTAACAAAAAATTTATTTTTTTTACTGTAATAACCAACATTTTTCAAATAAATGCTGTTCTTTTTAACTTTCTATTCATCTGTGAATCCTAAAAAATAAAATGCATCACAGTTTCCACAAAAATATTGTGCAGCACAACTGTTTTCAACATTGATAATAATCAGAAATGTTTCTTGAGCAGCAGATCAGCATATTAGAATGATTTCTGAAGATCATGTGACACTGAAGACTGGAGTAATGATGCTGAAAATACAGCTGCGCATCACAGAAATAAATTACAGTTTAACAGATATTCACACAGAAAACAGTTGTTTTAAATCATAATAATATTTCACTATTTTTACAGTATTTTTGATCAAATAAATGCAGCCGTGGTGAGCAGAAGAGACTCCTTTCGAAAACATTAAAAAAGTCTTACCGACCCCAAACTTTAACAGGGTGAAAATATGTAATATGTAATTACATGACAACGAAATATATCTTTAACATGACCCCGTTAATGATTCTATCACGCTAGTCTATAATCTTGTGGTTATACTTTAGAAACGTGTGTATTTGAATGTGTAGTGTTTGCCTCATAGACCTCCATTGCACTGTAAGAGCTCTGCTGCACAAACACACATCGACTAAACAAACTTCCTTCTGTTTGAAAGCTGAATTTTTCTGATAACAGATTCATTGCACAGAGATTGCGGAATATTCCTCGAAATTTCTTCCGTTTTGGAGCCTCTCCTGCCCTCTCTTCACACGCCGATTGTTTTGCACATGCATCAAATGCTGGAAGTTTACTTAAGGTGTTTTTTGCCCTTGCGCTAATATTCCTGTCGCTTCCTTCCTGTTCTTGATTGGTCGCTGTCACGTGGGCGTTGTTCTTGGCTGAGACTTGTTTCCGACCGTCTGTCAATCTCTGGAGTGTGAGAACCTGAGAGCGTTTCGACAAATGTCTCGACGCCTCCTCTAGCAGCTCTGGTGTGATTTACTGTAAACTGACTTTAGGCTGGTAAATATGTCAGTTGTTGTTTGTGTGTTTACATAGAGAGATGATGTCATGTGTTGACATGAGCTACAGGATGAAAGCATCTGCCAAATTTATTGTCTGGTGATGTATTACAGCAGGTCTTAAAAGGCCTTAAAAAGCTGTTTTATGAATAAACATATGAACATATGAAGTCTTGAGTAATGGAACAAGATAAAGTAAGTTTATGCTTAAAACAAGAATGAAAAGTTGTTTTTTGCTTTGAATAAAGTAGATTTTTCTGAGCCCTTTGGCAGATATTTGTTACTATTTTAACCTTAGACTCACTCCATGTTTATCAGTTTCTCATCAAATAAGGCATATCATTTTGCATCTCAAGTAATTGTATTTTGATATAAAAACATCTTTGGAGAAGTGTCGCTAATGCAAGACTGTTGCATTTAGAGAACATATTGACGTATTGTGATTAGGGTTGCAAAGGGGTGGAAAATTTCCGGAAACTTTCCAAAAATGCCTGGAATATTCCGAAAAAAAAACAGGAAACTTTCCAAAAATGCCTGGAATGTTTCCGAAATGTACTACAAACCTAATTGTGATCAATTCAATTTATTATAATATGTTTATTATTAAAGGGTCGTAAAAAAAATCCCTTCATGAGACCCTGTGTTGGATGTTTTCTGGAAGGATGAGACTCGGGCGATGTCAGCATGAAAGTATAAGGATTTCAGATTGATTTATTGATATTTTTTGGAGATTCCGGGGAACTTCCAGCTTTCGATCTGAGCTGTACGGCATGAAATCTGAGCTTTTCTCGTGTAACAGTATCCGTGAATCTTGCAGAAACCTGCCAAGAACGTGTCCAGGTCACATTTCACCCCAAAATCAAAAGAAAAAGCAGCCTGATGGAGAAAACCCCAGTCTCATGACTGTAACCTGACATAAACAATGAATTATGATTTATGCATGGTAGCATGTTATGTGCTTCCTTCAAATTGAAGTGATTTCAGCATAAAAATTGTATTACAGTAATGTTTTATTAGAAAACGGCTATTAAAAAACATTGTCTAGAGAAACTCAAAAGGTGATTTAAATGTGAAAAATGTTATTACAGTATTGTTTTGCTATAATACAGCAGAAAATGACTATTAAAGTAACGCTCTAATGAGAAATGCAAAAGGTGATTTAAATATAAAAATAATTGTATTACAGTAATGAATTCCTGAAAATTACTGTATTATAGTAATGAGCATCTGATGAGAAACTCAAAAGGCGTGCAGACGCGTGAATTTGGAGATAAATGTGTTTAACTGTCATGAAAATAGCGTGACAGTGCAAAAAAAAATCGTAATAGTCCTAAAATATATATTTTGTTTATAAAAAATATCATTTTCAATTTTTCTCATTTTAGGGTAAAATGTGACTTTTTTTGTGAGGTTCACCTAATTATATTTGTTATAAAGAGGACTGTTGTAGTTTTAATTAATATTTTTAATTAGTTTTTATTTTTATACTATCCATTTTAATTTTAGGCAAAGTTTTAGTCATTTTGTTCTTATCAAATTTTTTGTTTTATTTTAAATATATATATATAGCTATATTAATTTTTATTTCAGTTTTTTTTATAGTTGTTTTAGTAGCTACATCTAGTAAGAGTAAATGAAAAATGGAAAAATTTATTATATATATTTATTTTAAAATTATTTAATTATATTCCGGGGTGAAGATCTAATCTGGACGGGTGCGGAATCGGATGCACTCACAGAAACCAGCATCTGATCACTCGTGTTAATTGGTTAATTGATTGATCAGCATGGGGTCAGGATCTGTGCTGCACGCGCGAGTGTTCCAGGGATGCGGCGACGCGAGGCGTGTATCGCGTGAGGGCGCGGCGCGGCGCGGCTGGCACTGACAGAGACGCTGGCGTGCGAGACTGTGTTAGCGTGAGAGCTCAGCTGGGTTGGGGCTGAACACCAGGTTTTTCCAGTTTTTTTTTTTCAGCGCTGTCCTGATCTCTGCAGAGACGCACCGATCGCTCGCACGCTGAGAACGCGACACTCTGGAGAGGCTCTGTGTAACGGGACGCACGCACTCAGCTCTTCCAGGATGGTTTCTCCTGTTAGAGATCGCACACTGCTGGAGAAGCTCTGGCGCACATGAAGCGCAGGAGGATGATTTGTGTTTGATGATGTACTGTATGTCGACACTAAGCATGCAAAATATCTTCTCAATCTGTTCATGCACCTGCTGTAAAAGTGCCAGAACTTTATTGTCAAAAATACAGTAGCAGCATTTTAGGTTTCGCTGGACTGAGCCTAAATTTATGGTCAAAACTGTGTATTTCATTAACTGATATGATAATATTGCATCTAAGGTATTAAAATCTATTTTGTACCTGTATGATATACTGAGAAACATCAAAATAAAACGAAGTAAAAGAGACACATGATGAATTAGAGTAGCTTAGAGCAGGTAAATGCTTTTATTTATATACATAAATATTATATACACATTATAATATAGCCTATTACGAGTATTATAATAAATGTCACACACACGCACAAGCGCTATCATTGCAAAAAATGACTACTATATAACAATAAAAGGGAGATCTAATGCCGTTTCATGCATTCTGAGTTATTTACACTGTTAAAGGAATTATTATTATTATTATTATAAAGAGTTGCATGCTAAACATGACCAAAGTTTCAAGTATTTGAAAGTAATACAAGTATTTCTGTGCCAAATACACTCCTTCAGGGTTCATATGTGTGTGTTACGTCCCCTTCAATTAAACAACATAAGATGTAACATAAAACCAAAAATGCACATTATTAATAACAAAAATTATTTTTTTTTTAACTGTAAATTATAGGATGACTGTTTGTTATTATTTCCAAAATTGGTGCTTTTAACAGTATTTTACTGTAAAATTACATGAAATGTTAAAAATATTACAATTTAATAATTAAACAATTATATATATGTACAATTAATTATAATAACTCATTTTCTTTCAGATTTTCTTTGACATTGACAGCTATTTAAAGCAGTAGACACACAGTTAAAATAAACCAGTGCTAGTGTGGATGCTAATATAGATATTGTTATTGTTATAGCTACCATTATAGTTATTAATCGTTAGATTTATCATATTCAGTTACCATTATAATTATCGCTTTATTTAGTCATGGTTATATTCCTCACTATAGTTATCGTTTTAGTTATTATTTTAGTTATAATATGTTTCCTCTTAGTTTTTTCTTATCAGTTGTGTACACTAGGGTTTAATCTTACATCTAATGTTGTTAAATTAATGTTTATTGCATTATTTCAGAATCATGTGTGTCACCGTGATGGGGTTTAGTGTTTGTGTGAATGACACGGTGCACCTTCTATATATAAGTATTGCCCTCCTCAGCTCGTAGAAAAGCTGTACATCAGTTAATGAAATACGGTATTTTATTGTGAATTTAAGTTAAGTCTGTAAAACCTTAAATGTTGCTACCATATTTTTAACTGTGAAGTTCTGGAAACCACAGCTGCCGGTATTTTACCGTAAATGTCACTGATTTTTTTTACAGTGTAGGGTTCATCTTCCAGTTGTCTCGGCAGTGCTGTAGGACACTTACTGTAGTCTGCAGCGATTCTATCAGAGTGATTCTACACATCCGCTTCCAGCACTAAATAGGAACGCTGTGTTCAGCTCTAAAAATATCCTAGAGATAAACAAGCAGAGAAAATTACCTCCCAAAAACTGTAGCCGTGCCGTTTCCCCTTTCACCCGAGCATGGCGTGTCAAGATGGACTGATGAAGACGTGCCCGGAAAACCTGGAGAAACACGAGCGCCACACCAAAGATGACCGCCAGCTTAACCATTAAACCTGCCATCCATAACCAGCGGCCTTCAGCAAGGACGCAGTAAATTGATCAGAAGTGACCGTAAAGACATTTCTAATGCTACAAAAGATTTCTATTTCAAATAAATGCTGTTCTTTTGAACTTTCTGTTCATCTGTGAATCCTGGAAAATGAAATGTAACACGGTTTCCACTGAAATATTGTGCAGCACAACTGCTTTCAACATTGATAATAATCAGAAATGTTTCTTGAGCAGCAAATCAGCATATTAGAATGATTTCTGAAGATCATGTGACACTGAAGACTGGAGTAATGATGCTGAAAATACAGCTGCGCATCACAGAAATACATTACAGTTTAACAGATATTCACATAGAAAACAACTGTTTTAAATCATAATTATATTTCACATTTTTACTGTATTTTTGATCAAATAAATGCAGCCTCAGTGAGCAGAAGAGACTTCATTTAGAAACATTAAATAATCTTGTAAACTTTTCAAATTGCACATTAATTTTTAGTGCACATTTTAATATTTTGAATTATAAATTCTTAATTATTATTTCCGGATGAAGTAGCTGTGCAATGCAGCAAAAATAATCCTGTCTGTCAACTGAATCACATCACGGCATCTTCAGCTGTCAGACACGTTTCATTGCTAGTTTCGACAACTTAGTTGATTTACATTTACATAAATTTTGCGTTCATGCATTTGGCAGATACTTTTATCCAATGCAACTTACATTGCGTTCATGCATTCCCTGGGAATCAAACCCGTGACCTTGGCGTTACTATTTGAGCTAATGGAGTAGATATAGTTTTGTGCCTTATTGCTTTTCTGTTTACAGTGACAAATATTGATGAAAACATCATTTGTGAATTTTGTGAAGGTTTAGTGGTGACATTAAAATTTGTCTGAATGTAGAAACGTGTGTTATTTTAACAGCAGGCTGATTGTTGATGCTGGTCATCGTCTGGAGCTGGACTTCAGCATCCTGAGCCCCAAATACACATCAATAATTAATCACACTTTTACACACACACACGCTCATGTAACGACCCTCTGACTGAAGTTCAGCAAACAGCTTATGTTTAAACCGGTTAGGGGCATTAACTCTTGATACAACCCCTGATCTAATGCCGTTTCATGCATTCTGAGTTATTTACACTGTTAAAGGAATTATTATTATTATTATTATAAAGAGTTGCATGCTAAACATGACCAAAGTTTCAAGTATTTGAAAGTAATACAAGTATTTCTGTGCCAAATACACTCCTTCAGGGTTCATATGTGTGTGTTACGTCCCCTTCAATTAAACAACATAAGATGTAACATAAAACCAAAAATGCACATTATTAATAACAAAAATTATTTTTTTTTTAACTGTAAATTATAGGATGACTGTTTGTTATTATTTCCAAAATTGGTGCTTTTAACAGTATTTTACTGTAAAATTACATGAAATGTTAAAAATATTACAATTTAATAATTAAACAATTATATATATGTACAATTAATTATAATAACTCATTTTCTTTCAGATTTTCTTTGACATTGACAGCTATTTAAAGCAGTAGACACACAGTTAAAATAAACCAGTGCTAGTGTGGATGCTAATATAGATATTGTTATTGTTATAGCTACCATTATAGTTATTAATCGTTAGATTTATCATATTCAGTTACCATTATAATTATCGCTTTATTTAGTCATGGTTATATTCCTCACTATAGTTATCGTTTTAGTTATTATTTTAGTTATAATATGTTTCCTCTTAGTTTTTTCTTATCAGTTGTGTACACTAGGGTTTAATCTTACATCTAATGTTGTTAAATTAATGTTTATTGCATTATTTCAGAATCATGTGTGTCACCGTGATGGGGTTTAGTGTTTGTGTGAATGACACGGTGCACCTTCTATATATAAGTATTGCCCTCCTCAGCTCGTAGAAAAGCTGTACATCAGTTAATGAAATACGGTATTTTATTGTGAATTTAAGTTAAGACTGTAAAACCTAAAATGTTGCTACCATATTTTTAACTGTGAAGTTCTGGAAACCACAGCTGCCGGTATTTTACCGTAAATGTCACTGATTTTTTTTACAGTGTAGGGTTCATCTTCCAGTTGTCTCGGCAGTGCTGTAGGACACTTACTGTAGTCTGCAGCGATTCTATCAGAGTGATTCTACACATCCGCTTCCAGCACTAAATAGGAACGCTGTGTTCAGCTCTAAAAATATCCTAGAGATAAACAAGCAGAGAAAATTACCTCCCAAAAACTGTAGCCGTGCCGTTTCCCCTTTCACCCGAGCATGGCGTGTCAAGATGGACTGATGAAGACGTGCCCGGAAAACCTGGAGAAACACGAGCGCCACACCAAAGATGACCGCCAGCTTAACCATTAAACCTGCCATCCATAACCAGCGGCCTTCAGCAAGGACGCAGTAAATTGATCAGAAGTGACCGTAAAGACATTTCTAATGCTACAAAAGATTTCTATTTCAAATAAATGCTGTTCTTTTGAACTTTCTGTTCATCTGTGAATCCTGGAAAATGAAATGTAACACGGTTTCCACTGAAATATTGTGCAGCACAACTGCTTTCAACATTGATAATAATCAGAAATGTTTCTTGAGCAGCAAATCAGCATATTAGAATGATTTCTGAAGATCATGTGACACTGAAGACTGGAGTAATGATGCTGAAAATACAGCTGCGCATCACAGAAATACATTACAGTTTAACAGATATTCACATAGAAAACAACTGTTTTAAATCATAATTATATTTCACATTTTTACTGTATTTTTGATCAAATAAATGCAGCCTCAGTGAGCAGAAGAGACTTCATTTAGAAACATTAAATAATCTTGTAAACTTTTCAAATTGCACATTCATTTTTAGTGCACATTTTAATATTTTGAATTATAAATTCTTAATTATTATTTCCGGATGAAGTAGCTGTGCAATGCAGCAAAAATAATCCTGTCTGTCAACTGAATCACATCACGGCATCTTCAGCTGTCAGACACGTTTCATTGCTAGTTTCGACAACTTAGTTGATTTACATTTACATAAATTTTGCGTTCATGCATTTGGCAGATACTTTTATCCAATGCAACTTACATTGCGTTCATGCATTCCCTGGGAATCAAACCCGTGACCTTGGCGTTACTATTTGAGCTAATGGAGTAGATATAGTTTTGTGCCTTATTGCTTTTCTGTTTACAGTGACAAATATTGATGAAAACATCATTTGTGAATTTTGTGAAGGTTTAGTGGTGACATTAAAATTTGTCTGAATGTAGAAACGTGTGTTATTTTAACAGCAGGCTGATTGTTGATGCTGGTCATCGTCTGGAGCTGGACTTCAGCATCCTGAGCCCCAAATACACATCAATAATTAATCACACTTTTACACACACACACGCTCATGTAACGACCCTCTGACTGAAGTTCAGCAAACAGCTTATGTTTAAACCGGTTAGGGGCATTAACTCTTGATACAACCCCTGTAAGACACACACACACACACACACTTTCTCTCTCTCACACACACACTCACTCACACTCACACACACACACTCACTCACACTCACACACACACACTCACACACACACACACACTCACTCACTCACACACACACACACA
>NW_015558653.1:43964-55999 GCF_001515605.1 Sinocyclocheilus anshuiensis
CTCTCACACACACACGCACTCACTCACACACACACACACTCACTCACACACACACACACACTCACACACGCACACACCGTGTATTTTATGTGTATCACCATGGAAACTCACGTGTGTTAAAATTGACATGTCATAAATTAACGCAGGAGAGTGTTGGATTGTGTTACTTGACTTCAGTGTAGCATACATTAGAAATAAAGATTTATTTATTTATTTCAAATGAGCTATAGCTAAGGTGATTAAAGATAAAAGTTCAGAGAAGTGTTAAACAGTTACAGGACCTAAAAAATGCGTTCATGCTCATTTTAACCTAAAATTATGATTGAATAAAAGTCTCTGCCAGCTATTAAATACTGTATTTATGCGAGTCAAAAAAAAATTGATCCAGTCAAAAGTGTGGCCTGAATTCATGTTTATCATGAAATGACTCAAAATCGTGCTTAGAATATGTATGAACAATTATTATAATTAACTATAAAAACCATAAAAACTTTTTTATTACTTGAAATAAAATACCTGAAATAAAATCTAAATAAAAATATATAGACATATTACAAAACAAAAACTAGATAAACGAAATAAAAATGAAAAAAGAGACTAAATTAATACAATTTTAAAATTAAAATGAAATATATAAAAATTAAAAATCAAATAAAAATAAAAAAGAACACATTTGCTAAAACTTTAAAATTAAAAAGAAATATATAGACATTAAAGCACAAAGCAAATAGAAAAATATTGAAGCTTTAAATAAAATCAAAATGAAATATATAGACATTAAAAAACTAAAACTAATAAAAATGTGTCGATATTACAACGTTGCTCTATATTGAGCAAAACACCAGAATATAATGCAGTGCAACACTTGACATTTTTAAAGCATGAAATTAAAACTGACCAATTTTTTTCTTACTGCATGTTCCTGGTTTTATTGCGAAAAATTCATCCATGCATTTAGTGTTTTTAAAACTTCATAATCTTTCATCAAAATGTCATAACTGACTCTTCCCGCGATATGCTCACTTTATGTTTTTGATGTATGTATCAGCAGTTAATCCCGTCATATTCAGATCTGCCTCTGTTCTAGTGTACAGCACTCATTTTTCACAATGCAATCAACAACTGACGGATAAAATCAAGTTCCAGCTTATTTATATTTCTTGTTTCATAGTCGTTTCACTGAGAAATACATCACAATATTGTAGTAAAACAGGTTGCAACTTCCATTTCATGCTGATTTTAAAGCTTCATTCATTGCAAGCATACAGAAATAAACTCATGCATTACATCATAAATTGCATTTGGGCAGATTTCAGATTGCAGTGATGATTTGTCAAGTTTGCATTCATGTACTTTTGCACTTTTGCGTTTTCCCGTGTGCATGAGATTTTTTGTTACCTACCTAACAACCTTGTAAAGTTGCCCTTTTTTGGTGCTATTTTTAAAAACTCAAGCATTTTGAAAGACAAACCTGTATTGCAATGTTGTAAACAAAACCCAATAATTGCAATTCTTTTAGAAAAACAATAGAAGTGATCACTTCCGTGTCAATGCATTGCAACGTAAGAGTCAAAAGTAAAAGAAAGAATTGCTGCCAAAAATCTGTTGCAGAGAAAAAAATCGTTGGGTTTTGTTTGCCACAAATTTGTTTTTGTTTTTTTTGCAATTAAATGCATGCTTTTCTTTTGCAGTGTATAGTTTTTTGTTTTGTTTTTTTGCATGAAATGCAAAGCCATGTTTCAAGCAACAAGTGATATTTTCCCAGTCATTTGGTTTCTGTTCCTGTCATATCGTGCAGATGCTGGGAATCATGGGCCGCAGTGACGTCACAGTCAGATCTTTTACCTGCATGAAAGGACAGCCAAATAAGTGATATTGTGCATCATTTTTTGGCTCGTATCTGGGACGCACCACCCAGCAGAGAGAGACATACATTCACATACAGGCTGAACAAGTCTGACTCTGCTCGGCTGGCATCTGTAATCCTGTCCTGTCTCACTCTGTAATTATCCTTTCCTCACTGTGCCACACTTTACATAAACAATTCCACAGTTGTGCATGAACAAACAATTTACATCACACACACACACACAGATTTACATAAACAGAGCTGCTCCGTCTAGAAACACACTCTCTGACACAGCTTTCTAATAAACCTCACATTGCACACGATGAATATTGTTTGCTCTGTGATGAATTGCATATGCTTCTCTATTGTAAGCTGCTTTGGATGAAAGCATCTGCTAAATGCATAAATGTATATAAGGCAAAATGTAATTATACAGTTTGTAATGCAACCATATGTGAAAGTAAACTTGTGTCGCCAGAAGCGTATGTATTCATATGAGTGTGTTTCAGGTCTCAGTACTCGAATATGCATTGTAGTGTAGAAATAAGCTAATATTATTTATTTTATTTTTTTTACTTATATGGGCATGCATGACATATATAGACATATTAAAAAACAAAACTAATAAAAATTTTAAAACAGCAAAATTACTTTAAAACCTTAAAATTTAAGAGAAATAAAATTAAATTAATGAAATTAAAATAACATTTTGGGGGAAAATTTTAATTTTTAAAACTTTACCTAAAATCAAAATAAAATATAAATAAAAAAACATGAACTAATAAAAACAAGAAAACAGAATTTAAACTTTAAAATCAAATGAAATATATACTAAACATTCATTGCAAGTGTACAACAGAAATACACTCATGCATTGCTGCATTATAAATTGCATTTAGGCAAATGCAGTATCATATTGCAGTGTTTCGGGCTTCAGTTTTCCTGTGTGCATGAGTGCTTTCATCTCTGAATGTCTCTAATGCTGTGAGCATCCTCGCTGCTGCAGTCCTGCTGCATGCTGTGCATCAATTCATGTGATTTATTGCTTTTGTGGTCAGTGCATTTGTGAGATAACTGTTTTCTGCTGCGCTGTGTGTGTGTGTGTGTGTGTGTGTGTGTGTGTGTGTGTGTGTGTGTGTGTGTGGTGATATATTACCTTCTTTTGTGCAGGTGTGATAAAAGCTTTGAGGTGTGGAGATACGGCCAGACCTTAGATAACATATCCTGCCTTAGCACGACATCTCTCACTCTCTCTCTCGTCAACTCACCGTTTGTCCTGCTTTCAGGTATTAAAGGGGTCATATGATGTGATTTCAATTGTTCCTTTCTCTTGTATTTTATAAATAATAACAGATTATTACATTTTTTTATATTTTTGGAGCCTAGGTGCATCAACTTTTTCTGTTTTCATTATCAATATTTTTTGTCGAGCACACTGTTTGAGAGTTTTTCCAGTGATGTGCGTGCTTTTGTTTTGATTTTGTTTTTTTATGTTTCGAATTAATTTGGCTTCTGTAGTGTGATGTATTTCCCAGTAAAACAAGATATTAAATGAGGAAAAAATGTATAGGGTGTTAATTTTATCCATGAGTGATTACAGAAACATTGACATTTTCTCTAGAATAACGGCACGGATGAGTCAATAAAACCAGGAACTCAAGTCTTAATCGAGTCGTTAGTGCTTTTTTGAGTTTCTAGTCTTTAATAATAAAGCTGCTGCGTCAGTTCCTGGAGTGAATCTCTGTGTTGTTCAGATTCAGGTCTGCTGGTCTCTGCTGGTTTCTGGTCTCTGCTGGTTTCTGGTCTCTGCTGGTCTCTGCTGGTTTCTGGTCTCTGCTGGTTTCTGCTGGTCTCTGCTGGTTTCTGCTGGTTTCTGGTCTCTGCTGGTTTCTGGTCTCTGCTGGTCTCTGCTGGTTTCTGGTCTCTGCTGGTTTCTGCTGGTTTATGCTGGTCTCTGCTGGTTTCTGCTGGTCTCTGCTGGTTTCTGCTGGTCTCTGCTGGTTTTTGGTCTCTGCTGGTTTTTGGTCTCTGCTGGACTCTGCTGGTCTCGGCGTGTCGTATGATCTGTGTAAGCGTGTGCTGAGCATCACGCTCTGTCTGTGGAGCCGGGTGAATGGGCGTCACCTGCGGGCCACACCTGGTCAATCACCTGCCCAACCTCATCAAGATACAGAAGAGCATCACTTACGAACAAGGTGACGCTCATCAACACCAATCATATGGCAGCGACATCAGATATTTATTAGGCTGTCGATTTAACGTGTTTATTTGGTGTGATTTTAGAAAAAAATAATATGTTAAAATAATTCATGCATTTAATTCACCGCCCAGTCCAGACCTGCACGTCATCTTACAATATAAATATATGTATATCAAATGTGACATTTTTTCATGACAATTATGCTCATTTTTACATAGTACAAAAATGTTTGGAATATAATCAATTATAGTTATTCAGTTCAGCATAAATTAAAGGTAGCACAACTTGTACTTAACAGTTTAAATGTCATATTTTATTTTTTATTTTTTTTTGCATTTTGCATTACAGTAATGGAATTTGTAGGTAAACGTTGCATTTCTGAACTCCATCATGTGGTGAAAGTTATCGATTTCTATTCAGATTTGAAGCGTTTCAGTGACGCGAAGCCTCCTGAGCTTTCGCGCATGCGCAGAGGCGGCGCTGGAAGCCCAAGAGTGTTTCGAGTGTAGAGCGATTCCACTCCAGCGCTGCTTCCGCGTTCGGTCAACGTCACGTGATAAATGAGCCTCTGATTGGCTTATTATTTTAATTGCAGTTATAATACCACCGAATATTAAATAGTTAATACAAAATATTTAGACTTTGGAATGAGAATGATTTAAAATGCACCCGTGTTATTAATTTGTCTTTTTTTTTTTTTTTTTTTCCCACATATCATATCTTTCAATTCAAGATTTTCACAGACACTGTTATAACATACAAATATAAATTATATAATATAAATCATATAAAAATGTAAATATAAAATCAAATGTTTAAAAATATTAACATATTGCAGTAAGCATAGACAAAGTAAACAAATAAATACAATTAATTTACAGGTTCTTTAGCTATGAATGTAAAACGAATCTCACTCTATTAGTGTAGCTGTAGCATTATTTTCTTCATGATACATAAGTAATTTTATCAATACTTTCTGAAATAAATTATTTCATTTTAATGTAAAACTGACTGAAGGACAACTCCAAAATAAATAATTAAATATGGTTTCTGGATACAAACCATAAAATGTACGCGATACATCAATTTAAGCATGTCGTACTTCCCAGGTAATATTTACAGAGATGATATTTATGAATAATGGTATTTAATTTTGTTTGCTTTTTTTTTTTTTATGGGACAATTTCCAGATTTTCTTCCATAAAAGTCCTGCAAGTTGCATATATGAGTTTACTTTAGACTTTCCTGGGCAGATTTACATTTCAAACTATTAATGAATATAAACGTGTTATTGCACAAAAGAGAACGCGGTTCGTGACGTCACGACGTCAGCTGCAGTGAACCGGAGTGGAAGCGCTAGACGCTCGAGCGCCGCGTCGAAGCGCAGCGTCATTTTCATCTCATTTGATTTCCTCTTCATCCAAAGGCCCGTTTCGGACTGTCTGATCTCGAAGCCACAACAGCTGGATGCTCGGAACAACCCGGAGCTTAAACCAGCAGACGCTCGTGCGCGATATTCGCTGGGTGAGTCTGCGGTCATCGAGACGGTCAATGCATTTCTCATCCGATCCGATTTCACATTGATTATTGACCGTTTGCTGTCAGCTGATCGCCCGTGTTCTTCCCTCTGGTCGTTGTGTGCTCGTGCATTAGTGATTTCACACACTGCATTTCTGCTCATTGCATGTGAAGACCGCAGCGCGTTAAATAAACCACAGTTGATGTGCATGTGGATTTTGGCAGGCGTGGCTCTCTAAACATCTCAGATGCTTATAATTCGTCTGTATTTATCATGCACGCCTCATTTGCATAAAACATGCAGATGACGCTCTGATTTCTCTTCTTGTTGAGCTGATTTTGCTGTTGCATCTGCTTGTTTTATTCGGGTTGATGGCATTCATCGTTTGCTTTGCTTTGATATTTCTGAATGATTGTCATAGTCATGCATCATGGCATTTCCATGCAAAATGATATTGTCATGATATTACTCTGGTATCTGTCCAAAAGCATGGTTATTATGATGTGCCATCTATAATATGGCCATATTATAGTATGGTTCGTTCAGGATAATTGGGACTTTTTTTTTTACCCAATCATTGCAATGGCAAAAATTGTTCCAATTTACCAGAATTCATCCTAAATAAAGCATAATACCATATCTATACAATGTTTATATGCCATGGTATTTGCATTGCACTCCAAGATACTGTAAGGAATACCTTGGAAATGCTGTAGTACCATGTTTAATGTGCTGACAATGCTAACGAGCGTGTTGTGAAACGAGGAGATCCGGCCTCAGGAGTTTAAAGAGCCAGACAGCAGCACACGAGGAGATCGTCTGTCACGTCTGTGCTTTTTTCAGGCTCGGAAAACATAAATATTTAAGGCAGGACACTACAGGTGAATAGAGTAGAGATATTAACTAATAAATACACTGTTGATATCTAAGTTATAAACAAAGGGGAAAAAATCCTGACCAGGGGCGCATCAGATACTCGCAGGCAAAACTATATATTTATGTTGTTTTATATGCACTAATTTGCATCTGGATGAAGCCAGATTCATAATTCTTGTTTGATTTTGTTGATTTTTATAGAGGGGATTTTGGATTTCTCTTTGGATTTTTATCACTCCAGAAATCCTGTCAACAAACAGAAATAAACATTTTCACCATGTTTTTAGGAATAAAATGTTGTATAAATCAGTGTGACTGATATATGAACAAACCCCTCAGTAAAAACCTTCAGAATATAGAGAGGAATAAAACTCTAAAGTTTGGTGTTTGTAAGTGCTGCTGAAGTGGAGAAACAAACTCACTTTTAAAAATATGTATTGTAAATTAAATCTACGGATGCAAATAGATAAAATGCAATAATAAAACCACGTAAATGATATATGAAAAAAACCTTCAGTGAAAACCTTTAGAATATAACTAGGTATAAAACTCTAAGTTTTGGTGTTTGTAAGTGCTGCTGAAGTGGAGAAAAAACTCACAGAAGCCTTTAAAGAAATGCATTTTCACCACGTTTTTATGAATAAAATATATAAATCGGTTATATAAATCAGTGTGAATGATATATGAACAAACCCCTCAGTAAAAACCTTCAGAATATAGAGAGGAATAAAACTCTAAGATTTGGTGTATGTGAGTGTTACTGAAGTGGAGAAAAAACTTTAAAAGCTAGGAATTACAATTAATCTACCGGCGTGAATAGATAAAAGTGCAATAAATCAAACACTTAAATGTGTATTCTGCATGCTTTCTTTCCACTAGTCTCAAAGAATACATGTCATGGAAGCAAAATAGACCTCAAAACTCAAAATTGTCCAGTGCATGAAAAAACACTGGTTTTGCTTGTAGTTTCTTGCTTTAAAAGTCATGGAAGTTTCTGTAGTCTATATATATAGTTGGTCATGTAGAAATGGCTATTTTGTGACTGTAATCTAGTGCTGGGCGGTATGACCAAAAATTTATATCAAGATATTTTTCAAAATTATACCACTTTCACGGTACATGACGGTATTTTTTTTTTCATGCATGACCGGGTGTTAACCATAAGTCTACAGATGGATTGATTTGAGTTGTTATTGCAGGAATCATGACCGTAAGAACCCAATGATCTGTGGATCTGATCTTCTGTAGCTTCACTGTTTTAATCTCCTCGTGAGGAACATCTCAGACGCGTTTGAAAGCAAGACTCTCAGTTTCATCAGTGATAGTGTCTGTAGTCTCTTCAGTGTCATAAAAACATGTTTCTTTTGATAGTTCTGATCTGTTTGTGGAGCTCCAGTGTTTTCAGAGAGACTGATGGTTGGCTGATGTCGAGTGCATTGATTAAACTCCATTCGTTTTCAGGATTCACATGCGTTCGAACCCCTGCGGCCTTCAGCGCTCTGTGTGATTGACAGGTGGATCACAGCAGGCCGGTTCTGTCAGATCTGGTCCATTCAGTTCATTGACGTGCCGTTACCTTTTCATTTTGAACTGCTGATGCTCAGAAACGGCTGTTGTGGATGTTTGGTGAGCCACAGAAAGTGTTTGGATGTTTAAATCACACTTCAAATGTCTGAATGGGATTTATATTAGATGCAAAGAAAGATGTGCAAACACTATTATTTTGCAAGCTCAGTTTGAAATGCTAAAGCAATAGATGTGGTTTTGAAGATGAAGACAGTTAGTGTTGTGTTTGCTTGTGGTTAGTTAGTGGCTGATGTTGGTGGTTAAAAATTTGTAGCATCCTCTAAAGTTGCATCACCACAAAACCAGCTGATGAAGGCTGTGTTCATTGCATCCAGCAAAACATTTTTTTTGTTTTTTGTTTAGTTTAACTTATCTTGCAAAATATATACAATAAAAAGCAAAAAATACAATTGTGCATGAAGTACTGGAAACCCCATCATGGCTTATTTAAAACCTCCACCTAAACAAAACTTAATTTTCACAAAATTACAGAAAAAAAAAAAAGTTTTTGTATTGTAGTATTGAAAAGGTTCAAGATAAATGTTACTTTATACAATCTTCACTTACATTCCTGCAAAGATGACAGAAAATTTACTCAATTAAATTGCAATTAAAAATCTACAGAACACAAATAAATAAATTGCAATAAAACAAACACTTAAAGAGTGTTTTGGATGTTTTCTTTCCAGTGTCCAGAAAGAAGACATATTATGGAAGCAAAATAGACCTGTAGTGCATTTTAGACTATAAATGCATGCCGATTTTGTTTGGTGCTTGGAAATACCACAGTCACTCAGGGCGGGTCTAAGGTAAGACGCCAGTCCAGTCTGTGCTGAAACGCTACTGTCAATCAAACTATCATGGGAGGGGCCTGTCTGTGTGATGTCACACAGACAGGCATCCGAAATCGGCTCGATTTGAGAAAGGGGTAAACATTTAACCAGATTTAAAAAAAAAACACTGGGTGGATTTTTATCATTATAGGGTGGTTGTGTACACACACTGCCAACACACATTTCAGTTCAAACAACTTGTAAAAGTGCATGTAGCATCCTATGACCCCTTTAAAAATAAAGGCTCCAGAAGGGTGTTCTGACAGCGATGCCATAGAAGAATCATTTTAGCTTCCTCAAAGAACCGTTTAGTGAAAGAACTTTGTCTGAAGAACATATAAATAATCAAAAGAACCTTTTGTCCAATGGAAAGGATGTTAAAGGTTCTTCATGGAACCATCAATGCCAATAAAGAAGCTTTAATTTTAAGAGTGTGGCCTGAAAGATACTGAGACCTTAAACATAATGAAGAAAAGTGACA
This sequence comes from Sinocyclocheilus anshuiensis, assembly GCF_001515605.1. Classification (NCBI taxonomy): domain Eukaryota; kingdom Metazoa; phylum Chordata; class Actinopteri; order Cypriniformes; family Cyprinidae; genus Sinocyclocheilus; species Sinocyclocheilus anshuiensis. Next base: position 53,289 of record NW_015558653.1, read on the forward strand.
TTAGTGAAAATAAAAGATCCTGCAGTGTTGATCTGATAAAGCACAATCAGGCTGTTATGAGAGTGACTTCATTGAACCTTTGAGCAGATTCAGAGCTTCTAGTGGATTTGTGGGACGCTTTATTGCTGTGGACTTTGGAGCTCTTGTGCCGTGTTGTTCAGGTGATCGTATTAAATCTGTGCTGATGCTGAGGAGAATTAACATTGAGTTCACTGTTAGACTTGATCCTGATTGAATCAGTCTAATGTGAGGAATGCCTGAAGAGTTCAGGTTCTGTCTCGGGACGGGTTTGTTTATTGCGAGCTGATGTTCTTCACACAGGATTATTGTGGTCCGTAATCAAATAAACATCTGCAGTGATGCATCTGAAACACACTCTCAACCTTTATCAATCCAAGGACAATATTCAAAAGCATAGGCTATCTGCACTGATATGTATACTTCTGTTGTAATAAAAATTTATAAACTTAAAAATATATGCCATTTTAATGGCCTGCATCTTAGCATTTTGATATACTGGTAATATAACTAAATTGAAATAAGTTTAAGAGTTAGCCTATTCTTTAGTTGAGAACCAAACGTTCTGCATTGCATGGTCTTTACTAATAGAGGTTCCTTAAATGTTTGTGCCATTGAACCAAATTCAGATCAGCGGTTATTAATATGTAAAGAGTGTAACCAACTTTAACTAATTTTTTGTCAGGACTCTCTACAAACTGTTGCTGCAGAATAATTGAGGAAGACACTAAAGTTTACACTAAGTTTCGCTGTAGCATTTATATTTATGCATATGGCAGATGCTTTTATCCAAAGTGACTTGCATTGCATTGAAGGCACACATGTGATCAGTTCATGCATTCCCTGGGAGTCGAACCCATGACTCTGGTGTTGTTTTCCATGCTCTACAGGAATGAAATGCAGAGTGAAGCTGGACTTGTGTTCACATGTTTGTCTATTTCACTATCCTCCACTTACAGAAAGCAAAGAGTGGTACCGTGTTATTCGTTGGTGTATATAGTTGAGAATCTGCCAGTTTTTTGACGAGTGTTTTGAGACTGATTTTCCCAAGGCTGTGTGAGAGATTTTCTCGTCTTGAGTTTTTGGGTCACTCGCCTACTTGAGACTGAACCTGCGCTGCTTGTGCTTGTGGTCCAGATCTGATTATCGCCAGCGTCCTGCTGCTGAGATATGATACGAGTTACTGTGATCAGAGGTCATGTGATATATATATATATATATAGAGAGAGAGAGAGAGAGAGCGCGCTTTACACAATGCATATTGTTTCAGAGCAGATTTACTTACAGAGCTGGGTAGATTACTTGCTAATTGTAATCCGTAACTGATTCCAAATTACATGACAAAAATTGTAGTCAGTAACCTAATCCACTACATTACACATTTTAGGCAATATAATCAGACTATTTTTGGATTACTTTTGACCTAACTTGTTTATCACATTGATTTAATATAGGGTAATCTCGTACCATATTGATATAAAAATACAACGAGAATTTTTTTTTCTATTTGCTGTTATTAACAACATGAAGTGCATTAAACATTACATTATGTCAAGGTTTCCCAAAATGGGGTTCATGAGTTTAATGAACAGCTAATAAAATGTATCATGTAAAATTAAAATAATAATAATAATAATAATTTTAAAATCAAAATAAATCACTTACTAAAAAAGATGAAATATTTTAATTGTTTGCATCATGTCATGTGACCATAGTAGTCAGTAGTTCAATGTTGAAATGTTCAGAAACAAATAATTTCTGACTAGTGACTGGTCTTTGTGTGAATGTCCACAAAACTGGAAGACTTTCTGCATGTGCGGGAGCCTATTTTAGAAACTGAACATTTAAAAGATTTATGGAAGAATTGGGTCGAATCAATAAATTATGGATAATTTTATTGCAATTGTGTGAATAGTACATAATCATATAATCAATAAAAAAGTAACTGTAATCTTATCACGAGTATTTTAAGATGTAATGTAATCTGATGACGTAATCAGTTTCTACCAGCACTGCTTATTTATTATAGGTGTAAAGATGTACTATAGTACAGTGTTTAGATGTATTCCAGGGTGCTGAATGATTACCATAATCATGCAACGTGATATTGACATCATCATGTGTCACATTGCATTGCACTTCACATGTGCACAAACATATTATTAGCATGCAAACGGCTGCAGTGATAACATGGTAGTGTTTTGTTGGCTATTGATTGGTAGATCAGTGTTGTGCCTGAAGCGTGAAACAAATAACGTGTTATACGGAGCCACTAAAAGGTTAGCCGCTTGCTAGCGGTAGCCTGTTGCAGTACAGTACATGAAAGTTTACTTACCACATACACAGAGTAAGGAGAAATGTCTGATAGGACGATGGCGAATGATTTGCAGATTAGGGCTGAACGATTTTGGAAAATAATCTAATTGCGATTTTTCTTTTTACCAATATTGCGATTGCGCTTTAATATGCAATTATTTTTAAAGCTCTTTATGTTCTGTATTATTCAACAAAGACAAGCTATAAATCATTGTATAGTATGACCAACACAATATTAGATAGATTAAACAAATGTTCTTGTCTGTAGGCAAGGCCTATATGTTACGATGAAATTAGGTGATGTATGAATTTATATGAATGACATTTGTATTTAACAACTACAATCACAGTATATTGACTGATTTGTTGAACTTCCA
>NW_015558653.1:57111-63381 GCF_001515605.1 Sinocyclocheilus anshuiensis
TTTTTTTACCAATATTGCGATTGCGATTTAATATGCATTTATTTTTTAAAGCTCTTTATGTTCTGTATTATTCAACAAAGACAAGCTATAAATCATTGTATAGTATGACCAACACAATATTAGATAGATTAAACAAATGTTCTTGTCTGTAGGCAAGGCCTATATGTTACGATGAAATTAGGTGATGTATGAATTTATATGAATGACATTTGTATTTAACAACTACAATCACAGTATATTGACTGATTTGTTGAACTTCCAACCTTGTAAGCATGTAATAATTATGACAACATAAAGCACTGACAAATAAGCCTGGTGTAAACATTAATATAAAAGTCAGTAACAAATCACACAAACTAAAGTAGATTGCAGAAATATAAAAACAAATCTGTTGCTTTACCTCAATACTTTAGGTAATTCAAAGTCACTATAATAAACATATGTAAACATGTGGACTGCACTTTTTAAACACTTTAGACAGACTTTAAATAAATAAGAATATACATATTACCTTATTACATATATTATCTTAAGGTCGAAGTCTTCAGTAATGAAATGCACCCCACACTGTTACTGCTTGAGTAATTTCAGGGCTCCAGACTCATTCTTCCCACTGGTTGCTCTTTTGCGACTAACTTTCTCAGTTGGTCGCACGAGCACATAATTTTGTCGCATTTTTATTTATTTATTTATTTTTTTTTGCTACAACATTTGATTAATCAATGCATGCTGATGAACTTTTATCATAGTTTATAGTTATATGGTAACGAAAGTGTTCAACATTCAACCCATTCTTTTTCATCAGTATTATTCCTCTTTTGCTGTGTTATAAGCCGGGCTTCAGATGCTTTCGCTTTTGAATTCGCGATCTTGTTGTCACGTTTTACAAGAAAAGATAATTGTCTGTTTTGCTTACATCTATGCATTTCACTTTTTAAGACTAAAACAAAAGATGGATTCATTGCTATTCTTAATTAAAAAGCACAACAACAATAAAAGAGTCAGATACAATGACAAACTAGCTTAAATTAATAAGATGAGGCATGGCATACACCACATGCTGTATTATATACAGAACAATAAATTACAGAATGTTTAGCAAACACTGAGGAATCAAATAAATAAATAAATAAAAGAGAGCCTCCATAGCATATCGTGAGGTAACCAGCAAAGATAACCCAAATGAAAACAAAAAGAAAAGTAAAACTTGCTGTCGGTGACAGTGCTTGCATGTTTTTTTCCCTCTCAAGAATACCAACATGTTCACCTTTGGTTTAAGAAGCGGTCTTTTACTTTACTTCAGCATGAAAACCATCCATCGTTTCCTCAATATTCACGTAATTTTTGCTGCGCGCAGCTTTGCGCTCCTGCTGACGCGGCGAGTATAAACCATGCTCTACACTCGAAGCGCTGCGCAGCTCAAACGAGTAGCGCGGTTTCGTTATGCTTTCAGTTTTGTTTGCCGTTTGATGTTTCACTTATGCAACAGAAATGGCAGCGCTTATGAGTTAAACAACGCGGTGGTCGCGACAGTGCGACTGCTCACAAAATTTAGTCGCACAGGCAGAAAAAATGGTCGCAGTCTGGAGCCCTGAATTTCCATGTGCCATTTTGAAGTACGTTCATATATACGCTTTCAAACATTTCCGCGTGTGTAGTGTGCCAGGTTTGCCAGGTTTTCACAACAAAACCCGCCCAATTGCTACTCAAAACTAGCCCAATCGCGTTTCGAGGGGGGTACCCAACGATATAATTGTGAGAAAAAGTATTGAACATTTTTTTTTTATCCTCCCATCTCGTAGGCTATTTATTCCCTTTAGGGCTTCCGTAGTACACTTCATTTCCTTTCCGAACACAGAACTGGGATGCGCCATCATCTATCGGCCCAACCCTAGTGTGTGTGTGTGTGTATGAATGAGTGAGCGTGTGTGTGTGTATGTGTGTGTGTGAATGAGTGAGCGTGTGTGTGTGTGTATGAGTGAGTGTGTGTGTGTGAGTGTGTGTGTATGAGTGAGTGAGTGTGAGTGTGTGTGTCTGTATCTGTGAGTGAGTGAGTGAGTGAGTGAGTGAGTGAGTGTGTGTGTGTGTGTGTGTGTGTGTGTCTGTGTGAGTGTGTGAGAGTGTGAGTGTCCAGTAGAATAGCAGCATTGTGTCCTGATGACCGGGCATGAACGCAGTGGGCTCCTCCATCTGCTGCGAACATGGACAACTGTACTGCTCTGGAGAGAGTCTTTGGTCTAATACACACACACACACACTCCTCAGGTGGTTCGTCTCATGTGATGCTCGTCCTGCAGTGGTTTGTCATTAATGAAAGCAGAAACACTGTTGCATCATGAGTTTCCTCACAGAACGAGAGCTGCTTTCATTCAGGTACTTTGATTTCATGAATGAAAAATCAGCATTCTGTCCTCATGTTCAAACCGGTGTGATTTTCTTTCTTCTGCTGATCACAAAAGAAGATCTTTCACCGCAGTGTTTTTTGTGCATACGGTGGAATTGTTATAACATTCTTGATAAGATCTTCTTTCGTCTTCGACAGAAGAAAGTAAGAAAGCATGTCAGGTTTGGAACATGAACACTTTCATTTTTGGCTGAACTGTCTCTTATGAGAAACAGCAGTGAATTCAGAGAAGAAGAAATTTTCAATCATTTTGCATGTTGTGTTAATGAGAAATCAACTGGAACATTGTTCTTAAAATCTAAAACACATCAGTTCTTTTATAATGTTCAAGCAGCAGCATGCGTACAAATATAAAGTTATGAATATAAATGATTTTATGTAGAAATCCTCATCATCTGCCCAAAAAGTCAGATTCAATTATGCTGATTGTCTTACATTTGATTAGTCACAAAAAGCGATTTATGATTAATATCATAACAGTCTTTGATCATTTTAAAACCATTTAAACGAAAATAAATCCCACTTTTTATTGTGCTTTCAAACTTTTGATCATTTTTTTAATGAATCTGTTATGAATATGCGCATGCTTTATCTCTTAATTCCATTCCGTTGTGATGATTGAAGAGCAGCATGAACATATTTCCAAATATGTAGTTATAAATATAAATGAATTGTATTAATATAGAAATCCACACCGCTGTGATTCAAGATTAGTTTCATGTAGTCGAGTCACATGTATTTCTATTGCGCTTTATACAAATACAGATTGTTTCAAAGCAGCTTCACTGAGATAAACAGGAAAACAACAGTGTTAATGCTGTAAAATTCATCAATTAAAATGAGTTGAATTTCAGCTGTAAAGCAGCTCTACAGAAGACAAGAGTGTCATTCAGTTCAATTCAGTTTAATAATCGTGTCAATATTGCAAAGTTCATCAATTAGAATCACCTGTTTGTGCTGGTTTCATACTGATATTGTGCTGGATTTGTGTTGTGCTGGTTTCATACTAGTTTTGTACTGGTTTTATGCTGGATTTGTGCTGATTTTATGCTCATTTTGTACTGGTTTTGTCCTGGATTTGTACTGGTTTTGTCTAGGGATGCGCCGATCCGATATTCATATCGGGTATCGGCTCCGATAGTGCCATTTTTCTCGGATCGGGTATCGGTCAGAGAGAGCCGATCCAAATCCGAGATTTTTATTTATTTTTTTTCTCGATTATGCGAAGTGTCCGTTGAGGGTTGACTGTATAAAAACAGTTTGTGCTGCCCTGTATTTGTTTTGTCCTATCGTATCTATCATATGTTGTTGTCCTTATTAAAAAATATGCTATACATTTAAAATAAATGTATTTTAATTTTATAGTATATACTTATTATTTGTTCCCCACAAAATATTGTTTTTTCACTAAATGTTTGGATTTCTAAAATTATTGTGCACTGATTTTTCTAGAATAACTTTTGCTGCCGAATTATTCACTAACCTAGTTTATGATACATTTTTGTCATAGATTATAAATATACATAGGCCTATATTTTTTCATATTTGTTTATTTTATTTTTCTTTATAATGAAGTAGTCTGTATCTAGTAGATTGTGAAAGAATGATTATCAGTTCCACACACAGAGATATATACATTCTACATTTATTTAAATGAGGGAAAAAAACTTCACTGGTATCGGATCGGAATTGGTATCGGAGGCAAAAAAGGCGGATCGGTGCATCCCTAGTTTTGTCCTCGGTTCGTTCTAATTTTGTGCTGGTTTCATGCTGGATTTGTGTTGATTTGATGCTGGTTTTGTTCTGATTTTGTGCTGGTTTCATACTGATATTGTCCTAGATTTGCACTGGTTTTGTCCTGGATTTGTGCTGGTTTAGTCCTGGATTTGTGCTGGTTTTGTGCTGGATTTGTCCTGGAGTTTTCCTGGAGTTTTCCTGGAGTTTTCCTGGAGTTTTCCTGGAGTTGTCCTGGTTTTGTCCTGGAGTTGTCCTGGAGTTGTCCTGGAGTTGTCCTGGAGTTGTACTGGATTTGTACTGGATTTGTACTGATTTTGTCCTTGATTTGTGCTGGTTTTGTGCTGGATTTGTCCTGCTTTTGTGCTGGTTTTGTCCTGGAGTTGTGCTGGTTTTGTCCTGGAGTCCTGGATTTGTCCTGGAGTTTTCCTGGAGTTTTCCTGGAGTTTTCCTGGAGTTTTCCTGGAGTTGTCCTGGTTTTGTCCTGGAGTTGTCCTGGAGTTGTCCTGGAGTTGTCCTGGAGTTGTCCTGGAGTTGTACTGGAGTTGTACTGGATTTGTCCTTGATTTGTCCTTGATTTGTGCTGGATTTGTCCTGGATTTGTGCTGGTTTTGTCCTGCTTTTGTCCTGGATTTGTCCTGGATTTGTATTGGTTTTGTCCTGGATTTGTGCTGGATTTGTCCTGGTTTTGTACTGCTTTTGTGCTGGTTTTGTCCTGGTTTTGTCCTGGATTTGTCCTGGATTTGTCCTGGATTTGTCCTGCTTTTGTCCTGCTTTTGTCCTGCTTTTGTCCTGGAGTTGTCCTGGAGTTGTCCTGCTTTTGTGCTGGTTTTGTGCTGGTTTTGTCCTGGAGTTGTCCTGGAGTTGTCCTGGAGTTGTACTGGAGTTGTACTGGAGTTGTACTGGATTTGTACTGGATTTGTACTGGAGTTGTACTGGAGTTGTACTGGATTTGTACTGGATTTGTACTGATTTTGTCCTTGATTTGTGCTGGTTTTGTGCTGGATTTGTCCTGCTTTTGTGCTGGTTTTGTCCTGGAGTTGTGCTGGTTTTGTCCTGGATTTGTGCTGGTTTTGTCCTGGTTTTGTACTGGTTTTGTCCTGGATTTGTGCTGGATTTGTCCTGGTTTTGTCCTAGTTTTGTGCCGGTTTTGTCCTAGTTTTGTGCCGGTTTTGTCCTGGATTTGGTGCCGGTTTTGTCCTGGATTTGGTGCCGGTTTTGTGCTGGTTTCTTACTGGTTTTGTGTGGATTTGGTGGTTTGCGTGCCTCTGTATGTCGTTCTTGTGTTTCTGATCTCTGTAATCAGTAAGAGTGTGAACGAGCAGAAAGCAGAAGCCATCATGCGGTCCTCTAGGGATCGTCACAGGTGTGTGAACAGGAAGTAGAATCACGAGCACCTGCACTGAAAGCGTCAGCGTTGCGGTCAGTGTTTTATTTCCAGCGATGATGTCATGTTGTCTGCTCATTTGCATCAGCGGTTCTTGTGTTTTCGCTCACACTGAAGCGTGTTCATGCGGAGCTGCTTTATTCAAATGTCCTGAGATGATCCAGCCGTTCATTTGAATGAATCAGCTGAAGATAACGGCCCGTGACTGACCGCTGAAGGTCACTTTCGTTTCATGGGACAGACGCTCCGAATGTCTCTCCGTCTCTCACCTGACGGACTTGTTTCTGTTCTTGAATGTCCCTGCAGTGAAGGTTGAGTGTTGTTTGGTCGTGGAGTTTCTCCTACGTGATTCTGTGCTGACTCTTCATGTGTACGGTGAAGTTTGTCATCATCTCGTGTTTAAACATGTTCCTGAGGGAAATAGATTCGGTTTTGAGTCTCACAGTTAGAAAGGCAGACAGAAACTGATTGGTTTTGTCCTGTGAGTTTGTAATGAAGTGAACGAGTCATGGATCTCTGAAGCAGATTGATTCCTGTATCTGAGACCCATCATGATGCTTTTAGGTGTTTGCTGGATCTCTCTGGCTTCTGCAGTTTGATTCATTTTTGTGTTGTGGTTAAAGTTTTGCCTAAAAATGAGAATGTGCTGGAAATGTGCTCACCCTCAGTTCATCCAAGATTAGGATGAGTGTGTTTCTTCATCAGATTTGGAGACATGTAGCATTGCATCAGTGTCTCAGCAATG
>NW_015558653.1:63823-64906 GCF_001515605.1 Sinocyclocheilus anshuiensis
ATTATTGTGATGTTTTTATCAGCTGTTTGGACTCCCATTCTGACGGCACCCATTCACTGCAGAGCATCCATTGCTGAGACACTGATGCAATGCTACATTTCTCCAAACCTGATGAAGAAACAAACTCATCCTGATCTCGGATGGCCTTTCAGCTAATGTTCATTTTCAGGTGAACTGTTCCTTTAACTCGAGTTCTCTGATGATTTTTCATGCAGATTGTAGAGAGACTGTCCTCCGTCTCCAGTGTCACGGCTTTATTTGAAGTCTCTCGGAACGGAGAAACGGATTCTTTCTCTGACCTTCTTCGGTTTCATCTTTAACCTTGATGCACCAGTTCAGGTGTTGTTGATCCAGTCTGTGTGTCTGATCTTTATCGTGTTTTGTCGTGAGGGATGCAGAGCTCAAATGTGTGTTCTTTGCACGGCTTCTTGCAGCTGAAATCTTCCTGTGAGTCAGTGGAGCTTCAGAGAAAGAGTAACTGAGTTTAAAGCTGGCGTGTGTCTATGAAATAACACAAGCGCCATAATGAGCATAATTAGCTTGGCTATATTGAGGATCATTCCTGTCATCTTAGCCTTCAGTCTGAGTGTTCAAATCAGATTTTTCTGCATGTTTATCTCATTGGATTGATTGATTGATTTTTTATTTTAATGTTAATTAAATTTTAGTTAATTGAATTCATAAAACTTGATTAATTTAATTAAATCTTAAATTGCAATCAAATTAAAATATAACAATTCCTTTGAACAATAAGGAAAAACAAAACATTGCATTTTTATTTATTTAAATTTTTTTAAATTCTAATCCGTATTATATCTTGTAATAATTTCTTTAAGTTAATCCAAACTTTTATGTTGGGGAGTTGTAGTGAAGATCTTTGCATTTCTGTGTGTTTAAATTATTTTTTTTGTATTATTATCATTATTATGATGAAGTGTGCAGCCCTGCTTTTGATTTATTCACTGGAAACACAGTTGTAGGAATCGAAGCGTGTATATTGTGTGTGTGATTGTGTGTGTGTGTGAGTGTGTGTGTGTGAGTGTGTGTGTGTGAGTGTGTGTGTGTGTGAGTGTGTGTGTGTGT
>NW_015558653.1:65091-66262 GCF_001515605.1 Sinocyclocheilus anshuiensis
TGTGTGTGTGTGTGTGTGTGTGTGTGTGTGTGTGAAATATTGTAGCTTGTTTAATTATTTAGTGTTCAGTGTGTCTGGAGTTCAGCTTTATTATTCATATCTGCTGAAAACAGGAAAACTGGTGCTGACATCATGCTATATAATGCTGAGAGATCACATCAAATGATTAAAAAACGAAAGAAATCATTGAGTAAATAATTATTTTGAAAGTTTAAAACATTTAACTTATGATGTTGTTTGTAATTTGGTTTAATTGTCAGTCTGTACATGTGCATCAGATGAGCATCGTTTGCTCTTTTCTTTAGTGCTCTTTTCAAACTAAACGTTTTAGACCGGTGCATTTTATTCTGTTTTGCGTCCGGCTGTTTTTGAACCCATAATATTTTCTTCCATCATTTTTCTTTTAATCATAACATTTTATACGGTGTAAAATGCTAATCCACAGCAGGGTTCTTCCAAATTCTGTTTTTTGTGTTTTAATTTTAATGGGTTAAATACATTTTAATTATCAAAATGCATGTCTAGTCAATTAATAATATTTGTGAAAAAAAATTAGGTTTTATTCAATGTTTTAAAATGTAATCAAATGAAAATATAACAGTTCCTGAACATTGCATTTGTATTTGATGTCTAATATAAAATTATAAATAATGATCTATTTCTGTCATAATTTTTTTTTAGTTACTTAAATGTTAACTGGAATAAAATAACATAACATAAAAAACTTATTTTATTTTTTGTCACACACACACACACATATATATATATATATATATATATATATACACTTTTTTTAGTTTAACTTAAGAAAAATACAAAATAATTAAAACTAAAATGAAATTAATAATTACTAAAAGTGAAAATTTCTAAAACTTTAAAATTAAAATTAAAACAGAAGATATCAAAATCAGTTCAAAATATTTATAAAAACTATAATAGTATCTCAACTATAACAGATACTATAATATGCTAAAATAACACTGATCCACACACTCACTCTCACACACGTTCTTGTATCGTTTTAGTTATTGGTTTCTCTAATCTCTCTCATTCTGCATCTGCTCTTTATTTCACAGCTCAATAGATGATTTTCTCCTCGTGTCTATTTAGGGAAATCCTCTGTGCCCTTTCTCTACATCTCTCTCTCTCTCTCTCTCTCTCTGTCTCTCTC
>NW_015558653.1:66388-69373 GCF_001515605.1 Sinocyclocheilus anshuiensis
ACTTTCCCGGAGAAGTGTCGCCTCTCTCGGCGTCTGTTCTGTGCAGTGAGCGGCAGAGAAGCAGCTCATTCAGTTGGCTGCACCGCAGCCGACTCATCAATAAACGAGTACAAAACAGAGTTTCCAAGCACCTGTCGCTTACTGATTGTTTGGAATTATAAATATGAGCGTAGTTCGTCTGTTAATATCACATGCACTTTTTAGTTTGTTGTTGTTTTTAGTTTGTTACTCAGACGCAGGCAGTGCGCTGCATGAGACAAAAAAGTAATATAGCCAAAACAACCGCATAGCCGCTCTTTAGTGTAGATGCATGTTGATTTTATCAGACGATGCCACGATTATAAATGAGAGTGACTCCTGGTTAACATGTATTAAAAGGGGTCGTGTTTAGTCACTATTTAGTGTGGAATTTTTTGACTATATTCACTCATCATGACAGTAAAATAGGGCATTCTAAGTCAATATACTGCAGTATTTCCTCTCAATCAGTAGAGAATATGGTTAACACCCGGTCATGCATGAGAAAAAAAATACCGTCATGTACCGTGAAAGCGGTATAATTTTGAAAAATACCGTGATATACATTTTTGGTCATACCGCCCAGCACTAGGAGCACCCCTAGTTAGATGAGTAAATAAATCCACACAAACCATCAGATGAAAACAGGTCGAGAGGTTCAGCTGTACCGCGTCCTCTGTCTTTGACCTTCTCTTCACATCGACGCATCTAGAGCTGCTTGCACGCTGCGATACAAGACTTTAGCTCGTGTTTCGGTACAGTTGACAGAATTGTCACTTGCCTAATCGGTCATTGTTGCATCGTCACAAAAATTTTTTATTTTCACGTCTTATAAAGCCATTCGGTACTCGCGCTCTCCAGAGGCACTTTTCTGTGCGCTCAGTCACATCCAAAGCGCGCGCTGTGGTCAAATTGAGTTTGTTGCGCTTAAGTGGCCAAATACACACAAAATGACGTCAAAATGGTCGTCCTCGCGAGTATCCTGATAAGCACTGTCGGTTTTGTCTTAAGTTAATGTAAACAGTTGCAAAAGAAAACGCATGTGTATCAGTTAGGCCTATTGGATCCGTGAAATAGGTCTTGTGATAGCAGCCTAATAAAGCTGTGCTGTCTGTCATTAATATTAATCAAACAACGAAAAACAGAGACAATCCTTCACTGCTCTTGACTAAATAATGTTTTGTTGAATAACTTTAATATGTTAATTTGCAGTTTATTACATTTCTGTAGCCTATTTAAAACATGTTCATATTTTAGAAAATGTAGTTAATATTTGCATCATTAATGATTTACAAAAATCAGTGTTTTTTTTTTTTTTTTATGAGACTGTATTAATTTTTAAGCTTTTAATCTATTTCAATTACCAAAAACCTTTTTTTTTTTTTTTTTTTACCAAAAACAAGTCCGTTCTTGGTCTTAATAATTATTGAAGTAATCAATATTTGCTCTCCTTTGATTTATTGATTTGTTAGTCATAGACAATGTTCAGTCATTCGGTCAGAATCAGAATAAAGCTCTTTCATCTTCTGCCTGTTATAATATAATGCTGTAGATTAATGTGTGTCGACGGTTTTCAGAGCAGAGACCAGATTTAGACGCTTTACCCACAACCTCCTAAACTCTCTCTCACACACTCTCTCTCACACTCTCACACACACACACTCACACACACTCTCTCTCACACACACACACTCACACACACTCTCACACCTTTCATGAGAGTCTGAGCAAAGGTTGGTCAAAAGTTCACAAACACAAATTCATAACAGTCAGCAAAACACTCTTCACTTCTAAATATTTATTCTATTCTAATTCTATTATAAATATTAATTTCCTATATAGCTTTGTCTTACATTATGACAATATTTATTAAAAAGTGAATCATAAACTGGAAAAAACATTGGCGTAGGAACAATTTTCACTTTGAAATTGCTAGTAAATTGCACAATTCATTACAAAGAAACAGCAACCAACACATTGAACTAAATGTGAAATTGTGGAGTAGAAAGACTGAATTAGTATTTTCTTACTATTTTCTAACATACTCCTTTAATCTTTGTTTATAACTTAGGAAAAATATTTTTACAGGGTATGGCTATTATTTATTAAACTAAAACTATTAAAAACATTTTTTAAGTAAAGTTGAAATGAAATAAAATATAAATATTAGATGAAAAACTTAAATTAAAAATAAAATATAAATATTAGATAAAAAGCTAAAGGACAATTAGAAATGTTGCCTTGGCTGAAATAAGTTACTAACATTAATAAATAACTAAAAATTAAATAAAACTAAATATAAATTTAACCTAAATAGTAGCATTTGAAAATCTGATGTTTAACTTTCTTAGTTCTTAAAACTGTATCAAGTGTTATATATTAGACCGCAGAACACAGCATGACCCGGTCAAAACTCACAGTGTGAATCTACACACATCCTTAATGAACACAGTAATTAACACCCTCACACACACACTTCACACACAACACACACGCCAACATATTCCCAACACAACACCTCAACACACACACGTTCTGCTTTCCCACGATCATAAATATTCACAAATAACTGCAGGAATCACAGTGCTGATGTAATCTTTAATTGTATATAGGCTATACTCACTACTGTTCAAAACTCTGTGGTCAGTGAGATTCGTTTTTAGAAAGAAATAAACGCTTTTACTCATCAAGGCTGCATTAAATTGATCAAAGGTGGCAGTAAAGACGTTTATAATGTTACAAAATATTTCTATTTCAAATTAATGCTGTTCTTTTGAACTTTCTGTTCATCTGTGAATCCTAAAAAATAAAATGTATCACGGTTTCCACAAAAATATTAATGTTTTCAACACTGATAATAATCAGAAATGTTTCTTGAGCAGCAGCATATTATACTGATTTCTGAAGATCATGTGACACTGAAGACTGGAGTAATGATGCTGAAAATACAGCTGCGCATCACAGAAA
>NW_015558653.1:69425-72847 GCF_001515605.1 Sinocyclocheilus anshuiensis
ACACAGACACACACACACACACACACAGACAGACAGACGCACACACACACACACACACACACACACTGACTGAATGTGTGTTTTGTCTCTTCAGCTCTGATGGTTCTCGTCAGCCTGTGACACTCAGAGACTCCAGCATCAGCCCTCAGCATGTCTGCTCTACAGGTACACACACTTCACACTGCAACAAAACATAAAATTATATTTGCATAACTTAAACCCTATTTTTTTTTAGGGTGGGTTATTTATTTACTTTTTTTTTTTGTATGTATATAATAAAAATCTAATTATATTTTGCATGAGGTAAATTAACCCCTATTTTAGGGGGTTGGTTTGTTAATTTATTTAATAAAAAACGTATTATATTTTGCATGAGATAAATAAACCTTATTTTTAGGGTGTGTTCGTTTATTATTTAAAAAAAATTAATTGATTTTTCTTTATAATTAATTATTTATTTTAAATAAACCCTATTTTTAGAATGTGGTATTTGGTATTTATTTATGTATGAGTGTTTTATTTATTTTTTCTTAATTTATTTTTAATATTTATTTGTTTATTTAAATTATTCATATTGATTTTCAAGGTTAAGATTATTTATTGCTTTTTATTTATTTGTACTTTTTTTTTTTTTGCATTGTTATAATTTTCAATTATTAAAATTCTCATGACTGTAGTTGATATTTGTTTGAAATATTTTCAAATTGTGCCAAATCACTTTATTAATTTACATAACTATTAATTTAAAAGTAATATTTTAGATAAAAAGTCATTACAGTAATGATAATGTGTTTAATGGTTCTTTTTTTTTTTTTTGCAAAATAAATAATATCTCACATAAAGTGTTCAATAGGTTCTTTTGTTTTCTGTATAGTACATGTTAGAGTGTAGAGTGAATTGTTGGATGTCTCTCAGGCGTCATGGCCGCCGGGCACCGAGTGTGTGGCCAAGTATAATTTCCAGGGCAGCACAGAGCAGGACCTGCCCTTCTGCAAAGGAGACCTGCTGACCATCATCGGCGTAACCAAGGTAACGGCCAATCAGCAAACACCTGCTGATGTCGTGTGCACCTTTAATGTCTGAAAGCTTCTAATGAGAGACACGTCTGGTATTTACTAAATATTGTTTATCAGAAATGTCATTGATGGTCATTTTTAAACTTCTATGAAAATTGTAGATTTTCTCTAAAATATTAAACTGAAAGTGCTATTTTTGTGTATATTGTAGGAAAAATGTATAAATAATTGTATATATTTTTCTATATTAATTGAAGTTTTATAGATATTAAAAATAGTTTAGAGAGTTTACCATGGAAATATACTTTTTTGCTTATATGGCATATATATATATATATATATATATATACACACACACACAAACACTATTAATTTATTTAATGCATATAAGCAGAAAAGGATATTTCCATGGTAAACTCACTATTTTTAATAATATTATTATTTTTTATATTATTTACTTATATAGTATTTTTCATGCATGGAATGCAACTCAAAGTGCTTCACGTGCATAAAACAAATATTAAGAATACAATATCAGTATAAAATAATAAAAACTTTATGAACAAATATAGAACAATCAAAAGAAAATAAAGCAACAAATAACAAGTATAAACAAGTATGTTAAAAAAAAAAAGTAAAATAAAATGTTCTTAAAAATTACACTCTTCACACACTATTATAATCATAAGCAACTTTAAAGAGATATGTCTTAACCCGCCTTTTAAAAATATGAATACTAGTGGACACTTCATTTTGTAAACAGTTCCTAATTTTTTGAGCATGTGCCAAAATCCCAGCACTAGAGGATCATGACGTACGGTTAGGAATATATCTTCACAGACACTCAGAAATGTAAGAAGGTGCCAAATTATGCAATGTTTTATAAACTAATCTTAAAATCAATCCTTTGATGAACTGTTAACCAATGTAATTCCATTAAAACCGGTGTAATATGTTCTCGCTGCATTTTGTATCAAGTGTAGCTTAAATAGAGAGCCCTTAGGTAAGCCACTATATTAATTAATATTAATGAGACTTGAAACTCAAATCACAATATATGTAATTTTTTTACATTGGTGAAACAAAATTTAGCTTCATATCTGTTGCAGTGAATGTATTGTGCTTTTGTCGTAAATGTTGACATGTAGATATTGAATCGTCATCAAACTCCAACAAACACATTCAGTTATAATTTCAGCTCTATCAGGCGTGTTGTCATGTGCATGTTCTCCATTGATTGATTGATTGATTTATTGATTCAGGACCCAAACTGGTACAAAGCGAAGAACTCTGTTGGCCGAGAGGGAATGATTCCAGCAAACTACGCCCAGAAGAGAGAAGGAGTCAAATCCGGAGGAAAGCTCAGTCTGATGCCGTGAGTTCATGATCCTCATTCAGACTCGAGCCCTGCTGAATTGTGGGTGATGGTTGTCTGTGTTCCCCTTGGTTTGGCTGATGGTGGCTTTATTGTTGAAGGTTTTGAGAATGAAAGCATAGCAGAGCTGGAGTCTGTTTCTGTGCTTCTGCTGCTGGAGACGCTTCTGAATAAGACGTTTGATGCTCCAGAGTCTCACACACACACACACACACACACACACACACACACACACACACATAGAAAATGCTTTATGCAATTATGCAAATCCACCTCAAACACACACATTCTCTCTCACACACACACTCGCTCACAAACACACTCATTAACTCACAAACACACATTGGTTCACGTACACACACATACACACACTCGCTCACAAATATTCAATTACACTCACTCACTCACACAAACACACACTCGCTCACAAACACTCACACTTACTAAATCACAAACACACATTCGTTCACAAACACACACTCGCTCACAAATACTCAATTACACTTACTCACACAAACACACACTCACACTTGCTCACAAACACACACTCACACAAACACACACAAACACACACACTCGCTCACAAACACACACTCACACAAACACACACAAACACACTCGCTCACAAACACACACACTCACACTTGCTCACAAACACTCTCACACAAACACACACTCGCCCACAAACACACACTCACCCACAAACACACACTCGCCCACAAACACACACTCGCTCACAAACACACACTCGCTCACAAACACTCACTCACACTAACACACACACTCACACTTGCTCACAAACACTCACTCGCTCACAAACACATACTCACATACAAACATACACACACTTGCTCACAAATACTCATTTACACTCACTCACTCACACAAACACTCACACTTGCTCACAACCACTCACTCACACTTACTAACTCACAAACACACACACTCAAACTTGCTCACAAACACTCACTCACACTCACTCACTCACAAACACACACACTCACACAAACACACACTCGCTTACAAACACA
>NW_015558653.1:73067-80567 GCF_001515605.1 Sinocyclocheilus anshuiensis
CACTCACACAAACACACACTCGCTCACAAACACATAGAAAACGCTTTATGCCATTATGCAAATCCACCTCAAACACACACATTCTCTCTCACACACACACTCGCTCACAAACACACTCATTAACTCACAAACACACATTGGTTCACGTACACACACATACACACACTCGCTCACAAATATTCAATTACACTCACTCACACAAACACACACTCGCTCACAAATACTCACACTTACTAAATCACAAACACACATTCGTTCACAAACACACACTCGCTCACAAACACATAGAAAACGCTTTATGCCATTATGCAAATCCACCTCAAACACACACATTCTCTCTCACACACACACTCGCTCACAAACACACTCATTAACTCACAAACACACATTGGTTCACGAACACACACATACACACACTCGCTCACAAACACACACTCGCTCACAAATATTCAATTACACTCACTCACACAAACACACACTCGCTCAAAAACACTCACACTTACTAAATCACAAACACACATTCGTTCACAAACACACATTCGTTCACAAACACACACTCGCTCACAAACACACTCGCTCACAAACACTCACTCACACAAACACACACTCTCACACTTGCTCACAAACACTCACTTACACTCACACAAACACACACTTGCTTACAAACACACACTCGCTCACAAACACTTACTTACACTCACACAAACACACACTCTCACACTTGCTCACAAACACTCACTTACACTCACACAAACACACACTCGCTTACAAACACACACTCGCTCACAAACACTCACTTACACTCACACAAACACACACTCACTCACAAACACTCACACTCACACAAACACACACTCTCACACTTGCTCACAAACACTCACTTACACTCACACAAACACACACTCTCACACGTTCACAAACACTCACTTACACTCACACAAACACACACTCGCTTACAAACGTTCACACACTCGCTCACAAATACCCAATTACAC
Source organism: Sinocyclocheilus anshuiensis (assembly GCF_001515605.1). Taxonomy (NCBI): domain Eukaryota; kingdom Metazoa; phylum Chordata; class Actinopteri; order Cypriniformes; family Cyprinidae; genus Sinocyclocheilus; species Sinocyclocheilus anshuiensis. The sequence goes on from NW_015558653.1 coordinate 74,063, forward strand.
TTACTCACACAAACACACACACTCGCTCACAAACACTCACTCACACAAACACACACACTCACACTTGCTCACAAACACACACTCACACAAACACACACACTCACACAAACACACTCGCTCACAAACACACACTCGCTCACAAACACACTCATTAACTCACAAACACACATTGGTTCACGAACACACACATACACACACTCGCTCACAAACACACAATCGCTCACAAATATTCAATTACACTCACTCACACAAACACACACTCGCTCAAAAACACTCACACTTACTAAATCACAAACACACATTCGTTCACAAACACACACTCGCTCACAAATACTCAATTACACTTACTCACACAAACACACACTCACACTTGCTCACAAACACACACTCACACACACACACACAATCACTCACAAACACACACACTCACACAAACACACACTCACTTACAAACACATTCGCTCACAAACACAAACTCGCTCACAAACACTCACTCACACAAACACACACACTCGCTCACAAACACATACTCACTCACAAACATACACACACTCGCTCACAAATACTCATTTACACTCACTCACCCAAACACTCACACTTGCTCACAAACACACAGTTGCTCACAAACACACACTTGCTCACAAACACTCACTTACACTCACACAAACACACTCTCACACTTGCTCACAAACACTCACTTACACTCACACAAACACACACTCGCTTACAAACACACACTCGCTCACAAACACTCACTTACACTCACACAAACACACACTCGCTTACAAACACACACTCGCTCACACAAACACACACACTCACACAAACACACACTCACTTACAAACACATTCGCTCACAAACACAAACTCGCTCACAAACACTCACTCACACTTACTAACTCACAAACACATTCGTTCACAAACACACACTCGCTCACAAATACTCAATTACACTCACTCACACAAACACACACTCACACTTGCTCACAAACACTCACTCGCTCACAAACACATACTCACATACAAACATACACACACTTGCTCACAAATACTCATTTACACTCACTCACTCACACAAACACTCACACTTGCTCACAACCACTCACTCACACTTACTAACTCACAAACACACACACTCAAACTTGCTCACAAACACTCACTCACACTCACTCACTCACAAACACACACACTCAAACTTGCTCACAAACACTCACTCACACTCACTCACTCACAAACACACACACTCAAACTTGCTCACAAACACTCACTCACACTTACTAACTCACAAACACATTCGTTTACAAACACACTCGCTCACAAACACACACTCGCTCACAAATACTTAATTACACTTACTCACACAAACACTCACACTTGCTCACAAACACACACTCACACAAACACACACTCGCAAACACACACTCGCTCACAGATACTCAATTACACTTACTCACACAAACACACACACTCGCTCACAAACACTCACTCACACTTACACAAACACATGCGCACACACAGTTTAAGACAGTGAAACTCTTGGTTGTGATGATCGTTACTCATCGGGTTTCTCAGTAAATGAGTGAAAAGCTGAAGTGAAATACAGTGACGCATCAGCGTGTCCCGGCAGAGCTGTGACGTCATCCGCTTGCATCAGAGATCAGCTGCTTCTTCAAACCAAACAGCATTAATGCATGAAGTCCAGAGCCCTACATAGAATAACTTATAGTACATGTATAACAGTCAGTGACACATCAGTATACTGAAGCATTTCTACATTCGTATGACTTCACTTCCTGTTTCGATTTTAACTGTCAACAGAACATTTATTTATGCATTTATTTTTTATGCATATATATATGCATATACAGCCCTAATATATATATAGTTTCCATAAAAGATAATGTATAATTATATGTAATTTTATCATATACAGATTTTTTTTAGTGTTTATGTTTCTATCTAGCTTCATTTTTATTTCAGTTTTTAGTAACTTTAGTACTATAACTTAAACTTATTTTATTTCAGTTAGTTGCCAAGGCAGCATTTCTAATTTTTTTAGTTCTTTTTTTTCTAATTTTATTTTACATTTTTTAAAAAGATTTGAATGTAATTTTTTTTATTTTATTTCAGCTTAAATTCAGTAAAAGACTATTTTTAATAGTTTTAGTTAACAATAACAACACTGATCATATGTTGAAATAAATCACTTCTACACGAGAGCCGAAGGGAATGTCTGCAGAACGATGATGTCAGATTCATCAGGAAGTTACTGAAATCAAAAGAACAGCAAATAATGTAATGTCTGAATGTCTAGACGAATATCTGACTTTTGAGTTTGAACATGTTTGAGTTGCATGATTCTGTTACTGTCCGTCTCACCTGAAGTCTCTCTATACTGTACATACTGTATGATCTCATAAAGGCTTAAAAAATAAATGAGTTTGACTGATTGCTCTGTTTGTCAGATGGTTTCACGGTAAGATCACGCGTGAGCAGGCGGAGCGGCTGCTGTATCCGCCGGAGACGGGGCTGTTCCTGGCGCGCGAGAGCACTAATTACCCCGGAGACTACACGCTGTGTGTGAGCTGCGACGGCAAGGTGGAGCACTACCGCATCATCTATCACAGCGGGAAACTGTCCATCGACGAGGAGGAGTACTTCGACAACCTCATGCAGCTGGTGGAGGTGTGTGTGTGTGTGTGTGCGAGCGTGTGTGAGTGTGTGTGAGTGCGAGTGTGAGTGTGTGTGAGTGCGAGTGTGAGTGTGTGTGAGTGCGAGTGTGAGTGTGTGTGAGTGCGAGTGTGAGTGTGTGTGAGTGCGAGTGTGAGTGTGTGTGAGTGCGAGTGTGAGTGTGTGTGAGTGCGAGTGTGAGTGTGTGTGAGTGCGAGTGTGAGTGTGTGTGAGTGCGAGTGTGAGTGTGTGTGAGTGCGAGTGTGAGTGTGTGTGAGTGCGAGTGTGAGTGTGTGTGAGTGCGAGTGTGAGTGTGTGTGAGTGCGAGTGTGAGTGTGTGTGAGTGCGAGTGTGAGTGTGTGTGAGTGCGAGTGTGAGTGTGTGTGAGTGCGAGTGTGAGTGTGTGTGAGTGCGAGTGTGAGTGTGTGTGAGTGCGAGTGTGAGTGTGTGTGAGTGCGAGTGTGAGTGTGTGTGAGTGCGAGTGTGAGTGTGTGTGAGTGCGAGTGTGAGTGTGTGTGAGTGCGAGTGTGAGTGTGTGTGAGTGCGAGTGTGAGTGTGTGTGAGTGCGAGTGTGAGTGTGTGTGAGTGCGAGTGTGAGTGTGTGTGAGTGCGAGTGTGAGTGTGTGTGAGTGCGAGTGTGAGTGTGTGTGAGTGCGAGTGTGAGTGTGTGTGAGTGCGAGTGTGAGTGTGTGTGAGTGCGAGTGTGAGTGTGTGTGAGTGCGAGTGTGAGTGTGTGTGAGTGCGAGTGTGAGTGTGTGTGAGTGCGAGTGTGAGTGTGTGTGAGTGCGAGTGTGAGTGTGTGTGAGTGCGAGTGTGAGTGTGTGTGAGTGCGAGTGTGAGTGTGTGTGAGTGCGAGTGTGAGTGTGTGTGAGTGCGAGTGTGAGTGTGTGTGAGTGCGAGTGTGAGTGTGTGTGAGTGCGAGTGTGAGTGTGTGTGAGTGCGAGTGTGAGTGTGTGTGAGTGCGAGTGTGAGTGTGTGTGAGTGCGAGTGTGAGTGTGTGTGAGTGCGAGTGTGAGTGTGTGTGAGTGCGAGTGTGAGTGTGTGTGAGTGCGAGTGTGAGTGTGTGTGAGTGCGAGTGTGAGTGTGTGTGAGTGCGAGTGTGAGTGTGTGTGAGTGCGAGTGTGAGTGTGTGTGAGTGCGAGTGTGAGTGTGTGTGAGTGCGAGTGTGAGTGTGTGTGAGTGCGAGTGTGAGTGTGTGTGAGTGCGAGTGTGAGTGTGTGTGAGTGCGAGTGTGAGTGTGTGTGAGTGCGAGTGTGAGTGTGTGTGAGTGCGAGTGTGAGTGTGTGTGAGTGCGAGTGTGAGTGTGTGTGAGTGCGAGTGTGAGTGTGTGTGAGTGCGAGTGTGAGTGTGTGTGAGTGCGAGTGTGAGTGTGTGTGAGTGCGAGTGTGTGTGTGTGAGTGCGTGTGCGTGTGAGTGTGTGTGAGTGCGAGTGTGTGTGTGTGTGTGTCTGTGTGTGAGTTTTTGAGTGCGTGCAAGTGTGTTTGTGTGTGAGTTTGTGAGTGTGTGTGTCTTGAGGCATCCCTCACATTCTCTAGTCTTGTTTCTCATTCTCGTCCCGTTTCTCTCGATGGCGTGTCATAACAAGCTGCTCATGAATCAATGTCACACACACATCTTGTGAAACGACTGTAAACAAGAACAGACCTGAGTGTGTGTGTGTGTGTTTGCTCTTGAATGTGATTTAAGAGTTTTTTTCTGCCCTCTAGTGGCTCCTGTGTTTCTGTGAAACTCAAATGATCATCTAAACAAGTTTATGATGAAGAGAATTATTCTGTGCTGCAGATATTAAAGCAGATTAGTGATCATGATCTAGACATGTCCAGTTAGAAATGGTTTTCATTTTGCATTTCAATGAATAACAAAAGAGCAAAATTAAAAAATATATATTTAACTGTGTGTTTGTGTGTGTGTGTGTGTGCGCGTGTGTGTGTGTGTGTGTGTGTGTGTTCGCAGTGTGTGTCTGTGTGTGTGTTTGCAGCATTACACCAAAGATGCTGATGGTCTTTGCACGCGACTCATTAAACCCAAGCTGATGGAGGGGACGGTTGCAGCACAGGACGAGTTCTCCAGGAGTGAGTGTCTCATTGTGTCTCATAGCAGTGTTTATTTACTATTATAGATTTGTTTATATTCTGAAGTAGTTTTTAATTGATACTTTCCGGTTTCAATTGAATTCTAGTTATAATTTTGTTTTGTGCTTTTGTCAATTTTTTTAGTTTTTGTTTATGAGATATTACTATATACAAAAGCAGTGTTAAGTCGCTGGGGTATATTTGTAGCAATAGCCAACAATACATTGTATGGGTCAAAATTATAGATTTCTCTTTTATGCCAAAAATCATTAGGATATTAAGTAAAGATCATGTTCCATGAAGATATATGTAAGTTTCCTACCGTAAATATATCAAAACTTAATATTTGATTAGTAATATGCATTGCTAAGAACTTAATTTGAATGAGTGCGTATGTGTGCGTGCGCGTGAGTGTGTGAGTGCGTGCGCGTGTGCGTGTGAGTGTGTGTGAGTGCGAGTGTGTGTGTGTGTGTGTCTGTGTGTGAGTTTTTGAGTGCGTGCAAGTGTGTTTGTGTGTGAGTTTGTGAGTGTGTGTGTCTTGAGGCATCCCTCACATTCTCTAGTCTTGTTTCTCATTCTCGTCCCGTTTCTCTCGATGGCGTGTCATAACAAGCTGCTCATGAATCAATGTCACACACACATCTTGTGAAACGACTGTAAACAAGAACAGACCTGAGTGTGTGTGTGTGTGTTTGCTCTTGAATGTGATTTAAGAGTTTTTTTCTGCCCTCTAGTGGCTCCTGTGTTTCTGTGAAACTCAAATGATCATCTAAACAAGTTTATGATGAAGAGAATTATTCTGTGCTGCAGATATTAAAGCAGATTAGTGATCATGATCTAGACATGTCCAGTTAGAAACGGTTTTCATTTTGCATTTCAATGAATAACAAAAGAGCAAAATTAAAAAATATATATTTAACTGTGTGTTTGTGTGTGTGTGTGTGTGTGTGTGTGCGCGTGTGTGTGTGTGTCTGTGTGTGTGTTTGCAGCATTACACCAAAGATGCTGATGGTCTTTGCACGCGACTCATTAAACCCAAGCTGATGGAGGGGACGGTTGCAGCACAGGACGAGTTCTCCAGGAGTGAGTGTCTCATTGTGTCTCATAGCAGTGTTTATTTACTATTATAGATTTGTTTATATTCTGAAGTAGTTTTTAATTGATACTTTCCGGTTTCAATTGAATTCTAGTTATAATTTTGTTTTGTGCTTTTGTCAATTTTTTTAGTTTTTGTTTATGAGATATTACTATATACAAAAGCAGTGTTAAGTCGCTGGGGTATATTTGTAGCAATAGCCAACAATACATTGTATGGGTCAAAATTATAGATTTCTCTTTTATGCCAAAAATCATTAGGATATTAAGTAAAGATCATGTTCCATGAAGATATATGTAAGTTTCCTACCGTAAATATATCAAAACTTAATATTTGATTAGTAATATGCATTGCTAAGAACTTCATTTGAACAACTTTAAAGATGATTTTCTCAATATTTAGATTTTTTTGCACCCTCAGATTCCAGATTTTCAAATATTGTCCTATCCTAACAAACCATACATCAATGGAAATATTATTTATTCAGCTTTCAGATGACGAAAAATTGACCCTTATGACTGGTTTTGTGCTCCAGGGTCACATTTACGTTTAATTTAATAATAATTCATTATTTATAACTCATTAGTTGAGTTTTAGCTTTGATTCAGTTGGTTAGTTTTTATTTATTTCCAGTTAATTATTTTATTTTAGTATTATTTACATACCA
>NW_015558653.1:82197-84240 GCF_001515605.1 Sinocyclocheilus anshuiensis
AGCGATGACTGATATTTAGATCATTTTATGTCAGTATCTGCTTCACTATTATAAAGATCTCTGTGATTTACATCACAAGCAGCAGAATTTCATCATATAAATATCAGCATCTGCAGCAAATAAAACTGAGCAGTTTTTTCCTCCAGATTCTCACTCTATCAGACTATATGAGCCATAAAGGCCTGATGGAGCAAATATGATTTTCAACACATGCAAACATTTTTATTTTTTATTTTTTTTTTAAGTCTGATGGATTCTGATTGGCCGTCAGTGTTTTTGTCAGCGCTTTACATCTGTGTGTGTGTGTGTGTGTGTGTGTGTGTGTGTGTGTGTGTGTGTTACAGTGAAGATATTTATACTTATTACGAAGTAATTATATTTCAAATAAACGCTGTTCTTTAACTGAGAACCATTATACCAATAATAAAAACCATTATTAATAATTGATCAAAAATAATAACTGATAATAATTAGGCAGCAAATTAAGCAGCATTAAAATGATTTCTGAAGGGGCACTGAAGACTGGAGTAATGATGCTAAAAATTCAGCTTCATTCTGTTGATTTTAAAATATCCTAAATAGAAAACCACTATTTAAAGTGTAATATTTCATAATATTATTGTTACTGTATTTTTGATCAAATAAATTCAATCTTCTTTCAAATAAAGAAAGAAATAAAAAGCCTTAATTATTTAAAACTTTTAACCACCAGTGTACATAAAATAATGCATGTGAATTAATAAGCAAATTATATTTTTATTAGGCCTGTAATATAAATCACTTTCCTATGCACAGCACTCGAAAGCAAAAGTCTTCAGATTTACAATGTTCTAGAGTAAGATTGAGTGATTTTTATAGATTTTTAAACATTTTCTTAGACACGTGAAATCACGGAAGAAAGCCTATATAGAGATATACATTGACTCTTAACTCAAGTCTCTGGTGTGTGTGCGTGTGCGTGTGCGTGTGCGTGTGCGCGTGCGCGTGTGCGTGTGTGTGTGTGTGTGCGCACGTACGTGTGTGTGTGTGTTGCAGTCAGCTGAGACACACTAACCTGGTGCAGTTATTAGGGGTGATCGTGGAGGAACAAGGCAGTTTGTGCATCGTGACAGAATACATGACTAAGGTCGGTGGTGTTTCTCTCAATGTCGCTGTCAAAAGTTGTATCGTGAGCTCATTTATGCCAATAGATTGCTTATGATCTACTGTGTGTGACAATGTTCTCTGTATTGTATTTATATTGTATTATGTTGTAGATGGTGGTAAGTGCATGTTTTATCTCTTTAATTTTGTAGCTGGAAGTAGTAAAGCATGAACATTTCAAAATAAGAGTCCCAGTCTATTTCGGGCTTGTTTATAATAAGTAATAATATGTTCTGCATTGTATCTCAATATGTTTTGAAAACCATATTGTATCTGAACAGCAACTTCACATTAATGAGTGAATGTGAAAAAAATGTCAAAGTTTTGAATGTTGCCATGTTATTAACATGTTTTTATTTCATTTAGCCTTGTTTTATTAATTAAAAATGTTTATATATATATATAAAATACGCACATACATATTTATGTATAATATTCAGGATTAATAAATATATCATTGTATGAAATTTTTAAAAATATGTCATCTGAGAATTACTGATGTTAACCCCATTGGAATGAATGAAATTTAATTAAATTCCTTTGACTTTATAACTCATGATTGCTCAAAATCAGTCCACATTTATGAAACCTATACATTTTTTTCTAACAAAACAACAATTATTACTCTGAAAGGTTTTTGAACAAATTAAATTAATTTTACTTGTACATGCTTTCACTTTCGGATGGAAAAAGTGATCATTTTTCCTGCTGCAATAGTTCGTCAATAGACAACATATTCATGTGTGTCTGTGTCTGTGTCTGTGTCTGTGTGTCTGTGTCTGTCTGTTTCTGTATGTCTGTCTGTGTGTCTGTGTCTGTCTGTTTCTGTATGTCTGTCTGTGTGTCTGTGTCTGTCTGTCTGTGTGTGTCTGTGTCTGTGTGTCTGTCTGTCTGTCTGTG
>NW_015558653.1:84426-86312 GCF_001515605.1 Sinocyclocheilus anshuiensis
ATTACCTGCGCTCTCGGGGCCGGACCGTGTTGGGAGGCGAGTGTCTGCTCAAGTTCTCTCTGTGAGTAAACCTCTCATTACACGCGTCTGTCAGTCTGTCGGGATCTTTAGTGTGTTTGTGTCCGTGTCGCAGTGACGTCTGCGAGGCCATGGAGTATCTGGAGGCCAATAACTTCGTGCACAGAGATCTGGCGGCTCGTAACGTCCTGGTGTCCGACGACAACATCGCCAAAGTCAGTGACTTCGGTCTGACTAAGGAGGCCTCGTCCACTCAGGACACGGCAAAACTGCCTGTCAAATGGACCTCGCCTGAGGCGCTGCGAGAGAAGGTACTGGTTTATGTCTTTCAAGAAAAGCTTCAGATTAAGATCGAAGCTCGTGTCTGGAAGTGACGTTCCTGCTGGATGTCGGAGATCACATTTTGCATTTAAAGCGTGTGAATGATTCGCTTTCGCTCTAGTTTTTCCCATTTGACTCGTTCTAAATTGTGAATTTCACAATTTTTTCGTTTGATTTTCAGAGAATCTCATCAGTACTAGTTTCATGGCATTGATAGATTTTTCTCTTGTGTTGTTGCAGAGGTTTTCTACGAAATCCGACGTGTGGAGTTACGGCGTTCTGCTGTGGGAGATTTACTCTTTCGGACGGGTGCCGTACCCCAGAATTGTAAGACATTCATTGTTTTCATTCTTTTGACAAGAAATGCACTGGAAATACAGCAAAAACAGTAATATTGTGAAATATTTTTACTATTTCATATAGCTGTTTTCTATGTGAATATCTGTTAAACTGTAATGTATTTCTGTGATGCGCAGCTGTATTTTCAGCATCATTACTCCAGTCTTCAGTGTCACATGATCTTCAGAAATCATTCTAATATGCTGATTTGCTGCTCAAGAAACATTTTACACATAGAAAACAGTTAATTTAAATAATAAAAATATTTCACAATATTACTGCTTTTGCTGTATTTCGGAACAAATAAATGCAGGCTTAGTGAGCAGAAGAGACTTCTTTAAAAAACATTAAAAATCTTACTGTTCAAAAACTTTTGACTGGTAGTGTGTATATATATATATATAGTTTTTTTTTTCCCTGTATGAGGGGCCGTACAAGCCATAATTCATTCTGGCACTCTCACACACTTACATTCTCCTTTCACATACATACATTTCTACCTTTATTTGACATCCATTACTTCCTGTTTAAGCAGGAAGTCACTCTCAGACCAGGATATACATGTGCAAGACTTGCTCAGCTCTTCCTCACAATTTTACAGTGATGCTATTCGAAGTCATCCTGTTTTCTTTTCGAGTACATGTTTTAAGTTTTTAATTTTAAAATATCTTTATGTAACCTACGTGTTCTACAGATCTGTGCACAAGTGTTATGATGCTGATTTTGATGGTTTTGTCAGGTCTCAATGCTAAGGACATTTTCTACTGGCCCGGTTTGGCCAGTGGTTTCAATTATTTACTTTAAAATGAATTACTTAATTTTCACAGGCCTTGCCACAATCAATCAATACATAAGACTTATTGTTTTCATGGTTGACTATAACATTGTATTGTAATAAATGATAACCATTTTTGCACAAATAGGTACAATAGTTCAAAGATAAAACCGAAATGAACCATGCTTTTTCAGGTTTTTCATGTAGGTCTAACTATTCCAGTTAAGGATGCAGTGATCAGGATTTTTTGTGTCCGATTCCAATTGCCGATTTTTTATTTTATTTTATTTTTTACAATCAAATGAGCCGATTCCCATACTCGTTGCCAATTTATTTAGTTTTTATTACTTTTATTTATTTTTTTTTACATTTATTAAATGTTTATTTTGCTCTGTTACTGGCCAAACTAACCTTGAACAAACAAACAAACAAA
>NW_015558653.1:88300-89707 GCF_001515605.1 Sinocyclocheilus anshuiensis
TGTGTGTGTGTGTGTGTGTGAGAGTGTGAGTGTGAGTGTGAGTGTGTGTGACCGTGAGTGTGTGTGAGACCGAGAGTGAGTGTGAGTGAGTGTGATTGTGTGTGTGTGTGATTTTTGTCTGTATTATTTTTTAATTATTATATAGGTTTATATTATATAGGCTTGTTTGTTTTTGTTTTGCACTATGGTCTGTTTTTCTGAAGATTTATTTCCAACATCAATGAATGATTTAATATACACAGAGCTGGGTGCATTGCTTAATTGTAGTCCGTTATTGATTACGACTACTTTTGAGAATTCTTTTAGATTACTTTTCAGCAAACTCGTTTTAAACTTACATTAAACGTACCGTATTGATATAAAAAAGCAAAGAGAAAGAAAACATTCTTTTTTTTTATATATATCAACATCATAAAATGCATTAAACGTTACTTTGCACCAGGGTTTCCCAAACCGGGCTTAATGTAAGAAGTGCAGTGGGTTTGATAAAAAGCTAATAATTAATTAAAACATAAAAATATACAATAAAACTCATTTAAACCGTTGAACACTAAAAATAGACACATTTGTTTACCTACATGTCAGTGTTATTAAATTATTTGAATTATTACCTTCCTCAGAGATATTTCAAGGACGTATTTTATTTTAAGGGGTTTGACTGACAAAAACGTTTGCGTTTACGTTAATAAACATGAAAACAACATGCCCAAAGTCTTCCATTATGAATAATTTACTGCCATTGTGTGAATAGTATGTAATCATGTAATCCATAAAAAAGTAACTGTAATCGGATTGAGCATTTTAAAATGTAATGTGTAAATGTAATCTGATTATGTAATCCAATCAGTTGCTACCCAGCACTGCATATCTATGAATTATTTATTTTTTGAGTGTTAAAATAATGTCTTGTATGCCAGCTTTAGATGCAGTGTTTGTAGGTTGTCTGTATGGTGTGCTGTGGTTCTGCGTGTGTCCAGCAGAGGGCAGTCTCAGCTCATCTCTGTGGTCTCTCTGCAGCCGCTGAAGGAGGTGGTGCCGCGGGTGGAGAAGGGCTATAGGATGGAGGCTCCTGACGGCTGTCCTGCCGCCGTCTATGACCTGATGAAGCAGTGCTGGACGCTGGACCCCGCAGGACGACCCTCGTTCCGTCTGCTGTGCGAGAAGCTGCAGCACATCAGAGCCAAAGAGCTGCACCTGTGAGGACGATCCAGACCCTCTGCATCACAAACCAAACCTCTTACTGTGGCTCCACACACTCTTTGTGTACTTGAAAGTGGACTGTTGATCTGGACGCTCTCTCGTGATCCGTGACATGAGAGGAGGAACACACTGACGCGTGAGTGAGTGAGTGAGTGAGTGAGTGAGTGAGTGTGTGTGTGTGTGTGTGTGTGCGGGTGTATATGTGCG
>NW_015558653.1:89745-97258 GCF_001515605.1 Sinocyclocheilus anshuiensis
TGAGTGTGAGTGTGAGTGTGCGAGTGCGAGTGCGAGTGTGTGAGTGCGAGTGTGCGAGTGTGAGTGTGTGAGTGTGCTAGTGTGCGAGTGCGAGTGTGCGAGTGTTCGAGTGTGAGTTTGAGTGTGTGAGTGTGAGGGTGAGTGTGTGAGTGCGAGTGCGAGTGTGCGAGTGTGTGAGTGTGTGTGTGTGTGTGTGTGTCAAAGTGCCTGCTGGAGTTGACAGAGCAGTGCCTGTGTTCCTCCGACAGCAGACTCAACGCCTGTCTTTTAATTCTTTTTTTAAATCGGTCTTTTTTTAATGTCTGTATTTGTTGATTTGTCATCTGCATCGAGATGGGTTTGTGTTCACTAGTGCCAGACTGAACTGCGGCAATGAGCTGGGAAACACACACACACACACACACACACCAGCTGAGCTCATGTGCCTGCCATCACACACACACACACACACACACACACACTCTCCCTCTAGAGGACTCGGAGGCTCAGTCCATCAGAACTCTTACTGCGTCGGTCTGTTTTATATTAAAATATATTTAAGAAGTGAGCGTCAGATGGACTCATGCATGCTCAGAGAGGCCTCGAGTAACGTGTCAGTGCTTTCAATGTTCATTGTTTTAATATTCTGCCATGATTATGAATAAATCATTCCATCTGACCTGCACAGAGTGTGTGGTTGCTGGGGGGGCGGAGCCATCGGCAGGAAGTGACCTCGTCACTGTCGATGAGCGTCACATCTTTCAGACTGCTGTGTGTTTGTGCTGTTCAGATGAACACACACACAATCTCAGCGTCTCAGTAAAAGAAGTTTTGCATCTGTGACGAGCTGATTATCACCACAAATAATTTCTGGTCATTCCTCAGTCTGTGAAAACACGGAAATACATGTACAGTCATGCATTTGGGAAGACAACAGCACTTTTATTTGTTTATTATTTTTTGTTTTTGTTTTATATTTTCAGTTTTCATTTTCATTTTAGTTTAGGGTTTAGCAAGTTTTGTTTTTGTCATTTTTAATAGCTTTTGTTTATTTGTATGTAGTCTTTTATTTCTGTTTTAGTCATTTTAGTACTTAAAGTTATATTTCAGTGACATTTCTAATTTTAATTCTAATTTCTAAATTTAAATCATTTGTAGGTCTTCATCTAATATTTATCATTTATTTTCTGCATATGAATTTGTCATAAACACAGGATTATTTAATTTAATTCATAAATCTGTTTAGATGGATGAAACTGAGCTGAATAGAATTAGAATTAATGTTTTAGAAAAACTACCAATGCTTTACCAGTTGGTATTGTTAGTATTTTAGTAATAATATTTAGTATACTAAATACTATTAGAATATTTATGCATACTTTTATTTCTAGATTTTCAATTTAGGTTTTAGTAATTTTTTGTGCTTTTGCCTTTTAATTATTTTGTTGTTGTTGGTTCCATTTAGTTTGAGTTTATTTTTATTTCAGTTTTAGTAATTCTAGTACTTGCACTTAAACTATTTTATTTCAGTTAATTGCCAAGGCGCAAAATCTGTAACTCGCATTTTAATTCTAATTTTAAATAATTCTGTGTCAAATTTTAACAATTGAGTTTAGGTTTTCATCTTTTATTTCCATGCATACAAATTCACAATCAGGACCTTTTACAAAGGGATAATAGTGAGGCCTTAAATATATAAATCTTTTTACATGACTCAAAGAAGAATTAGTGCTTTAGGAAAAGTCTCGATGCTTTACCAAACGTACTGAGTATTTTGAGTAGTTTTTCTGTGATCTTAAGTTGTATTTAACCCTTTGCATTCCTTCACAGCTCCAGTCGTCTCAGTGATGCTTGTGCTTGTGTAAATGTTGGGTTTTTCTGAAATGTCTGTCAGCGCTGAGGTTTGTTTTGGTGTTAGTTTAGTGTGTTTGTAATGAATCCGGCCGGTTCAGCTCAGCTGGACACGAGCTGTGCCGTGGTTTTAGTGTGTTTTGTTCCTGGTGAAGATCTCCATTAATGTTTGATTTCTCCTGGGAGCCGCTGAGATCTATTTGGGTGCGTTTCACAGAAACGAAGCGTCTCACACTCGCTGTGTTTTATCTGAGAGGTGAGACTGAATGAAGGATGGATCCGCTGAACTCCAGCAGCAGCAGATCACAGAAAGCCACACCTTCATGCTGTTCCTGCATCACACGCTTCTATTACATTTCTTTCTAGCTTTAGTTGAGGTTAGAACATTTTCTTGACATTTTATTTGAGTGATTTTGTTTTGTGCTGTGTCATTTTCTTTATTTAATTTTTAAAGAGCTTTATTATTTTATTTTACAGATTTTTATTTTATTTTTTCTATTTGTTATTTATTTGTTTGTTTGCAAAGTAAATGTTTTTTTTTATTATTATTATTAAATTTCTGTTTGGCTTTATTTTTTAGGTTTTGTCATTTTACTTCAACTAACCTGAACTTGATTTCAGTTGTTGGGACAAAATTATTTTCCACATTTTTTTATTTTTTTTGTAATTTGTTTTATGCTTTTGTCATTTTTTATTAGTTTTTTTTTTTTATTAAATTTCTATTTAGCTTTAATGTAATTTTTACTTCAGTTTGTCATTTTAATCCTTCAACTAACCTTAACCCTAACTTATTTTTAGTTGTTAAAGCATTTTTTTAAACAGTTTTGTAGAAAAAAAAAATCTTAAACATTTATAATTTTTATTAAAATTGTAAATAATTTCTCATTTTAAATAATTAAGTTTAAGTTTTTCATATATTTTATTTCAGCTTTATTTCAATTAATAAAATAAATATTTTTAATATTTTTAGCTTTAGTTTACAATAACAACTGCTGAAATGACTTGCAGAACTGATGTAGTAAGGTTAGTTGACAACAATGTTGGATGTTTTTTTCTAATGTTATCTAATAGTTGATTTACTCCGTTCTGAACACATTGACTGATGTGAGTGTTTCATGCTCTTCCGGTCTTGCGATTCTGCTGGTTTTAATCACAGTTGTTCTGCTGAATAGCAGTTGGAAGGGGATGCTGTATTCCCATTAAGTCCTGCAAACAGATGCCAAGCGTCTGTGTTTTAGAAGCGTGTTTGCTGTTGCAGGATCTGACGGATGAGTGAAAGCATCGCTCTGAAAATCTCAGATCAAGATGAAACACTGAAATGCCTTGTTTTCTGGAGTCTGTAATTGGTGGTTTTGTTCCAGGTCTGTGGGTTTGTATTGTTCGTGTGTTCGACCCTGATGTGAATCTGACTCCGGGCCGCTTATGTAAGTTTGACCTGCAGCGACTCTGAGTTCAGCTGACGACACACACACACACAGACACCGACACACGCACTCTCTCACACACACACACTCACTCTCACACATTCACACACACGCTCACTCTCACACACGACTTGCTCTAAAGATTCGGTCTATGAGTGAATGGTTTCACTGAGTGGCTTCAAGCAGCACTTTTACGGTCTGTCTAAGCAATTAAAAAAACAAGCAAACAAACAAACCTGAATAAAGGAACATGTGCGCGCAATTCTTCGCTTCGCCGCCAGGGGGCATCGGGCAGGAAGTGAGGGGTGACTCCGCAGACACAACATCCGGTATGAGGTTGTTTGGATTTTAGGAGGTTTTGTCGCGAGCTGAAGAAGCGGAGCAGCAGATGACAATGTGAGTGCAGACAGACACCCGAGCTTCCTCTCAGCCTCGCTTTCTTCTGATCTTCATCATCAGTGGATGAAACTAACAAAAGTACTGTAGTATTACCATGTTTTTAAGACATGGTACCGTGGTAATGTCGTGGTAGTTTTTTAAGTACCACGGAGCACCATGTAAATACTATTATAAATATGCAATACTGTAATATTACGCAGACAAAAACATGAATAATATGTATGCAATAATGTATGCAATAGTTCATTGTTTTATTACACCTTTAAAACCCCTTTTGCTGGAGGGAAGTATTATGTAACAGATGCTGCTTCCTGAACTCAGTCCAGGAACATCTGTGCATGTTTAGTTTCATTTTGTTGATACTTTGGTGAATTTAAATGACTGATGAAGTTTGCATGGCTGTGTTCTGCTTTAGTTCTGCTTCGGTTCTCAGTGAAGTCATGATGGCCAATCCAGTGAATGTGCAAACCCTGAAGAAGACATGGGAACTGAGTCTGTATGAACTCCACCGAACGCCACAGGTACACACACACACTCGCTCGCACACATACACACACACACACTCTCTCTCACACACACACGCGCTCTCTCACACACGCACACACACTCTCTCACACACACACACACACACACACTCTCTCTCACACACGCACACACATACACGCACACTCACTCACTCACTCTCTCACACACACACACACACACTCATTTACTCACTCACACACACACACACACACTCACACACACACACTCTCTCTCACACACGCACACACATACACGCACACTCACTCACTCACTCTCTCACACACACACACACACACTCATTTACTCACTCACACACACACTCAAACACACGCACACACACACTCACTCGCACACACACTCTCTCACACACTCACACACGCACTCTCACACACGCGCACACACACACTCTCTCTCTCACACACGCACACACACACACACTCTCTCTCACACGCGCGCACACATGCACGCCTGCGCTCATGCATCACCGTAGCTTTTTCATATTCATTAACTTTTAAATTAACACCCATATTTAGTAATTAACTGCTGACAGCTTCATTTCCTCTCGGCATTTGAGACAAACACAAACGCTTCGTCCGCTGACCTTGAGTCAGTTTGTGCTTAATACAGTAATACTTCATTTGGATCATATTTCTGCTGAAGTGAGAATGTGTTGTGTTGAGATTAAAGGTCAGTGTTCAATCATGTAATAACGTTCATCAGTAAACAAACCCATCAAACTCATATTACTAATTATTGTTTCATTATCATCTGCGTTCAGGCGAGGGTTATGAGCTGGTAACACAACAAAAGGACATGCATGGAGTCTTTTATTGACGAAAAACAGGTGAAGTTCCTCTAGAAAATGGGTTGATTTTATAGAGAATCCAGTGATTGATTGGTTTTTTTTTCTTTTTTCATTTAACTGAACAAAATTCAGTAGCAAATCATGAAATAAAATATAAATATTAAATGAAAAATACATTTAAAAAATTGAGAATTAAAATGAGAAATGCTGCCTTAGCAACTAACTGAAATAAGTTAGGGTTAGTTAAAGCACTAAAATTACTAAAATTAAAATAAATACAAATTAAAGCTAAAAAAAAAAAGTCCAAAGCAAAAAAAAAAAAATGACTAGAATCTAACCTAAAATTAAAATGAAAACTGAAAATATAAAAATAAAAGCTCATTTTAATGAATACTATATAAATAAAATACTAAATGTTACCAAATATTAGTACCAAAATACAAAAAAAATAAATAATTGCTAGAAAAAATACTCAAAATACTTTTAGGTACAAATGTTTAAGGCCTTCACTAGTTCTACATTGTAAATAGTGACAAAGAAATTCATATGCAGAAAATAAAATGTAAATATTAGATGATATTTTTAATTTAGTGAAGCTAAAAATAAATAAAATAAATATTTAACATTAAATAATATAATAAAGCTAATAAAAAAGCAATTTTTAAAATGTTTAATCAGTTCAGTTTTTTTAAATGTCTTTTTATATTTTTGGGTTGTGTATCTTCTGCGAGGCTCATTAATAAATCGGTTTAATCCCGACGGCCTCCTACATCTTCATTAACTTGATCCTGTGGAAGACGCTTCTTTTAATCAGCTTTAAGAAACAATAATCAGAGCTTAAACTCCTGCTGAAGCGGTTTGTGTTGGTGTTTACAAACTACCATTTCTGTCTTATTAATATTACATGGTTTGCATCATTAGCCAGCTTTAACCATCAGGAATAATTATAATACATCCATATGCTCTAGAATAGATGACTGTGGAATTGTGTCACTCAGTTTGGTTCTAGAACACGCTAATTGAGGAGGCTTTGGTAATTAACAGTGAAAGCAGTACCTGCAGTCAGTCTAAAACTGTATGTAAAGCTGAATTTAAAGGGATTCTTTGAGTCTGATGTAGTTTTTCAATTTTAATTTTTCTGGATTTATTTTTATTTTATTTACATTTTTTTTAAATTCCATTTTAATGGTTGCATTAAATTTTAGCAATCAAAAAAGCATGTCTAAGTAAATTAAATCATGAAACATTTACAATTGAACAATTTATTAAAAGTAAATATTTAGGCCACAAGAAATCAGTTTTATTTTTTCCCTAAATTTTCCATTTTAATTTTTCTGGATTCTATTTTAATGCCTAAATTAAATTTGAGTAATCAAAAACATGTCTAATTAACATAAATAATGAAACATTTACAATTTAACAAAACAAAAATTTTATTTTAGAGCCATATAAAATTTGATTTATTTTTCCCCGAAATTCAATGTAAATTTTTCTGGATTCCATTTTAATGGTTACATTAAATTTTAGTAATCAGAAAGCATGTCTAATTAAATGAAATCATGAAACTTATACAATTTATCATCAATTTACTAGTTTAATCAAAATATAATATTTAAGGCCATATGAAATGTGTTTTATTTTATTTCCAAATTATTTTTTTCCATTTTAATTTTTCTGGATTTATTTTAATTTTTTTAATTTTAATAGTTACATTAAATTTTAATTTTAGGTAATTAAATCATGAAACTTCAACAACAATTTATTAAAACTGACAAAAATTATATTTTTAGGGCCATATGTAATCCATCTTATTTTTTTTCCCAAATCGAAATTAATGGTTTAATTAAATGTAAATAATCGAAAAGCATGTCTAATTAAGTGAATTCATAAACCTTGAACAATTTAATAATTGAAATTCTGTTTTAATGATCAAAAATTTTGGTAAACGAAGACATAAAGCATGAACAATTTATTTAATATTTTACAATGAAATCAAATTAAAATGTAATATTTTTCTTTTATTGAAAACACTTTTATTCCTTTTGCGTGTTGGTGTCCTCGTATATTGAGACGCAGACGAGTGTCACGTGTGTTTCAGTATGTGTAGCAGAACAAACACAACATGCAGACGAAACATTAACACCGCAGTCTTTTGAGCTTTAGTATTCACAGACACTAATCCATATCACCATTTGATTGAGCGTACAGCCCTACTTTTGATTTATTCTTCCAAAATATGCCAAATTCTGTGTTATACAGTACATTCCATTTTTATGACTGGATTCTGCGATCCCATCCACGTTTTCTTCTCTTTATTACATGCATGTGTTTTATTCTGCGTGTTGTGTGCAGTGCTCTCGCATTAGCTGTAGTTCATGTTTCTAGGGTCGCAGCGTTGAGTTTAGCAGGGCGCTTGACCTTGGAGACAAAAACTCCATCAGCCTGTGAGTGGCTCGCTCACACACACACACACTCTCTCTCTCTCTCTCTCACTCTCTCTCACACACACACACACACACACTCTCTCTCA
>NW_015558653.1:97846-110106 GCF_001515605.1 Sinocyclocheilus anshuiensis
TGACAAAAATTATATTTTTAGGGCCATATGTAATCCATCTTATTTTTTTTCCCAAATCGAAATTAATGGTTTAATTAAATGTAAATAATCGAAAAGCATGTCTAATTAAGTGAATTCATAAACCTTGAAAAATTTAATAATTGAAATTCTGTTTTAATGATCAAAAATTTTGGTAAACGAAGACATAAAGCATGAACAATTTATTTAATATTTTACAATGAAATCAAATTAAAATGTAATATTTTTCTTTTATTGAAAACACTTTTATTCCTTTTGCGTGTTGGTGTCCTCGTATATTGAGACGCAGACGAGTGTCACGTGTGTTTCAGTATGTGTAGCAGAACAAACACAACATGCAGACGAAACATTAACACCGCAGTCTTTTGAGCTTTAGTATTCACAGACACTAATCCATATCACCATTTGATTGAGCGTACAGCCCTACTTTTGATTTATTCTTCCAAAATATGCCAAATTCTGTGTTATACAGTAAATTCCATTTTTATGACTGGATTCTGCGATCCCATCCACGTTTTCTTCTCTTTATTACATGCATGTGTTTTATTCTGCGTGTTGTGTGCAGTGCTCTCGCATTAGCTGTAGTTCATGTTTCTAGGGTCGCAGCGTTGAGTTTAGCAGGGCGCTTGACCTTGGAGACAAAAACTCCATCAGCCTGTGAGTGGCTCGCTCACACACACACACACTCTCTCTCTCTCTCTCTCACTCTCTCTCACACACACACACACACTCACACACACACACTCACACACACACACACAGCTTTCACCCTGACATGCTGTATCACACCACTGACGTCAGCATGTGTTATTAGCCTCTCCTCCCCGCGCGTCACGAAATGAGAAATACACCACACAAACTCCAGGCGGTGGATTTATCACAAATCCTCTCGGGGCAAACTGAACTAAAGACGTGATCTGGAGGTTTGAGACGAACCAAAACACACCTTCAGCCTGACCTTCACTTCTGACTTCTGACCCTTCTGACCCCTCTGCCCTCTCAGTAACATCAAGAAGTTAATAGAAAAATAACCCTAGCCCAAATCATTCGTTTACAGAGCGGCTATTTAGACCCCAAAAGTTAAATGTTAGACAAAATGTATAGCATAAATAAAGGTTAAAGAAAATATATATGTCTTACTGAAATCAAGAAACCTACATAAAACAAAAAATTATTTTTATAATAAAATAATATTGTTGTATTCAATAATTCAATAATATTATTATTATTATTTTTGCTATGTCTATATATATAAAAATCTTAAAATGAATATTTAGTTGTGTTATGTAGGTCAACACATGCACAGACAACACACACATATATATAAACCGAATTACTAATCAAATTGAAATTTGGATAACTAAGCCTCTTCTCGTCGACTAACGTCTTAAAAACTTAAAAATAGGAGACTTGCATAACCAAATATGTTTTACGAGATCTTTTATATTATTATTAAAATACAGAATTTGACATATTTATTACTATTATTGTTTTATAGGCCTGTTATTTATTGTATTTGTTCCCATCAAAATGCTAATAGTATATATTTGCTCCCATTAATAATATTCAAGGTGTGTGAGTGTGAGTGTGTGTGTGAGTGTGTGCGTACGTGCGTGCGTGTGTGTGTGTGTTTGTCTTTGTATGAGTAAATAATCCAATCTGAAATATCCAGGGTCTTGGAGTCAGGGAGAACATGTTTCCTGCAGTTGTCATGGTGGATTTGCATATTCTCGTTGACATTCAGCCTCGGCGTCCACACGACCCTCACCAAACGCATGCAGAGATCTCACTGCGAGCACCACGAGGGGCCCCGGGCTCCTGGGAGCCTCACCAGCACTGAGATGCTGTTCTTTTGACCCTTTCCTGCTCTTTTGTTAGAGCTGAAACTGAAATAGAGCTGCAGTGATGCTTCATAAGGCCATGTTAAAGCTGCTCTGCCTGCTCAAAATTCTGTGTAAAGACACAATGCCGCATAAAAGCCTGCTCTGACACACCTCGGCCCCTAATGTAAAAGCATAAAGTTGTATTTGCATCTGCAATGTAAAATGTATATAAATGCATTCATGCCACCTCTAAGCAGCATTAAACAGTCACATAAATGCCACTTCAGAAGTGCTTCTGTGCCACCTTTGCAGTGCAAATGTAGCAATAGCAAGATCTGACATCAACTCATCCTCACTGAAGATCAACAGGAGACTCCGTTTGCTTTATCACTACACTGCTCTTATTGTGCACGTTTAACATGTTTAGCAGGATATTACTGATGCTCGTTTCTACATCAACAACAGATGGTGATTGATTCTGTGAGGCTCCAAAACAGACAAGTAGATATAAAAAGCTCGTTAAAAAAAAACTTTTTATCGCACAATTTTGACTTTTCTTCTGCGAATTGCAAGTTTGTATCTCGCAGTTGCAAGTTATAAAGTCTCAGTATTCTAAGTTTACATATCGCAAATTTTACTTTTTTCCTCTGAATTCTCAATTACGTCTCGCAATTTTGACATTTTTCTCAGAATTCTATGATTCCATGAGTTTACATTTGCAATTTTGACTTTACTCTGAATTCTGAGTATATATCTTGCAATTCTGACATTTTTCCCTCAGAAAAGACTGAGTATTCTAAGTTTAGATAATAATTAGAAGTAAAAAAAAAAAAAGAAGTCAAAATTACATTAATTTTTTTGTATTCCGTGGCGAAAACAAGCTTTTATAGGAAGATAATAATACTAAGTAATAGTATTAGTTCATCTGATTTACCTTTTTTCAAAATTACATTAATTTTTTTGTATTCCGTGGCGAAAACAAGCTTTTATAGGAAGGTAATAATACTAAGTAATAGTATTAGTTCATCTGATTTACCTTTTTAAATGTTTTCCAGACCACTGCGTTGTATTTTAAATCTGCTGAATGCATATGAAAACATCTTTTTTGTATCGTGCAAAAACGTCCACACCTCTGAATGTGATTTTATCACTGAAATAACTGGAACATTGGAAAATATCTCCTGCGGAACATCTTTTATGTTCTACAGATGGAAGTTTGAAATGACATGGTGGTGAGTAAATGATGACTGGATTTATATTTTGGGGTGAACTATTCCTTTAAAAACGCGCCTGAGTTAGAGGTCTGAATCATTCCCTTATCCCAGGAGCATTGCTGTGCTTCTTAAAAAAGACCTTGTGATCTCTTGCTGAAAAAAACTTCAATTCGTATGCATTCGTGACTCATATTGAGAGTTTTACTAAGCAATTACATGATTCCTCCTGCACTTGAGAAAAACTGAAATTAGAGGAGGATTCATTCTCTGAAATATATATATATATAATATATAATATATAATACATATGCTGCTCTTTTGAACAGACGTTCAGCTGCAGGCTTTTATTTGTCAACCCATATGGTAAAGATCAGCTCAGGATGCAGACGCTTACTTTATTAATTAGGTTAATTCACTCCATGATATCACAACATTATGTGACATATTTTGCAATAACCTGACTTTTTGTCAGCAAGGTTTGTTAGGGTAAAAAGAGCTTTGGAGCACCGAGCACATAAACATTATATGGTACTTTGCATGTAAAGGACGTTTGGTTTCAGATGATTGTTGAAAAGCATATTATATAGTGTTTGGTTTTTTGCATGTAGGTTTCTTATGATAACAAAGTGAAAGTTTCATTAGTTAAGGATAGTTGACGCATCAGATTTTGTGCAGTAGTTGCATTCCATCTAAAGCATTTAATAACTTGATTCCAGTGAGTCTTGGCACTAAAGCCTGCGAGCGTCGCCTCATTCTGCTGATTCAAAAATCCAGTGTTTTCCTTACATTGCACACATATATGACCCACTTTTCCTGTGCATACTCTGACATGTTTCTGGTTTAGCATGCACTGGTCTGTCTTTGTGAATTTCCTCTGCAGATGATGGCCTTACTGTCACAGACATGTTACTCACTGAGACACTGAGGCTTGGAGACACAAGAGAGCTCCTCTTCCTCTCGCTCTCTCTGTCACACATGTACTCTGGAATCATCTCACACCCTTTTTATTTAGTTTTTTGCTATTTGTATTTTGTTTTTTGCAATGCAGTGCATTTAGGGTTGGCCATTATAGACCAAAATGCATTTAGTTTTGGCTATTTTCGATCAAAATGCATTTAAGGTTGGCCAGTTTTGACTAAAATACATTTAAGTTTGCCATTATAGATCAACATGCATTTAGGGTTTGCCATTATAGACTAAAATGCATTTAGTTTTGGCTATTATCGGTCAAAATGCATTTAGGGTTAGCTAGTTTTGACTAAAATACATTTAGGTTTGCCATTATAGATCAACATCCATTTAGGGTTGTCCATTATAGACCAAAATGCATTTAGTTTTGGCTATTATCAGTCAAAATGCATTTAGGGTTGGCCATTACAGACCAAAATGCATTTAGTTTTGGCTATTATTGGTCAAATGCATTTAGGGTTGGCCAGTTTTGACTAAAATACATTTAGGTTTGCCATTATAGATCAACATGCATGTAGGATTGTCCATTATAGACCAAAATGCATTTAGTTTTGGCTATTATTGGTCAAATGCATTTAGGGTTGGCCAGTTTTGACTAAAATACATTTAGGTTTGCCATTATAGATCAACATGCATGTAGGATTGGCCATTATAGACCAACATACATTTAGGGTTGGCCATTATAGACCAAAATGCATTTAGTTTTGGCTATTTTCGATCAAAATGCATTTAAGGTTGGCCAGTTTTGACTAAAATACATTTAAGTTTGCCATTATAGATCAACATGCATTTAGGGTTTGCCATTATAGACTAAAATGCATTTAGTTTTGGCTATTATCGGTCAAAATGCATTTAGGGTTAGCTAGTTTTGACTAAAATACATTTAGGTTTGCCATTATAGATCAACATGCATGTAGGGTTGGCCATTATAGACCAACATGCATTTAGTTTTGGCTATTATCAGTCAAAATGCATCTAGGGCTGGCCATTATAGACCAAAATGCATTTCGTTTTGGCTATTATCAGTCAAAATGCATTTAGGGCTGGCCATTATAGACCAACATGCATTTAGTTTTGGCTATTATCGGTCAAATTCATTTAGGGTTGGCCAGTTTTGACTAAAATACATTTAGGTTTGCCATTATAGATCAACATGCATGTAGGGTTTGCCATTATAGATCAACATGCATGTAGGGTTGGCCATTATAGACCAACATGCATTTAGCTTTGGCTATTATCGGTCAAAATGCATTTAGGGTTGGCCAGTTTTGACTAAAATACATTTAGGTTTGCCATTATAGATCAACATGCATGTAGGATTGGCCATTATAGACCAACATACATTTAGGGTTGGCCATTATAGACCAAAATGTATTTAGTTTTGGCTATTATCGGTCAAAATGCATTTAGGGTTGGCCATTATAGACCAAAATGCATTTAGTTTTGGCTATTATCAGTCAAAATGCATTTAGGGCTGGCCATTATAGACCAAAATGCATTTAGTTTTGGCTATTATTGGTCAAAATGCATTTAGGGTTGGCCAGTTTTGACTAAAATACATTTAAGGTTTGCCATTATAGAACAACATGCATTTAGGATTGGCCATTTTACACTAAAATGCATTTAGGGTTCGCCATTTTTGACTAAAATACATTTAACCATTATAGACCAACATGCATCTAGTTTTGGCTATTATAGATCATAAAACATTTAGGGTTGGCCAATATAGACCGAAATCAAGAGTAATGTTGTTTATAATGGTAAACATCAATCACAATATATCTATTTTTGCTACAAATTCAATCTTAATATGAGTCATAATTAAATAACCATGTGGCCCTATTTTTGATAATCTGGTGAATTTGAACTAGTTAGACCCAACCCAGAAGATATTTATCATAATATAATGCAGCTTCACATTATGCAAAAGCTTGTATCACAAACAAAAGACTGAAGTATGTGTTTTACAGCATAAAAGTTTGACAGATTTCTACCATCACACAATATATACGGTCCAGCCCTAATTATGATAATTATGCTGTTTTTCTTCCTTTAATTCAGTCACTATGCATCTTTTTGGCGGTCAGGCATCTGCCAAGAACATAATTTGGTTGTTGTTTAGATTTATTATGTTTAAACCAGCAGGTATATGTGCGGTGTATTAATGTGTAGCTATGAGCACATGATGCTGTTTTGTTAGAGAATGTGTCGGTGTGAGTGGGCGGGTGTGAATATGATTAAGATGTGACAAGATTGGTTCTGAAACGTGTCAATTATCTTTGCTCCTGTCGTTGCTGTTCTCTGTTTGCTGCTGAAATAGAACCGAGGGCTTGGCGGTGACAGAATCCCAAAAAGGCGTCTTGCCTCTCTTGCAGACCTGGAGGTGAAGAGCGCTTCAAGGGTTTCATGATATTTTCACCTACACTAGGAACTCAAATGAAATTAAACAAAAATAAACACCTCGAAGGAGGCAGAGTTTCAGGCGAATTTTAGAACAGCTTTGCAGCAGTCAAAGCGTGTAAGTGTTGGTGTGTTCAATTACAAATTTCCCCAGTAAGTCTAAAAGGGACGTTTAGAGTGACAGCAACTTCCTGCGTCAAAGCGTCTGGAAACCATTCATTTTCAATGAGAGCTGGCGATCAGACGGTTGAGCATTGACGCAATGTGGCAGCTGCCAATGGGAGAGCAGAGAACTTTGTGTGATACAGATGCATACTGCTATACCAAAGCAACTAACAGTAAAGTAAATACAGACTTCAGAGTTGCATGGTTTGCAGTGTTGTTGAATACTGGAATAATATTTAAAGGAATAGTTCACTCAAAAATGAAAATGTGCTGGAAATGTGTTCACCCTCAGGCCATCCAAGATTAGGATGAGTTTGTTTCTTCATCAGATTTGGAGAAATGTAGCATTGCATCAGTGTCTCTGCAGTGAATGGGTGCTGTCAGAATGAGAGTCCAAACAGCTGATAAAAACATCACAATAATCCACAGCACTCCAGTCCATCAGTTAACATCTGGAGAAGACAAAAGCTGATACAGGACTTTAACTAAAATCTGAGTCCATAATCCATAATAACGCTTCCTCCAGTGAAAAAGTGCATCTCCTGTTGTCTCTCACATCAAAATCCAGCCACCAGCCACTTTAGAGCTGTTTAAACGCTGCTTGAGCTGTGCAGATTTCTCTCCTGATTCAGACCAGAACACTTTTTCACTGGAGAAAGAGTTATTATGGATTATGGACTCTATGTATTTGAGTTAAAAGCATCTTAATGCTGGATTTGTCTCAGCTTTAGTCTTCTCCAGATGTTAACTGATGGACTGGAGTGCTGTGGATTACTTGTGGATTATTGTGATGTTTTTATCAGCTGTTTGGACTCTCATTCTGACGGCACCCATTCACTGCAGAGCATCCATTGCTGAGACACTGATGCAGTGCTACATTTCTCCAAATCTGATGAAGAAACAAACTCATCCTAATCTCGGATGGCCTGAGGGTGAGCACATTTTCATTTTCGGTTGAACTATTCCTTTAATTGTATTTTAGTGCATTTATTTTTTAAGCGTCTTTGTCTTGTTGCATCTTTGTCTTGTGGGGTCTAATATAATATTGCACGATTGAAATCTAGCGTGACTGGCAACCACCCCTTTACGCTCTATTCCTGAAACTCAAGTTCAACCCTTGGCTGTAGGGTACACTCTTCTTCATCTACTATGAACGCCACACTGATCTCACTGTTGCAGGCCGCTGAGTTAGAGCTAAACTGTCTGTGTTTACATAAGCAGTCCCTTAGACTGATGCAGCCATGGCAACGGATGCATTGCATGTTGGATGGCAGCTCCTGTAATCTACGAAGTCAAGAATGACCCAGACGTGAGATTCTGGTCACGTGTGTGCGAGAGGCACTTTGATGTAACTTTCTTCCCACACAACACTAACACCTTTAGGCATCCTGTCAGATAGATGGACTGGCCTGTCGTACTGCTTTGCTAGAGACGGGACTCTGGCCTGTTTGCTGACTCTCTCAGAGGAAAGGAGTTGTGTGGATGGTGTGGAATCAACTGTGATTTTGGTTCAGAGGAAATCCAGTATTATCAGGTGAAGCAGTGGGAATGAAAGCTGTCCAGAATATGAGGTATTCTTTCCTTTAACTAGAGAAGCCAAAAGCTGAAACAAATCCATCAAGACGTTTATAACTAAAATACGAGTCCATAATCCATAATAACACTTCCTCCAGTGAAAAATTTACATTTTTGGGTGAACCTGAAGACTTGAAATTTTTTGAGCAAATGTATGTGACATTTCCACGGCTCTTGTTAAAACAGGCCACATGCTCATTGCATGCTGTGCTTGTGAAGTCAATGATATTTACCTTGTAAATGAGAATGTGTAAACTCTTTAATGACTAACCCGGGGAAAAGATCTAAAAGTGTGAAAAGCCCAAGAGAAGTCAACGCCCACAAGTGACACATCTGATCTTCTCCTTCATTAGAGTCCTTCACTTTGCCTTCTCTCTGTTTACTGCTTCTTTTCGTCCCTCATCGTGTCCTTGTGTCACCCGGCTTTGCCCTGTCAACTCTCGCACTGATTGTCCACAGGAAGTCGGCTGAAAGAGAATTTTCCGCTTTTCGCGTCCCATTTAGCCACAGCCAGCAGTCTTGCGATCCCTCGAAGCCTCTGATAATAGAAAGAGGTAAGAGAGAGAGAGGAAGTATAGCGCATACATGACAGAAAAAGAAAAGATGAAGGATGCAGGATGGGGAGGGAAAAAGAAAGAGAGAGAATGAGATCATCACAGGCTAGTCTAGACCAGTCCTTTGCTGGATTGCATAACTCTCCTTATGCTGCTCGCAGGATGCTGCATTTATTCACAGGTAATTAATGGGCATCTCCATGGAGACTGAATTGTCCTTTGGGCATCATGTGTGGACCATGTTTTCCCTCCTGCTGTTACATCCTCCCATTTATAGGACATGAATTTATCATTACTCATCCATTGGATGAGCCTGCAAGTTGTAAACAAGTGGTAAACAAGTTGTAGAGATGCCAGATGTGTTCCAATCCAAGCTCTTCGATTGCAAAATTACTTTAAAAACATTACAATTGAGTTCCTACGTTCCAACATCCCAATGAGCAAAACAAAGAGAAGAAAACGATCACCCCCAAAATGATTCTTTTGTGTTTGACACAAAAGGTTTGGACCAAGCAAGGATGAGTACTTTTTTTATCACGCTTGCCAAAGGCGGGTAAAATTTACGGTTCATAAATGTTTTTCACCAGCCATGAAACTATTTTTTGCATTAGACCATAATTAGCAAAAATATATATTTTTGTCCGTATGACAATGGCATTATTTTTACTGATTTTGTAGCAAACAGTAAAGGTAACTTGCTGATGAATAAATAACTTGCTGATGAATAAAACTAATGTATATCTAATGTAAAAAAAACAAAAAAAAACAAGTCATGCAAGTTTGGACCAAACAAGGGTGAATAAATGAACGAATTTTCACTCGGGATGAACGATTGCTTTAATCGTCATTTACATCCTCATAAATGTTGTTTACGTCTGTCGGCATCCATTAGGTGAATGAATGGCGTGATGGATTTGTTCTGTCATATTTTCAGCACCTGAACAGCTGCTGTTCTTCCGCCGGAGAGCATGTGCACAGCAGAGGTCACGGCTGCACTCTTCTGCTCTGTGCACTGAACCGTGTGGAGATGATTCTGCCTTGTTGTGATGGATTTTTAGATGCAGCTCTGTACTGGACTGGTGGAAGCCTGCTTGTTTGTGCAACATCAGCTTTAAATGACATTTGAATTAGAATTATAAAGATAGAATGTGGGACGGGATTGAGATCTCAAGTTTTTACTAAAGTGGGAGATTGTTGAATGGATGTGGCTGTCATGGAAGGAAATGTGCTCTACATGCATCATTGAAATAAACATAAATTAAATAATTATAACAGTAAGAATATACTAGGGTGACCATACGTCCTCGGATTTCTAAATTGCCTAATATTTCCGGGTTTGGGCTTTGTTTTACTATTGACGTGCTCTCTACAGTCCTCATACATTATATGTACGTGTATTTCCATTGCTTTGACCGTTCTCTGTAGCCCCCGCGTCCTTGCACGCCACGATTGGTCGATTATGTACAATGCCTGCATGCTATTGGTCAAACTACTTTCTAGTCACTGCCTTCAGCAAGTATGAAAACAATAGGAAAACAAAGCCAAAATCCAGACATGTTAGGCAATTTAGACATGTCCGGGAGAAAGAAGACAAACGGTCACTCCAGTATATAATAATTATAGGAAACAAATCTCCTCTGAATAGGGCTTTAGTTTATTTCTTTTCTAGTTTATTTTTTTTTTACCTTTATTTGTATAGCACTTTATACAATACTGATTGTGTCAAAGCAGCTTTACAGAGTCAAACAGGAAAATAGTTTGTCAATAATGCAAGAGGACAATAACAGAGTCATTTTTCAGCTAAAGTCAGTTCATTGATGATTCAGTGAAGTCATCGTCCAGTTCAGTTCTCTTCCAATAGTGTCTGTGCAATCAGTCAAGCGTCCCCAACTAAGCAAGCCAGAGGCGACAGTGGCAAGGAACCAAAACTCCACCGGTGACAGAAATGGAGAAAAAACCTTGGGAGAAACCAGGCTTAGTCGGGTGGCCAGTTCTCCTCTGGCCAGACGAAACCAGCATGATGTGGTTTAATTCCAGGCTGCAGCACAGGTCAGATTGAGCAGAGGACTCGTCTGGTTCCCGCGGTCTTGTGCCGATGGTCGTCGAGGTCTTTACAGGGGATCTGTCTCTAGTTGACATGGTCTCCGCTGACATTCAGGGCTGTAGAGGTCGTCTCTAAGTGCTGATCCGCCATCTGATCTGGATAATAAATCAACATTTGACTGACTGTCCTCATCCGACTAACCTCATTCGTCCTCAGATTCACAAATGGCAAACCCTCAGTGCAGTCTCTGCTTTAGCACAGACACTGAAACAGCTGTGGCCTTACTGAGGGTGCAACCATGTTGTTTTATTATATAACGGATGCATGCATGCTTTCTCCCATGTACACATCACGTCGTAGCCCATGAGATCTGCAAAATGTTTCATAGTCTGGCCGGCGCTGCTGGCTGTTAACTGGATGATGATGAGGTTTATCGACTTCCTGTGAAGTCATGCATACAGGATCCAAAATGAACTTTTTACCACGCTTGCCAGTGGCTGGTGAAATTTACCATCCATAAATGTTTTTCACGGGCCATGGAACTGTAATTTGCATTATGTTAAGGACAAATTGTCTTTTGTTTTTTATTATTATTATTGACAATGGCATTATTTAGTTTTGTTTTTATTTGTGGCATACAGCATCACAATGCAATAGGTCAAATGATCACGTTTCCATATTTCTACTAATTTGAACTTTTATTTTCTTGCCAAAGCCAAATATTTACTTGCATTTGGTGAGTGTTTATTCTGATGCATATTATATATGCCAAAATAGACATTTGGTTTGCCTCTGATTAAAAAAAAAAAAAAAGCATGCATAATTAGGACATGTGTCACCATATTACTGTAAACAGAATATTTTTGCCTGTTGACATGCATGCAAATGGCTAATATGAGAACAAAAATGTTGCACATTATTTTCCTGGGTAATATCAGAGCGCTTGCCACCAGAAAAACCCTGAAGAGCTCCAAATGCAGACTTTTCAGGTTCTTACTGTTATGGAGCACAGATAAATGTGTAAACACTTTTGGGATATATACCACAAAATGATATATGTGGTAGTCTTTGCCCTCAGTGAGAGCGAATGAACAGTTTGTTAGTGGAGCAGATTGAGAATGATTCAGTCCCGAGGGGAGGGGAGGGGAGGGGAGGGGAGGGGAGGGGGGGGGGTCAGAGAGGGAGAAAGTGAGAAAGAGGCAAAAAAGAGGCAAAAATAGAGACATTATCACGATGCACAGAGATGTATGATTTTTTTTTATCATCTGGTGTTGATTAATTTTGGGGTAATGGAGGCCGTATTTATATCATGCATGTAATAAGTTTCCACATTTACATGCCTTTGGAAGATGCTTCATCTGAAGTGGCTTACATTGCATTCAAGATATACTGTACATACAAGCAGAGCTGGGTAGTAACTGATTACATTTAATCTGGATTACGTAATCAGATTCCAAAAATTAAGTACTTGTAATTAGATTAAATTACATTTTAAAAT
>NW_015558653.1:110509-116056 GCF_001515605.1 Sinocyclocheilus anshuiensis
TATTTAATTTCATTTTAAAATTCTCTGAATCAGACTACAGTTACTTTTTTATTGATTACATGATTACATATTATTCCCACAATATTCATAATTATTCCTCTTTTAAATGTTCCTTTCTAAAATAGCAGAGTGCTTACATACACTCAGAAATTCTTCCAGTTTTGTGGACATTCACACAAAGACCAGTCACTACAGTCAGCTGGCTACACAGCATTTGACCACTGGATTTACAAAAATCAGTTTAGGTTTAAGAAGTGTTTCAGCTTTGCATCAGCTACTGCAAAGACCGCTCGATCTTGCAGGTTTGCATTGCACAACATCAGAAAGATCAGGCCCTTTCTAACGGAGCATGCTGCACAACTTCTTGTCCAGGCCCTTGTCTTACTGTGTCTTTGGAAGGCATTTGTCTTTCAAACACATTAAAATGCACAAATTTAAGTTATTTCTTATTTACATGTAATGCAACCATTCACAAACTTTTTTTGTCAACTAAACCTCTTTCACCTAATATATTCATTGAAGTCCCCCCCCCCCACACACACATTAGTGTCACATTTGCACGTTCACGTTCTTTGACGGTGGTTAATGGTCACATGACATGCAGATAAACAAATAAAATATTTCATTTCTAGTAAGCATTTTATTTTGATTTGTTGTTATTTTAAAATAATTTATGATTTATTAAAATTATTTATATTAATTTTACATTTTTATGATTTAATTATTAAATTAAGGTCAAAAGTAATCAAAAAGTAATCTGATTATATTACCTAAAATGTGAAATGTACTGGATTATGTTACTAACTACAATTTTTGCCATGTAATTTGGAATTTTGTAAGCAAGCAATTTGTAAGTAATCTACCCAGCTCTGCATACAAGTGCATATTTGTACACGTGTAAACAAAGAGGCGAGCTAAAATAATTCAAAGTGTTCATAAACCTTACATTTGACTTGATTAATGTAGAATACATGTCTGACTGTAAAATATCTCATCTTTGTGCCGTTTCTTTATTATTGCATATGATAATCCATGTGGAGGTGATGCTGACAGCTTTATACGCATGGATGATAATCTCTGGGATTAGAGTTTTGCCCTTTTCCAAATAAACTAAAACGTTGGCGACAACTTTTCCTTTGGTTATGAATGTTGAATTTAATTCCGCACATTTACTTTCTCACTTTCTCTTCACAGGATTTGCTCACTCTCCAGATGGATGCTGCATAGACGCTCTGAATCCTTCCTGCTCGCTGTCATTCCCGTTAACCGACTTGGAGGCGCACAAACACGCTGCGAAAACCGACGCGCGATGCGTTTTGACATTTCACTCTAGCCCGCAAAACTCAAACGCACGTTTTAAAGGGGTCATATGATGCTTTTTTAAAGATCATTATTTGGTGTATTTGGTGTAACAGAACCTTCTTTCTTTGCGTGCACATTTGGGCGGCATTATGCTAATATTTCCACATAGTGAGGTAGATATGTGGGGGCGTGTTAGAACGAGCCGTTTTAGGGGGGCGTGGCAGAGTCTTAACTTTGATAAAGAATATCTCTTTGGTTTTGAGACTTTAGTCTTTGCAACTTCAGGGATCTTATCTATTCACCAAGAGCTTGTAACACTCCAAAGAGAAAGGAAAACTTGAAATCGCATCATATGACCCCTTTAAACGCAGTAAAAAAAAAAAGTAACCGTGATTTATCTATAGCATAATTCTGACTCTTGTGGCTTGCCATAAACACGAGCTGTTAACGGCGAGCTGGCACGCTTAATCCAGCGGTATGTGGGATTGGGCGGGAAGAGCTGGCTGAGGAAACACGGGATTGGGTGGATGGAGGAGTCAAACCGCTGCTGTGACTCAGATGAGGAGATGAATCCAGTTCACTTCACTTCACTTTACCTCAGCTGAACGTCGGACGGAGTTTCTGTTCGGCGATCGCGGAGAAACAGACCTTACTATTGACCTAACTGGAAGTTCTGGACAAAAAAACAGGGATATTAAGGAACAATACACTATTTAACGATGGATTTCATGGTAAAACACGTAGTCGGCGGTCAGCTGAAGAACCTGACAGGAGGTCTGAAAGAAGAGAAATCTGACAGAGACAAATCCGACGCCGCGGCTAAAGGAATGACCCAAGAAGAGTTAGAGCAGTACCAACAACAGCTGGAGGAGGAAAAGTAAGCACACCTACCTTACCCGCCTGATTTTCCCCTCAGAAATATGTAGATGTGATGATGTTATTGCATGGTGAACGTTAAGCGCGTTTGGAGAGACGCGCGCATTTTTCGCGCCTCGCTGGATATTTTCGCGCGCAGCTGCTCGTTTCGCTCAGGGAGATTCCTGCTCAGTCAGATATTAATAATTCTGCACATTACAGTCGAACAGAATTGCGTGTGTCAATTATAATTTTACCTATTCGGGATTCAGACGAGTTGCTTCAGACTTATCAAGTAAATTCTGCTTTGGTGTAATTGTAACTCTGATAATTGGATTCGAGTGTTCTGTTCTTAAGCATGTAAACCGAAATACAAAAGATGAAAAACACTTATAAAAAAAACGTACTGTACCATAGTACATTGATATTATGCAATTATATTGCTATTTACAAGGTACTCCAAGAATAGCATGGTACATGTCCAAAAAAATCATATTTCCATTGTAGTGAAATATATATAGATTCAGTTCTCTGCTGTTTGCTTCATTACAATCAGCTCATTCTGTAAGTATGCCCCAGGTAAAATTATTTCAATTTGGATTTTACTCCAATTTCAATCGAACCCCAATCTGACTTCTATGAAAACCCTCTTGTTTATGGCTCACGATATGGGAAAAACCAAAATACGAGGCGTTGCTTCAGACTTATCTCGTAAATTCTGCTTGAGCCCTGTTGAAAAAAACAGCATATGTTGGTTAGGTATGTTTTGATGCTGGGATGCTGGTCCTTTGCTGGTTTATGCTGGTCAGCATAAACCAGCTTAAACCAGCATCCCAGCGTCAAAACATACCTAACCAGCATGTGTTGTTTTTTTCAACAGGGGGTGTTGATTTGTTAATTGTTTATTCTGAACGGTATCAATTAATCAATCTGATGATTAGATTCCAGTGTATTATAACTGTTCTTAAGCATGTAAACCGAAATACAAAAGATGACAAACACTTTCGAAAAAGTACTGTACTGCAGTACATTGATATTATATGGTGTATAAATTGAATGTATTTGCAAGGTACTTCAAAGAATACCATGGTACATGTCCGCACTGATATTATATGGTATGAATGATTACTCTGAATGTACCGCGGAATAGAATACCATGATACATGTCCAAAAAAATCATATTTCCATTGTAGTGAAATATATATAGTTTGCTTCATTACAATCTGCTCATTCTGTAAGTATGCCTAAGGTAAAATGATTGATATTTTACTCCAATTTCATTCGAACCCCAATCTGACTTCTATGAAAACCCTCTTGTTTATGGCTCACGACCAAAATGCGAGGCCATTAGATCCATCGTATCATGTTGCCATTTCTTGTGTTCTTCACACGCTTTGTCTTTAGATATCATCTCAGAAAGGATAGGCAGCCAATGCATGATGAACAGGTGGCTGTGTTGACACGGATTGCATAACTGCCATATTTGGAAAACTCAGATTTCACAGACTTCAAATGGCTGTGCCGAGCTCATCCGCATGCTGTAATCCAACTCATGTCCTCCGAGAGCAGATTTTACGTGCTGAGACACCCATGTGAACAGCTAGACTGCTGACTTTGACGGGGAGTTGTGTGTTTAATCTCTTGAATCAGCCAAACCAGCATGATCTTCTCAAAGGTTTTTGCTGCTTATTGATATGGGAATTATTGTAACTAGTCATTTGTTATAGTGAACCGAGTGGATGAGCATCACCTGACTGTCAGAGCGGGTCTAAATCCCCGAGATATTCCCCCTCCCGACTCGTCTTCCCTAGTAAGGACTCATTTAGCAATGCTTTTCCCTAAAGCAACTTCAAGTGCACTTATAGGGACGATCCCTCTGGAGTAAGCATTAAAAGAAGGTTACCGTGATTTGCTGGTTATTGTTCACCCACGGTAATACCGTCGCCCCTAAATGTGTCCATTCTGTCATGACCTTTCACCTCAAGTGACCTTTAACAATGCCTAACCAATCAGCTGTAATCCAGTGTGAGGTTAACTTAAACTTTTGTATTATCACGTGTATACAGTTTTTTTAAATATTTGTTGATTATTTCCAATGTTTGATAAGATGATATCTAGTTTCCTGTACCATAGAAGGTTATTGTCGTTAGCCTAAACAAAAACCATTAAAAAAATAAAAAAGTAATATTTATTATTTGAAAAAAAAAATGTTTTTTAATTATTATTATTAATATACTTTATTGGTTTTAGTTTTTGAATTACATTTTATTTTTATATTTTCTGTTTTCATTTTAAGTTTTTTTTTAAACTTAAAAAAATTTATTAAATTTTAGTTTATTTCGTTTTAAAAAAATAAAAATGTTATTTTTGAATAATGTATGAAACAAAAGAATCAATAACTGAAAAAAATATTTAAAAAAATTTTCAGTTAGCTGTCAAGGCAACATTTCTCAATTTTACGTTGAATTTTATGTTGAAGTACTAAAAACTAAAAATAAGCGAATTAAATTTTAATTAAAAATTATATAGACGTATTAAAAAATATATTAAACATGACAAAACACAACTAAATTAAAAGTTTGACTAAATTAAAACAGAAAATATATTTAAAAATTTTTTAAATAAAACTAATAGTAATAAGTAACAGTATATCAGTGATACTAAAATAACATTGTTCTCAACCTGTCTTGCAGATTAGTTTTAACCTTAGGAAGGAATTACAGTAAATATTATATTCAAATTAAATTCTCATCTTATTTAAATTTACTTTAGCTGATTTTATGCACAACTGCACAGTAATTTTATATATTTTCAGCGTTCTGTAATGGATGAAATGTTATTGTTGTCAGCAGTTCTTCAGTCCACCAGCCTTTTGGCAAATAACACTAGAAATCCAGTCAGTCTGAAGTGTTTTGCCATTTAATGCTCTCTTTTTATTTATTTATTCCGTGAGATTCTACAGCATACAGAGGAAAGCATGACGTTACACGGATCTCTCTCTCTCTCTCTCTGTGGACATGAATTTGTTTTAGTTCGTGCTAAAATCACCAGAAAGTTGTCAC
Source organism: Sinocyclocheilus anshuiensis (assembly GCF_001515605.1). Lineage (NCBI taxonomy): Eukaryota > Metazoa > Chordata > Actinopteri > Cypriniformes > Cyprinidae > Sinocyclocheilus > Sinocyclocheilus anshuiensis. The sequence goes on from NW_015558653.1 coordinate 115,729, forward strand.
GGTGGAGATTATTTTTAACCAGATAAACCTTTTTCAGATCCGTTAAGGCCTTTCTGTCGAATGTTACAAAGGTTTTATATGATCATTATCCAGAAATGTCCTAAAATTAGTCCTAAAACATGTCAGCCAACAATCAGCTGAGAAACAATGGCTGTTTAGACTAGAAATCTGACAGATGATAATATTCAGACGTTTATTAGCTTGAGACTGAAGAAGTGATCAATAGACCCTTGAATAACCCAGTTCATCATCACATTACTCTGTGTGTGTGTGTGTGTGTGTGTGTGTGTGTGTGTGTGTGTGTGTGTGTGAGAGAGAGAGAGTGTGT